>NC_134633.1:5342046-5642046 GCF_046129695.1 Lonchura striata
TAGACCCAAGGGAACCCTACAAACTGACATCAGGAACCTGGACTGCTGAGTTTTCTTTCCCAGGGAAAATGGAAAAAGGATGTGCCCAGGGGTCCCTGGCCCTGACTGCAAAGAATCCTTATATTGAAGGATGGACCCCACACCGAAGTTGTCCCCACCTCAAACTTGTGCTGCCCTGATAGACCCAAGGGAGCCCTACAAACTGACATCAGGAACCTGGATTGCTGAGTTTTCTTTCCCAGGGAAAATGGAAAAAGGATGTGCCCAGGGGCCCCTGGACATGGGCTGGGGCCTCACTGCAAAGAATCCTTATATCGAAGGATGGAGCCCACACCGAAGATGTCCCCACCTCAAACTTGTGCTGCCCTCATACACCCAAGGGAGCCCTACAAACTGACATCAGGAACCTGGACTGCTGAGTTTTCTTTCCCAGGGAAAATGGAAAAAGGATGTGCCCAGGGGATCCTAGCCCTGACTGCAAAAAATCCTTATATCGAAGGATGGACCCCACACCGAAGTTGTCCCCACCTCAAACTTGTGCTGCCCTGATAGACCCAAGGGAGCCCTACAAACTGACATCAGGAACCTGGACTGCTGAGTTTTCTTTCCCAGGGAAAATGGAAAAAGGATGTGCCCAGGGGCCCCTGGCCCTGACTGCAAAGAATCCTTATATCGAAGGATGGACCCCACACCGAAGTTGTCCCCACCTCAAACTTGTGCTGCCCTGATAGACCCAAGGGAGCCCTACAAACTGACATCAGGAACCTGGACTGCTGAGTTTTCTTTCCCAGGGAAAATGGAAAAAGGATGTGCCCAGGGGCCCCTGGCCCTGACTGCAAAAAATCCTTATATCGAAGGATGGACCCCACACCGAAGATGTCCCCACCTCAAACTTGTGCTGCCCTCATACACCCAAGGGAGCCCTACAAACTGACATCAGGAACCTGGACTGCTGAGTTTTCTTTCCCAGGGAAAATGGAAAAAGGATGTGCCCAGGGGCACCTGGACATGGGCTGGGGCCTCACTGCAAAGAATCCTTATATCGAAGGATGGACCCCACACCGAAGTTGTCCCCACCTCAAACTTGTGCTGCCCTGATAGACCCAAGGGAGCCCTACAAACTGACATCAGGAACCTGGACTGCTGAGTTTTCTTTCCCAGGGAAAATGGAAAAAGGATGTGCCCAGGGGCCCCTGGCCCTGACTGCAAAAAATCCTTATATCGAAGGATGGACCCCACACCGAAGATGTCCCCACCTCAAACTTGTGCTGCCCTCATACACCCAAGGGAGCCCTACAAACTGACATCAGGAACCTGGACTGCTGAGTTTTCTTTCCCAGGGAAAATGGAAAAAGGATGTGCCCAGGGGCCCCTGGCCCTGACTGCAAAAAATCCTTATATCGAAGGATGGACCCCACACCAAAGATGTCCCCACCTCAAACTTGTGCTGCCCTGATAGACCCAAGGGAGCCCTACAAACTGACATCAGGAACCTGGACTGCTGAGTTTTCTTTCCCAGAGAAAATGGAAAAAGGATGTGCCCAGGGTTCCCTGGCCCTGGGCTGGGGCCTCACTGCAAAGAATCCTTATATCGAAGGATGGACCCCACACCGAAGTTGTCCCCACCTCAAACTTGTGCTGCCCTGATAGACCCAAGGGAGCCCTACAAACTGACATCAGGAACCTGGACTGCTGAGTTTTCTTTCCCAGGGAAAATGGAAAAAGGATGTGCCCAGGGGCCCCTGGCCCTGACTGCAAAAAATCCTTATATCGAAGGATGGACCCCACACCGAAGTTGTCCCCACCTCAAACTTGTGCTGCCCTGATAGACCCAAGGGAGCCCTACAAACTGACATCAGGAACTTGGACTGATGAGTTTCCTTTCACAGATAAAATGGCCAAAGGTTGTGCCCAGGGGACCCTAGCCCTGACTGCAAAAAATCCTTATATCGAAGGATGGACCCCACACCGAAGTTGTCCCCACCTCAAACTTGTGCTGCCCTGATAGACCCAAGGGAGCCCTACAAACTGACATCAGGAACCTGGACTACTGAGTTTTCTTTCCCAGGGAAAATGGAAAAAGGTTGTGCCCAGGGGCCCCTGGCCCTGGGCTGGGGCCTCACTGCAAAGAATCCTTATATCGAAGGATGGATCGCAGACCGAAGTTGTCCCCACCTCAAACTTGTGCTGCCCTGATAGACCCAAGGGAACCCTACAAACTGACATCAGGAACCTGGACTGCTGAGTTTCCTTTCACAGATAAAATGGCCAAAGGTTGTGCCCAGGGGACCCTAGCCCTGACTGCAAAGAATCCTTATATCGAAGGATGGAGCCCACACCGAAGTTGTCCCCACCTCAAACTTGTGCTGCCCTGATAGACCCAAGGGAGCCCTACAAACTGACATCAGGAACCTGGACTGCTGAGTTTTCTTTCCCAGGGAAAACAGAAAAAGGATGTGCCCAGGGGCCCCTGGCCCTGACTGCAAAGAATCCTTATAACGAAGGATGTACCCCACACCGAAGTTGTCCCCACCTCAAACTTGTGCTGCCCTGATAGACCCAAGGGAGCCCTACAAACTGACATCAGGAACCTGGATTGCTGAGTTTTCTTTCCCAGGGAAAATGGAAAAAGGATGTGCCCAGGGTCCCCTGGACATGGGCTGGGGCCTCACTGCAAAGAATCCTTATATCGAAGGATGGACCCCACACCGAAGATGTCCCCACCTCAAACTTGTGCTGCCCTGATAGACCCAAGGGAGCCCTACAAACTGACATCAGGAACCTGGACTGCTGAGTTTTCTTTCCCAGGGAAAATGGAAAAAGGATGTGCCCAGGGGCCCCTGGCCCTGACTGCAAAGAATCCTTATATCGAAGGATGGACCCCACACCGAAGTTGTCCCCACCTCAAACTTGTGCTGCCCTGATAGACCCAAGGGAGCCCTACAAACTGACATCAGGAACCTGGACTGCTGAGTTTTCTTTCCCAGGGAAAATGGAAAAAGGATGTGCCCAGGGGCCCCTGGACATGGGCTGGGGCCTCACTGCAAAGAATCCTTATATCGAAGGATGGACCCCACACCGAAGTTGTCCCCACCTCAAACTTGTGCTGCCCTAATAGACCCAAGGGAACCCTACAAACTGACATCAGGAACCTGGACTGCTGAGTTTTCTTTCCCAGGGAAAATGGAAAAAGGATGTGCCCAGGGGTCCCTGGCCCTGACTGCAAAGAATCCTTATATTGAAGGATGGACCCCACACCGAAGTTGTCCCCACCTCAAACTTGTGCTGCCCTGATAGACCCAAGGGAGCCCTACAAACTGACATCAGGAACCTGGATTGCTGAGTTTTCTTTCCCAGGGAAAATGGAAAAAGGATGTGCCCAGGGGCCCCTGGACATGGGCTGGGGCCTCACTGCAAAGAATCCTTATATCGAAGGATGGAGCCCACACCGAAGATGTCCCCACCTCAAACTTGTGCTGCCCTCATACACCCAAGGGAGCCCTACAAACTGACATCAGGAACCTGGACTGCTGAGTTTTCTTTCCCAGGGAAAATGGAAAAAGGATGTGCCCAGGGGATCCTAGCCCTGACTGCAAAAAATCCTTATATCGAAGGATGGACCCCACACCGAAGTTGTCCCCACCTCAAACTTGTGCTGCCCTGATAGACCCAAGGGAGCCCTACAAACTGACATCAGGAACCTGGACTGCTGAGTTTTCTTTCCCAGGGAAAATGGAAAAAGGATGTGCCCAGGGGCCCCTGGCCCTGACTGCAAAGAATCCTTATATCGAAGGATGGACCCCACACCGAAGTTGTCCCCACCTCAAACTTGTGCTGCCCTGATAGACCCAAGGGAGCCCTACAAACTGACATCAGGAACCTGGACTGCTGAGTTTTCTTTCCCAGGGAAAATGGAAAAAGGATGTGCCCAGGGGCCCCTGGCCCTGACTGCAAAAAATCCTTATATCGAAGGATGGACCCCACACCGAAGATGTCCCCACCTCAAACTTGTGCTGCCCTCATACACCCAAGGGAGCCCTACAAACTGACATCAGGAACCTGGACTGCTGAGTTTTCTTTCCCAGGGAAAATGGAAAAAGGATGTGCCCAGGGGCACCTGGACATGGGCTGGGGCCTCACTGCAAAGAATCCTTATATCGAAGGATGGACCCCACACCGAAGTTGTCCCCACCTCAAACTTGTGCTGCCCTGATAGACCCAAGGGAGCCCTACAAACTGACATCAGGAACCTGGACTGCTGAGTTTTCTTTCCCAGGGAAAATGGAAAAAGGATGTGCCCAGGGGCCCCTGGCCCTGACTGCAAAAAATCCTTATATCGAAGGATGGACCCCACACCGAAGATGTCCCCACCTCAAACTTGTGCTGCCCTCATACACCCAAGGGAGCCCTACAAACTGACATCAGGAACCTGGACTGCTGAGTTTTCTTTCCCAGGGAAAATGGAAAAAGGATGTGCCCAGGGGCCCCTGGCCCTGACTGCAAAAAATCCTTATATCGAAGGATGGACCCCACACCAAAGATGTCCCCACCTCAAACTTGTGCTGCCCTGATAGACCCAAGGGAGCCCTACAAACTGACATCAGGAACCTGGACTGCTGAGTTTTCTTTCCCAGAGAAAATGGAAAAAGGATGTGCCCAGGGTTCCCTGGCCCTGGGCTGGGGCCTCACTGCAAAGAATCCTTATATCGAAGGATGGACCCCACACCGAAGTTGTCCCCACCTCAAACTTGTGCTGCCCTGATAGACCCAAGGGAGCCCTACAAACTGACATCAGAAACCTGGACTGCTGAGTTTTCTTTCCCAGGGAAAATGGAAAAAGGATGTGCCCAGGGGCCCCTGGCCCTGACTGCAAAAAATCCTTATATCGAAGGATGGACCCCACACCGAAGTTGTCCCCACCTCAAACTTGTGCTGCCCTGATAGACCCAAGGGAGCCCTACAAACTGACATCAGGAACCTGGACTGCTGAGTTTTCTTTCCCAGGGAAAATGGAAAAAGGATGTGCCCAGGGGCCCCTGGCCCTGACTGCAAAAAATCCTTATATCGAAGGATGGACCCCACACCGAAGTTGTCCCCACCTCAAACTTGTGCTGCCCTGATAGACCCAAGGGAGCCCTACAAACTGACATCAGGAACTTGGACTGATGAGTTTCCTTTCACAGATAAAATGGCCAAAGGTTGTGCCCAGGGGACCCTAGCCCTGACTGCAAAAAATCCTTATATCGAAGGATGGACCCCACACCGAAGTTGTCCCCACCTCAAACTTGTGCTGCCCTGATAGACCCAAGGGAGCCCTACAAACTGACATCAGGAACTTGGACTGATGAGTTTCCTTTCACACATAAAATGGCCAAAGGTTGTGCCCAGGGTCCCCTGGACATGGGCTGGGGCCTCACTGCAAAGAATCCTTATATCGAAGGATGGACCCCACACCGAAGATGTCCCCACCTCAAACTTGTGCTGCCCTGATAGACCCAAGGGAGCCCTACAAACTGACATCAGGAACCTGGACTGCTGAGTTTTCTTTCCCAGGGAAAATGGAAAAAGGATGTGCCCAGGGGCCCCTGGCCCTGACTGCAAAGAATCCTTATATCGAAGGATGGACCCCACACCGAAGTTGTCCCCACCTCAAACTTGTGCTGCCCTGATAGACCCAAGGGAGCCCTACAAACTGACATCAGGAACCTGGACTGCTGAGTTTTCTTTCCCAGGGAAAATGGAAAAAGGATGTGCCCAGGGGCCCCTGGACATGGGCTGGGGCCTCACTGCAAAGAATCCTTATATCGAAGGATGGACCCCACACCGAAGTTGTCCCCACCTCAAACTTGTGCTGCCCTAATAGACCCAAGGGAACCCTACAAACTGACATCAGGAACCTGGACTGCTGAGTTTTCTTTCCCAGGGAAAATGGAAAAAGGATGTGCCCAGGGGTCCCTGGCCCTGACTGCAAAGAATCCTTATATCGAAGGATGGAGCCCACACCGAAGTTGTCCCCACCTCAAACTTGTGCTGCCCTGATAGACCCAAGGGAGCCCTACAAACTGACATCAGGAACCTGGATTGCTGAGTTTTCTTTCCCAGGGAAAATGGAAAAAGGATGTGCCCAGGGGCCCCTGGACATGGGCTGGGGCCTCACTGCAAAGAATCCTTATATCGAAGGATGGAGCCCACACCGAAGATGTCCCCACCTCAAACTTGTGCTGCCCTCATACACCCAAGGGAGCCCTACAAACTGACATCAGGAACCTGGACTGCTGAGTTTTCTTTCCCAGGGAAAATGGAAAAAGGATGTGCCCAGGGGATCCTAGCCCTGACTGCAAAAAATCCTTATATCGAAGGATGGACCCCACACCGAAGTTGTCCCCACCTCAAACTTGTGCTGCCCTGATAGACCCAAGGGAGCCCTACAAACTGACATCAGGAACCTGGACTGCTGAGTTTTCTTTCCCAGGGAAAATGGAAAAAGGATGTGCCCAGGGGCCCCTGGCCCTGACTGCAAAGAATCCTTATATCGAAGGATGGACCCCACACCGAAGTTGTCCCCACCTCAAACTTGTGCTGCCCTGATAGACCCAAGGGAGCCCTACAAACTGACATCAGGAACCTGGACTGCTGAGTTTTCTTTCCCAGGGAAAATGGAAAAAGGATGTGCCCAGGGGCCCCTGGCCCTGACTGCAAAAAATCCTTATATCGAAGGATGGACCCCACACCGAAGATGTCCCCACCTCAAACTTGTGCTGCCCTCATACACCCAAGGGAGCCCTACAAACTGACATCAGGAACCTGGACTGCTGAGTTTTCTTTCCCAGGGAAAATGGAAAAAGGATGTGCCCAGGGGCACCTGGACATGGGCTGGGGCCTCACTGCAAAGAATCCTTATATCGAAGGATGGACCCCACACCGAAGTTGTCCCCACCTCAAACTTGTGCTGCCCTGATAGACCCAAGGGAGCCCTACAAACTGACATCAGGAACCTGGACTGCTGAGTTTTCTTTCCCAGGGAAAATGGAAAAAGGATGTGCCCAGGGGCCCCTGGCCCTGGGCTGGGACCTCACTGCAAAGAATCCTTATATCGAAGGATGGACCCCACACCGAAGTTGTCCCCACCTCAAACTTGTGCTGCCCTGATAGACCCAAGGGAGCCCTACAAACTGACATCAGGAACCTGGACTGCTGAGTTTTCTTTCCCAGGGAAAATGGAAAAAGGACGTGCCCAGGGGCCCCTGGCCCTGACTGCAAAGAATCCTTATATCGAAGGATGGATCCCACACCGAAGTTGTCCCCACCTCAAACTTGTGCTGCCCTGATACACCCAAGGGAGCCCTACAAACTGACATCAGGAACCTGGACTGCTGAGTTTTCTTTCCCAGGGAAAATGGAAGAAGGATGTGCCCAGGGGCCCCTGGATATGGGCTGGGGCCTCACTGCAAAGAATCCTTATATCGGAGGATGGACCCCACACCCAAGTTGTCCCCACCTTAAAACTGTGCTGCCCTGATAGACCCAAGGGAGCCCTACAAACTGACATCAGGAACTTGGACTGATGAGTTTCCTTTCACACATAAAATGGCCAAAGGTTGTGCCCAGGGGCCCCTAGCCCTGACTGCAAAAAATCCTTATATCGAAGGATGGACCCCAGACCGAAGTTGTCCCCACCTCAAACTTGTGCTGCCCTGATAGACCCAAGGGAGCCCTACAAACTGACATCAGGAACCTGGACTGCTGAGTTTTCTTTCCCAGGGAAAATGGCCAAAGGTTGTGCCCAGGGGCCCCTGGCCCTGGGCTGGGGCCTCACTGCAAAGAATCCTTATATCGAAGGATGGACCCCACACCGAAGATGTCCCCACCTCAACCTTGTGCTGCCCTGATAGACCCAAGGGAGCCCTACAAACTGACATCAGGAAACTGGACTGCTGAGTTTTCTATCCCAGGGAAAATGGAAAAAGGATGTGCCCAGGGGCCCCTGGCCCTGGGACCCTGGCCCTGACTGCAAAGAATCCTTATATCGAAGGATTGACCCCACACCGAAGTTGTCCCCACCTCAAACTTGTGCTGCCCTGATAGACCCAAGGGAGCCCTACAAACTGACATCAGGAACCTGGACTGCTGAGTTTTCTTTCCCAGGGAAAATGGAAAAAGGATGTGCCCAGGGGCCCCTGGCCCTGACTGCAAAAAATCCTTATATCGAAGGATGGACCCCACACCGAAGATGTCCCCACCTCAAACTTGTGCTGCCCTCATACACCCAAGGGAGCCCTACAAACTGACATCAGGAACCTGGACTGCTGAGTTTTCTTTCCCAGGGAAAATGGAAAAAGGATGTGCCCAGGGGCCCCTGGCCCTGACTGCAAAGAATCCTTATATTGAAGGATGGACCCCAAACCGAAGTTGTCCCCACCTCAAACTTGTGCTGCCCTGATAGACCCAAGGGAGCCCTACAAACTGACATCAGGAACCTGGACTGCTGAGTTTTCTTTCCCAGGGAAAATGGAAGAAGGATGTGCCCAGGGAACCCTGGTCCTGGGCTGGGGCCTCACTGCAAAGAATCCTTATATCGAAGGATGGACCCCACACCGAAGTTGTCCCCACCTCAAACTTGTGCTGCCCTCATACACCCAAGGGAGCCCTACAAACTGACATCAGGAACCTGGACTGCTGAGTTTTCTTTCCCAGGGAAAATGGAAAAAGGATGTGCCCAGGGGCCCCTGGCCCTGACTGCAAAAAATCCTTATATCGAAGGATGGACCCCACACCAAAGATGTCCCCACCTCAAACTTGTGCTGCCCTGATAGACCCAAGGGAGCCCTACAAACTGACATCAGGAACCTGGACTGCTGAGTTTTCTTTCCCAGAGAAAATGGAAAAAGGATGTGACCAGGGTTCCCTGGCCCTGGGCTGGGGCCTCACTGCAAAGAATCCTTATATCGAAGGATGGACCCCACACCGAAGTTGTCCCCACCTCAAACTTGTGCTGCCCTGATAGACCCAAGGGAGCCCTACAAACTGACATCAGAAACCTGGACTGCTGAGTTTTCTTTCCCAGGGAAAATGGAAAAAGGATGTGCCCAGGGGCCCCTGGCCCTGACTGCAAAAAATCCTTATATCGAAGGATGGACCCCACACCGAAGTTGTCCCCACCTCAAACTTGTGCTGCCCTGATAGACCCAAGGGAGCCCTACAAACTGACATCAGGAACCTGGACTGCTGAGTTTTCTTTCCCAGGGAAAATGGAAAAAGGATGTGCCCAGGGTTCCCTGGCCCTGGGCTGGGGCCTCACTGCAAAGAATCCTTATATCGAAGGATGGACCCCACACCGAAGTTGTCCCCACCTCAAACTTGTGCTGCCCTGATAGACCCAAGGGAACCCTACAAACTGACATCAGGAACCTGGACTGCTGAGTTTTCTTTCCCAGGGAAAATGGAAAAAGGATGTGCCCAGGGGTCCCTGGCCCTGACTGCAAAGAATCCTTATATCGAAGGATGGACCCCACACCGAAGTTGTCCCCACCTCAAACTTGTGCTGCCCTGATAGACCCAAGGGAGCCCTACAAACTGACATCAGGAACCTGGATTGCTGAGTTTTCTTTCCCAGGGAAAATGGAAAAAGGATGTGCCCAGGGGCCCCTGGACATGGGCTGGGGCCTCACTGCAAAGAATCCTTATATCGAAGGATGGACCCCACACCGAAGTTGTCCCCACCTCAAACTTGTGCTGCCCTCATACACCCAAGGGAGCCCTACAGACTGACATCAGGAACCTGGACTGCTGACTTTTCTTTCCCAGGGAAAATGGAAAAAGGATGTGCCCAGGGGCCCCTGGCCCTGGGCTGGGGCCTCACTGCAAAGAATCCTTATATCGAAGGATGGACCCCACACCGAAGTTGTCCCCACCTCAAACTTGTGCTGCCCTGATAGACCCAAGGGAGCCCTACAAACTGACATCAGGAACCTGGACTGCTGAGTTTTCTTTCCCAGGGAAAATGGAAAAAGGATGTGCCCAGGGGCCCCTGGCCCTGACTGCAAAAAATCCTTATATCGAAGGATGGACCCCACACCAAAGATGTCCCCACCTCAAACTTGTGCTGCCCTGATAGACCCAAGGGAGCCCTACAAACTGACATCAGGAACCTGGACTGCTGAGTTTTCTTTCCCAGAGAAAATGGAAAAAGGATGTGCCCAGGGTTCCCTGGCCCTGGGCTGGGGCCTCACTGCAAAGAATCCTTATATCGAAGGATGGACCCCACACCGAAGTTGTCCCCACCTCAAACTTGTGCTGCCCTGATAGACCCAAGGGAGCCCTACAAACTGACATCAGGAACCTGGACTGCTGAGTTTTCTTTCCCAGGGAAAATGGAAAAAGGATGTGCCCAGGGGCCCCTGGCCCTGGGCTGGGGCCTCACTGCAAAGAATCCTTATATCGAAGGATGGACCCCACACCGAAGATGTCCCCACCTCAAACTTGTGCTGCCCTCATACACCCAAGGGAGCCCTACAAACTGACATCAGGAACCTGGACTGCTGAGTTTTCTTTCCCAGGGAAAATGGAAAAAGGACGTGCCCAGGGGCCCCTGGCCCTGACTGCAAAGAATCCTTATATTGAAGGATGGACCCCACACCGAAGTTGTCCCCACCTCAAACTTGTGCTGCCCTGATAGACCCAACGGAGCCCTACAAACTGACATCAGGAACCTGGACTGCTGAGTTTTCTTTCCCAGGGAAAATGGAAGAAGGATGTGCCCAGGGGCCCCTGGCCCTGGGCTGGGGCCTCACTGCAAAGAATCCTTATATCGAAGGATGGACCCCACACCCAAGTTGTCCCCACCTTAAAACTGTGCTGCCCTGATAGACCCAAGGGAGCCCTACAAACTGACATCAGGAACTTGGACTGATGAGTTTCCTTTCACACATAAAATGGCCAAAGGTTGTGCCCAGGGGCCCCTAGCCCTGACTGCAAAAAATCCTTATATCGAAGGATGGACCCCACACCGAAGTTGTCCCCACCTCAAACTTGTGCTGCCCTGATAGACCCAAGGGAGCCCTACAAACTGACATCAGGAACCTGGACTGCTGAGTTTTCTTTCCCAGGGAAAATGGAAAAAGGATGTGCCCAGGGGCCCCTGGCCCTGACTGCAAAGAATCCTTATATCGAAGGATGGACCCCACACCGAAGTTGTCCCCACCTCAAACTTGTGCTGCCCTGATAGACCCAAGGGAGCCCTACAAACTGACATCAGGAACCTGGACTGCTGAGTTTTCTTTCCCAGGGAAAATGGAAGAAGGGTGTGCCCAGGGAACCCTGGTCCTGGGCTGGGGCCTCACTGCAAAGAATCCTTATATCGAAGGATGGACCCCACACCGAAGTTGTCCCCACCTCAAACTTGTGCTGCCCTGATAGACCCAAGGGAGCCCTACAAACTGACATCAGGAACCTGGACTGCTGAGTTTTCTTTCCCAGGGAAAATGGAAAAAGGATGTGCCCAGGGTTCCCTGGCCCTGGGCTGGGGCCTCACTGCAAAGAATCCTTATATCGAAGGATGGACCCCACACCGAAGTTGTCCCCACCTCAAACTTGTGCTGCCCTGATAGACCCAAGGGAGCCCTACAAACTGACATCAGGAACCTGGACTGCTGAGTTTTCTTTCCCAGGGAAAATGGAAAAAGGATGTGCCCAGGGGCCCCTGGCCCTGACTGCAAAGAATCCTTATATTGAAGGATGGACCCCACACTGAAGTTGTCCCCACCTCAAACTTGTGCTGCCCTGATAGACCCAAGGGAGCCCTACAAACTGACATCAGGAACCTGGATTGCTGAGTTTTCTTTCCCAGGGAAAATGGAAAAACGATGTGCCCAGGGAACCCTGGCCCTGACTGCCAAAAATTCTTATATCGAAGGATGGACCCCACACCGAAGTTGTCCCCACCTCAAACTTGTGCTGCCCTGATAGACCCAAGGGAGCCCTACAAACTGACATCAGGAACCTGGACTGCTGAGTTTTCTTTCCCAGGGAAAATGGAAAAAGGATGTGCCCAGGGGCCCCTGGCCCTGACTGCAAAGAATCCTTATATCGAAGGATGGACCCCACACCGAAGTTGTCCCCACCTCAAACTTGTGCTGCCCTGATAGACCCAAGGGAGCCCTACAAACTGACATCAGGAACCTGGACTGCTGAGTTTTCTTTCCCAGGGAAAATGGAAAAAGGATGTGCCCAGGGGCCCCTGGACATGGGCTGGGGCCACACTGCAAAGAATCCTTATATCGAAGGATGGACCCCACACCGAAGTTGTCCCCACCTCAAACTTGTGCTGCCCTCATACACCCAAGGGAGCCCTACAAACTGACATCAGGAACCTGGACTGCTGACTTTTCTTTCCCAGGGAAAATGGAAAAAGGACGTGCCCAGGGGGCCCTGGCCCTGACTGCAAAGAATCCATATCGAAGGATGGACCCCACACCGAAGTTGTCCCCACCTCAAACTTGTGCTGCCCTGATAGACCCAAGGGAGCCCTACAAACTGACATCAGGAACCTGGACTGCTGAGTTTTCTTTCCCAGGGAAAATGGAAAAAGGATGTGCCCAGGGGCCCCTGGCCCTGACTGCAAAAAATCCTTATATCGAAGGATGGACCCCACACCGAAGTTGTCCCCACCTCAAACTTGTGCTGCCCTGATACACCCAAGGGAGCCCTACAAACTGACATCAGGAACCTGGACTGCTGAGTTTTCTTTCCCAGGGAAAATGGAAAAAGGATGTGCCCAGGGGCCCCTGGCCCTGGGCTGGGGCCTCACTGCAAAGAATCCTTATATCGAAGGATGGACCCCACACCGAAGTTGTCCCCACCTCAAACTTGTGCTGCCCTGATAGACCCAACGGAGCCCTACAAACTGACATCAGGAACCTGGACTGCTGAGTTTTCTTTCCCAGGGAAAATGGAAAAAGGATGTGCCCAGGGGCCCCTGGCCCTGGGACCCTGGCCCTGACTGCAAAAAATCCTTATATCGAAGGATGGACCCCACACCGAAGTTGTCCCCACCTCAAACTTGTGCTGCCCTGATAGACCCAAGGGAGCCCTACAAACTGACATCAGGAACCTGGACTGCTGAGTTTTCTTTCCCAGGGAAAATGGAAGAAGGATGTGCCCAGGGAACCCTGGTCCTGGGCTGGGGCCTCACTGCAAAGAATCCTTATATCGAAGGATGGACCCCACACCGAAGTTGTCCCCACCTCAAACTTGTGCTGCCCTGATAGACCCAAGGGAGCCCTACAAACTGACATCAGGAACCTGGACTGCTGAGTTTTCTTTCCCAGGGAAAATGGAAAAAGGATGTGCCCAAGGTTCCCTGGCCCTGGGCTGGGGCCTCACTGCAAAGAATCCTTATATCGAAGGATGGACCCCACACCGAAGTTGTCCCCACCTCAAACTTGTGCTGCCCTGATAGACCCAAGGGAGCCCTACAAACTGACATCAGGAACCTGGACTGCTGAGTTTTCTTTCCCAGGGAAAATGGAAAAAGGATGTGCCCAGGGGCCCCTGGCCCTGACTGCAAAAAATCCTTATATCGAAGGATGGACCCCACACCGAAGTTGTCCCCACCTCAAACTTGTGCTGCCCTGATAGACCCAAGGGAGCCCTACAAACTGACATCAGGAACCTGGACTGCTGAGTTTTCTTTCCCAGGGAAAATGGAAAAAGGATGTGCCCAGGGTTCCCTGGCCCTGGGCTGGGGCCTCACTGCAAAGAATCCTTATATCGAAGGATGGACCCCACACCGAAGTTGTCCCCACCTCAAACTTGTGCTGCCCTGATAGACCCAACGGAGCCCTACAAACTGACATCAGGAACCTGGACTGCTGAGTTTTCTTTCCCAGGGAAAATGGAAAAAGGATGTGCCCAGGGGCCCCTGGCCCTGGGACCCTGGCCCTGACTGCAAAGAATCCTTATATCAAAGGATGGACCCCACACCGAAGTTGTCCCCACCTCAAACTTGTGCTGCCCTGATAGACCCAAGGGAGCCCTACAAACTGACATCAGGAACCTGGACTGCTGACTTTTCTTTCCCAGGGAAAATGGAAAAAGGATGTGCCCAGGGGCCCCTGGCCCTGACTGCAAAGAATCCTTATATTGAAGGATGGACCCCACACCGAAGTTGTCCCCACCTCAAACTTGTGCTGCCCTGATAGACCCAAGGGAGCCCTACAAACTGACATCAGGAACTTGGACTGATGAGTTTCCTTTCACACATAAAATGGCCAAAGGTTGTGCCCAGGGGCCCCTAGCCCTGACTGCAAAGAATCCTTATATCGAAGGATGGACCCCACACCGAAGTTGTCCCCACCTCAAACTTGTGCTGCCCTGATAGACCCAAGGGAGCCCTACAAACTGACATCAGGAACCTGGACTGCTGAGTTTTCTTTCCCAGGGAAAATGGAAAAAGGATGTGCCCAGGGGCCCCTGGCCCTGGGACCCTGGCCCTGACTGCAAAGAATCCTTATATCGAAGGATGGACCCCACACCGAAGTTGTCCCCACCTCAAACTTGTGCTGCCCTGATAGACCCAAGGGAGCCCTACAAACTGACATCAGGAACCTGGACTGCTGAGTTTTCTTTCCCAGGGAAAATGGAAAAAGGATGTGCCCAGGGGCCCCTGGCCCTGACTGCAAAGAATCCTTATATTGAAGGATGGACCCCACACCGAAGTTGTCCCCACCTCAAACTTGTGCTGCCCTGATAGACCCAAGGGAGCCCTACAAACTGACATCAGGAACCTGGACTGCTGAGTTTTCTTTCCCAGGGAAAATGGAAAAAGGACGTGCCCAGGGGCCCCTGGCCCTGACTGCAAAGAATCCTTATATTGAAGGATGGACCCTACACCGAAGTTGTCCCCACCTCAAACTTGTGCTGCCCTGATAGACCCAAGGCAGCCCTACAAACTGACATCAGGAACCTGGACTGCTGAGTTTTCTTTCCCAGGGAAAATGGAAAAACGATGTGCCCAGGGAACCCTGGACCTGACTGCCAAAAATTCTTATATCGAAGGATGGACCCCACACCGAAGTTGTCCCCACCTCAAACTTGTGCTGCCCTGATAGACCCAAGGGAGCCCTACAAACTGACATCAGGAACCTGGACTGCTGAGTTTTCTTTCCCAGGGAAAATGGAAAAAGGATGTGCCCAGGGGCCCCTGGCCCTGACTGCAAAAAATCCTTATATCGAAGGATGGACCCCACACCGAAGTTGTCCCCACCTCAAACTTGTGCTGCCCTGATAGACCCAAGGGAGCCCTACAAACTGACATCAGGAACATGGACTGCTGAGTTTTCTTTCCCAGGGAAAATGGAAAAAGGATGTGCCCAGGGGCCCCTGGACATGGGCTGGGGCCACACTGCAAAGAATCCTTATATCGAAGGATGGACCCCACACCGATCTTGTCCCCACCTCAAACTTGTGCTGCCCTCATACACCCAAGGGAGCCCTACAAACTGACATCAGGAACCTGGACTGCTGAGTTTTCTTTCCCAGGGAAAATGGAAAAAGGACGTGCCCAGGGGGCCCTGGCCCTGACTGCAAAGAATCCATATCGAAGGATGGACGCCACACCGAAGTTGTCCCCACCTCAAACTTGTGCTGCCCTGATAGACCCAAGGGAGCCCTACAAACTGACATCAGGAACCTGGACTGCTGACTTTTCTTTCCCAGGGAAAATGGAAAAAGGATGTGCCCAGGGGCCCCTGGCCCTGACTGCAAAAAATCCTTATATCGAAGGATGGACCCCACACCGAAGTTGTCCCCACCTCAAACTTGTGCTGCCCTGATACACCCAAGGGAGCCCTACAAACTGACATCAGGAACCTGGACTGCTGAGTTTTCTTTCCCAGGGAAAATGGAAAAAGGATGTGCCCAGGGGCCCCTGGCCCTGGGCTGGGGCCTCACTGCAAAGAATCCTTATATCGAAGGATGGACCCCACACCGAAGTTGTCCCCACCTCAAACTTGTGCTGCCCTGATAGACCCAAGGGAGCCCTACAAACTGACATCAGGAACCTGGACTGCTGAGTTTTCTTTCCCAGGGAAAATGGAAAAAGGATGTGCCCAGGGGCCCCTGGCCCTGACTGCAAAGAATCCTTATATCGAAGGATGGACCCCACACCGAAGTTGTCCCCACCTCAAACTTGTGCTGCCCTGATAGACCCAAGGGAGCCCTACAAACTGACATCAGGAACCTGGACTGCTGAGTTTTCTTTCCCAGGGAAAATGGAAAAAGGATGTGCCCAGGGGCCCCTGGCCCTGGGCTGGGGCCTCACTGCAAAGAATCCTTATATTGAAGGATGGACCCCACACCGAAGTTGTCCCCACCTCAAACTTGTGCTGCCCTGATAGACCCAAGGGAGACCTACAAACTGACATCAGGAACCTGGACTGCTGAGTTTTCTTTCCCAGGGAAAATGGAAAAAGGATGTGCCCAGGGGCCCCTGGCCCTGACTGCAAAGAATCCTTATAACGAAGGATGGACCCCACACCGAAGTTGTCCCCACCTCAAACTTGTGCTGCCCTGATAGACCCAAGGGAGCCCTACAAACTGACATCAGGAACCTGGATTGCTGAGTTTTCTTTCCCAGGGAAAATGGAAAAAGGATGTGCCCAGGGGCCCCTGGCCCTGGGCTGGGGCCTCACTGCAAAGAATCCTTATATCGAAGGATGGACCCTACACCGAAGTTGTCCCCACCTCAAACTTGTGCTGCCCTGATAAACCCAAGGGAGCCCTACAAACTGACATCAGGAACCTGGACTGCTGAGTTTTCTTTCCCAGGGAAAATGGAAAAAGGATGTGCCCAGGGGCCCCTGGCCCTGACTGCAAAAAATCCTTATATCGAAGGATGGACCCCAGACCGAAGTTGTCCCCACCTCAAACTTGTGCTGCCCTGATAGACCCAAGGGAGCCCTACAAACTGACATCAGGAACCTGGACTGCTGAGTTTTCTTTCCCAGGGAAAATGGAAAAAGGATGTGCCCAGGGGCCCCTGGCCCTGACTGCAAAGAATCCTTATATCGAAGGATGGACCTCACACCGAAGTTGTCCCCACCTCAAACTTGTGCTGCCCTGATAGACCCAAGGGAGCCCTACAAACTGACATCAGGAACCTGGACTGCTGAGTTTTCTTTCCCAGGGAAAATGGAAAAAGGATGTGCCCAGGGGCCCCTGGCCCTGACTGCAAAGAATCCTTATATCGAAGGATGGACCCCAGACCGAAGTTGTCCCCACCTCAAACTTGTGCTGCCCTGATAGACCCAAGGGAGCCCTACAAACTGACATCAGGAACCTGGACTGCTGAGTTTTCTTTCCCAGGGAAAATGGAAAAAGGATGCGCCCAGGGGCCCCTGGCCCTGACTGCAAAAAATCCTTATATCGAAGGATGCACCCCACACCGAAGTTGTCCCCACCTCAAACTTGTGCTGCCCTGATAGACCCAAGGGAGCCCTACAAACTGACATCAGGAACCTGGACTGCTGAGTTTTCTTTCCCAGGGAAAATGGAAAAAGGATGTGCCCAGGGGCCCCTGGCCCTGACTGCAAAGAATCCTTATAT
The DNA here is from genome assembly GCF_046129695.1 of Lonchura striata. NCBI lineage: Eukaryota > Metazoa > Chordata > Aves > Passeriformes > Estrildidae > Lonchura > Lonchura striata. The sequence goes on from NC_134633.1 coordinate 5,359,648, forward strand.
CGAAGGATGGACCCCACACCGAAGTTGTCCCCACCTCAAACTTGTGCTGCCCTGATAGACCCAAGGGAGCCCTACAAACTGACATCAGGAACTTGGACTGCTGAGTTTTCTTTCCCAGGGAAAATGGGAAAAGGATGTGCCCAGGGGCCCCTGGCCCTGACTGCAAAAAATCCTTATATCGAAGGATGGACCCCACACCGAAGTTGTCCCCACCTCAAACTTGTGCTGCCCTGATAGACCCAAGGGAGCCCTACATACTGACATCAGGAACCTGGACTGCTGAGTTTTCTTTCCCAGGGAAAATGAAAAAAGGATGTGCCCAGGGGCCCCTGGCCCTGGGCTGGGGCCTCACTGCAAAGAATCCTTATATCGAAGGACGGACCCCACACCGAAGTTGTCCCCACCTCAAACTTGTGCTGCCCTGATAGACCCAAGGGAGCCCTACAAACTGACATCAGGAACCTGGACTGCTGAGTTTTCTTTCCCAGGGAAAATGGAAAAAGGATGTGCCCAGGGGCCCCTGACTGCAATAAATCCTTATATCGAAGGATGGACCCCACACCGAAGATGTCCCCACCTCAAACTTGTGCTGCCCTGATAGACCCAAGGGAGCCCTACAAACTGACATCAGGAACCTGGACTGCTGAGTTTTCTTTCCCAGGGAAAATGGAAAAAGGATGTGCCCAGGGGCCCCTGACTGCAATAAATCCTTATATCGAAGGATGGACCCCACACCGAAGTTGTCCCCACCTCAAACTTGTGCTGCCCTGATAGACCCAAGGGAGCCCTACAAACTGACATCAGGAACCTGGACTGCTGAGTTTTCTTTCCCAGGGAAAATGGAAAAAGGATGTGCCCAGGGGCCCCTGGCCCTGACTGCAAAAAATCCTTATATCGAAGGATGGACCCCACACCGAAGTTGTCCCCACCTCAAACTTGTGCTGCCCTGATAGACCCAAGGGAGCCCTACAAACTGACATCAGGAACCTGGACTGCTGAGTTTTCTTTCCCAGGGAAAATGGAAAAAGGATGTGCCCAGGGGCCCCTGACTGCAAAAAATCTTTATATCGAAGGATGGACCCCACACCGAAGATGTCCCCACCTCAAACTTGTGCTGCCCTGATAGACCCAAGGGAGCCCTACAAACTGACATCAGGAACTTGGACTGATGAGTTTCCTTTCACACATAAAATGGCCAAAGGTTGTGCCCAGGGGCCCCTAGCCCTGACTGCAAAGAATCCTTATATCGAAGGATGGACCCCACACCGAAGTTGTCCCCACCTCAAACTTGTGCTGCCCTGATACACCCAAGGGAGCCCTACAAACTGACATCAGGAACCTGGACTGCTGAGTTTTCTTTCCCAGGGAAAATGGAAAAAGGATGTGCCCAGGGGCCCCTGGGCCTGACTGCAAAGAATCCTTATATCGAAGGATGGACCCCACACCGAAGATGTCCCCACCTCAAACTTGTGCTGCCCTCATACACCCAAGGGAGCCCTACAAACTGACATCAGGAACCTGGACTGCTGAGTTTTCTTTCCCAGGGAAAATGGAAAAAGGATGTGCCCAGGGGCCCCTGGCCCTGGGCTGGGGCCTCACTGCAAAGAATCCTTATATTGAAGGATGGACCCCACACCGAAGTTGTCCCCACCTCAAACTTGTGCTGCCCTGATAGACCCAAGGGAGCCCTACAAACTGACATCAGGAACCTGGACTACTGAGTTTTCTTTCCCAGGGAAAATGGAAAAAGGTTGTGCCCAGGGGCCCCTGGCCCTGGGCTGGGGCCTCACTGCAAAGAATCCTTATATCGAAGGATGGATCGCAGACCGAAGTTGTCCCCACCTCAAACTTGTGCTGCCCTGATAGACCCAAGGGAACCCTACAAACTGACATCAGGAACCTGGACTGCTGAGTTTCCTTTCACAGATAAAATGGCCAAAGGTTGTGCCCAGGGGACCCTAGCCCTGACTGCAAAGAATCCTTATATCGAAGGATGGAGCCCACACCGAAGTTGTCCCCACCTCAAACTTGTGCTGCCCTGATAGACCCAAGGGAGCCCTACAAACTGACATCAGGAACCTGGACTGCTGAGTTTTCTTTCCCAGGGAAAACAGAAAAAGGATGTGCCCAGGGGCCCCTGGCCCTGACTGCAAAGAATCCTTATAACGAAGGATGTACCCCACACCGAAGTTGTCCCCACCTCAAACTTGTGCTGCCCTGATAGACCCAAGGGAGCCCTACAAACTGACATCAGGAACCTGGATTGCTGAGTTTTCTTTCCCAGGGAAAATGGAAAAAGGATGTGCCCAGGGTCCCCTGGACATGGGCTGGGGCCTCACTGCAAAGAATCCTTATATCGAAGGATGGACCCCACACCGAAGATGTCCCCACCTCAAACTTGTGCTGCCCTGATAGACCCAAGGGAGCCCTACAAACTGACATCAGGAACCTGGACTGCTGAGTTTTCTTTCCCAGGGAAAATGGAAAAAGGATGTGCCCAGGGGCCCCTGGCCCTGACTGCAAAGAATCCTTATATCGAAGGATGGACCCCACACCGAAGTTGTCCCCACCTCAAACTTGTGCTGCCCTGATAGACCCAAGGGAGCCCTACAAACTGACATCAGGAACCTGGACTGCTGAGTTTTCTTTCCCAGGGAAAATGGAAAAAGGATGTGCCCAGGGGCCCCTGGACATGGGCTGGGGCCTCACTGCAAAGAATCCTTATATCGAAGGATGGACCCCACACCGAAGTTGTCCCCACCTCAAACTTGTGCTGCCCTAATAGACCCAAGGGAACCCTACAAACTGACATCAGGAACCTGGACTGCTGAGTTTTCTTTCCCAGGGAAAATGGAAAAAGGATGTGCCCAGGGGTCCCTGGCCCTGACTGCAAAGAATCCTTATATCGAAGGATGGAGCCCACACCGAAGTTGTCCCCACCTCAAACTTGTGCTGCCCTGATAGACCCAAGGGAGCCCTACAAACTGACATCAGGAACCTGGATTGCTGAGTTTTCTTTCCCAGGGAAAATGGAAAAAGGATGTGCCCAGGGGCCCCTGGACATGGGCTGGGGCCTCACTGCAAAGAATCCTTATATCGAAGGATGGAGCCCACACCGAAGATGTCCCCACCTCAAACTTGTGCTGCCCTCATACACCCAAGGGAGCCCTACAAACTGACATCAGGAACCTGGACTGCTGAGTTTTCTTTCCCAGGGAAAATGGAAAAAGGATGTGCCCAGGGGCCCCTGGCCCTGACTGCAAAGAATCCTTATATCGAAGGATGGACCCCACACCGAAGTTGTCCCCACCTCAAACTTGTGCTGCCCTGATAGACCCAAGGGAGCCCTACAAACTGACATCAGGAACCTGGACTGCTGAGTTTTCTTTCCCAGGGAAAATGGAAAAAGGATGTGCCCAGGGGTCCCTGGCCCTGACTGCAAAGAATCCTTATATTGAAGGATGGACCCCACACCGAAGTTGTCCCCACCTCAAACTTGTGCTGCCCTGATAGACCCAAGGGAGCCCTACAAACTGACATCAGGAACCTGGATTGCTGAGTTTTCTTTCCCAGGGAAAATGGAAAAAGGATGTGCCCAGGGGCCCCTGGACATGGGCTGGGGCCTCACTGCAAAGAATCCTTATATCGAAGGATGGAGCCCACACCGAAGATGTCCCCACCTCAAACTTGTGCTGCCCTCATACACCCAAGGGAGCCCTACAAACTGACATCAGGAACCTGGACTGCTGAGTTTTCTTTCCCAGGGAAAATGGAAAAAGGATGTGCCCAGGGGATCCTAGCCCTGACTGCAAAAAATCCTTATATCGAAGGATGGACCCCACACCGAAGTTGTCCCCACCTCAAACTTGTGCTGCCCTGATAGACCCAAGGGAGCCCTACAAACTGACATCAGGAACCTGGACTGCTGAGTTTTCTTTCCCAGGGAAAATGGAAAAAGGATGTGCCCAGGGGCCCCTGGCCCTGACTGCAAAGAATCCTTATATCGAAGGATGGACCCCACACCGAAGTTGTCCCCACCTCAAACTTGTGCTGCCCTGATAGACCCAAGGGAGCCCTACAAACTGACATCAGGAACCTGGACTGCTGAGTTTTCTTTCCCAGGGAAAATGGAAAAAGGATGTGCCCAGGGGCCCCTGGCCCTGACTGCAAAAAATCCTTATATCGAAGGATGGACCCCACACCGAAGATGTCCCCACCTCAAACTTGTGCTGCCCTCATACACCCAAGGGAGCCCTACAAACTGACATCAGGAACCTGGACTGCTGAGTTTTCTTTCCCAGGGAAAATGGAAAAAGGATGTGCCCAGGGGCACCTGGACATGGGCTGGGGCCTCACTGCAAAGAATCCTTATATCGAAGGATGGACCCCACACCGAAGTTGTCCCCACCTCAAACTTGTGCTGCCCTGATAGACCCAAGGGAGCCCTACAAACTGACATCAGGAACCTGGACTGCTGAGTTTTCTTTCCCAGGGAAAATGGAAAAAGGATGTGCCCAGGGGCCCCTGGCCCTGACTGCAAAAAATCCTTATATCGAAGGATGGACCCCACACCGAAGATGTCCCCACCTCAAACTTGTGCTGCCCTCATACACCCAAGGGAGCCCTACAAACTGACATCAGGAACCTGGACTGCTGAGTTTTCTTTCCCAGGGAAAATGGAAAAAGGATGTGCCCAGGGGCCCCTGGCCCTGACTGCAAAAAATCCTTATATCGAAGGATGGACCCCACACCAAAGATGTCCCCACCTCAAACTTGTGCTGCCCTGATAGACCCAAGGGAGCCCTACAAACTGACATCAGGAACCTGGACTGCTGAGTTTTCTTTCCCAGAGAAAATGGAAAAAGGATGTGCCCAGGGTTCCCTGGCCCTGGGCTGGGGCCTCACTGCAAAGAATCCTTATATCGAAGGATGGACCCCACACCGAAGTTGTCCCCACCTCAAACTTGTGCTGCCCTGATAGACCCAAGGGAGCCCTACAAACTGACATCAGAAACCTGGACTGCTGAGTTTTCTTTCCCAGGGAAAATGGAAAAAGGATGTGCCCAGGGGCCCCTGGCCCTGACTGCAAAAAATCCTTATATCGAAGGATGGACCCCACACCGAAGTTGTCCCCACCTCAAACTTGTGCTGCCCTGATAGACCCAAGGGAGCCCTACAAACTGACATCAGGAACCTGGACTGCTGAGTTTTCTTTCCCAGGGAAAATGGAAAAAGGATGTGCCCAGGGGCCCCTGGCCCTGACTGCAAAAAATCCTTATATCGAAGGATGGACCCCACACCGAAGTTGTCCCCACCTCAAACTTGTGCTGCCCTGATAGACCCAAGGGAGCCCTACAAACTGACATCAGGAACTTGGACTGATGAGTTTCCTTTCACAGATAAAATGGCCAAAGGTTGTGCCCAGGGGACCCTAGCCCTGACTGCAAAAAATCCTTATATCGAAGGATGGACCCCACACCGAAGTTGTCCCCACCTCAAACTTGTGCTGCCCTGATAGACCCAAGGGAGCCCTACAAACTGACATCAGGAACCTGGACTACTGAGTTTTCTTTCCCAGGGAAAATGGAAAAAGGTTGTGCCCAGGGGCCCCTGGCCCTGGGCTGGGGCCTCACTGCAAAGAATCCTTATATCGAAGGATGGATCGCAGACCGAAGTTGTCCCCACCTCAAACTTGTGCTGCCCTGATAGACCCAAGGGAACCCTACAAACTGACATCAGGAACCTGGACTGCTGAGTTTCCTTTCACAGATAAAATGGCCAAAGGTTGTGCCCAGGGGACCCTAGCCCTGACTGCAAAGAATCCTTATATCGAAGGATGGAGCCCACACCGAAGTTGTCCCCACCTCAAACTTGTGCTGCCCTGATAGACCCAAGGGAGCCCTACAAACTGACATCAGGAACCTGGACTGCTGAGTTTTCTTTCCCAGGGAAAACAGAAAAAGGATGTGCCCAGGGGCCCCTGGCCCTGACTGCAAAGAATCCTTATAACGAAGGATGTACCCCACACCGAAGTTGTCCCCACCTCAAACTTGTGCTGCCCTGATAGACCCAAGGGAGCCCTACAAACTGACATCAGGAACTTGGACTGATGAGTTTCCTTTCACACATAAAATGGCCAAAGGTTGTGCCCAGGGTCCCCTGGACATGGGCTGGGGCCTCACTGCAAAGAATCCTTATATCGAAGGATGGACCCCACACCGAAGATGTCCCCACCTCAAACTTGTGCTGCCCTGATAGACCCAAGGGAGCCCTACAAACTGACATCAGGAACCTGGACTGCTGAGTTTTCTTTCCCAGGGAAAATGGAAAAAGGATGTGCCCAGGGGCCCCTGGCCCTGACTGCAAAGAATCCTTATATCGAAGGATGGACCCCACACCGAAGTTGTCCCCACCTCAAACTTGTGCTGCCCTGATAGACCCAAGGGAGCCCTACAAACTGACATCAGGAACCTGGACTGCTGAGTTTTCTTTCCCAGGGAAAATGGAAAAAGGATGTGCCCAGGGGCCCCTGGACATGGGCTGGGGCCTCACTGCAAAGAATCCTTATATCGAAGGATGGACCCCACACCGAAGTTGTCCCCACCTCAAACTTGTGCTGCCCTAATAGACCCAAGGGAACCCTACAAACTGACATCAGGAACCTGGACTGCTGAGTTTTCTTTCCCAGGGAAAATGGAAAAAGGATGTGCCCAGGGGTCCCTGGCCCTGACTGCAAAGAATCCTTATATCGAAGGATGGAGCCCACACCGAAGTTGTCCCCACCTCAAACTTGTGCTGCCCTGATAGACCCAAGGGAGCCCTACAAACTGACATCAGGAACCTGGATTGCTGAGTTTTCTTTCCCAGGGAAAATGGAAAAAGGATGTGCCCAGGGGCCCCTGGACATGGGCTGGGGCCTCACTGCAAAGAATCCTTATATCGAAGGATGGAGCCCACACCGAAGATGTCCCCACCTCAAACTTGTGCTGCCCTCATACACCCAAGGGAGCCCTACAAACTGACATCAGGAACCTGGACTGCTGAGTTTTCTTTCCCAGGGAAAATGGAAAAAGGATGTGCCCAGGGGATCCTAGCCCTGACTGCAAAAAATCCTTATATCGAAGGATGGACCCCACACCGAAGTTGTCCCCACCTCAAACTTGTGCTGCCCTGATAGACCCAAGGGAGCCCTACAAACTGACATCAGGAACCTGGACTGCTGAGTTTTCTTTCCCAGGGAAAATGGAAAAAGGATGTGCCCAGGGGCCCCTGGCCCTGACTGCAAAGAATCCTTATATCGAAGGATGGACCCCACACCGAAGTTGTCCCCACCTCAAACTTGTGCTGCCCTGATAGACCCAAGGGAGCCCTACAAACTGACATCAGGAACCTGGACTGCTGAGTTTTCTTTCCCAGGGAAAATGGAAAAAGGATGTGCCCAGGGGCCCCTGGCCCTGACTGCAAAAAATCCTTATATCGAAGGATGGACCCCACACCGAAGATGTCCCCACCTCAAACTTGTGCTGCCCTCATACACCCAAGGGAGCCCTACAAACTGACATCAGGAACCTGGACTGCTGAGTTTTCTTTCCCAGGGAAAATGGAAAAAGGATGTGCCCAGGGGCACCTGGACATGGGCTGGGGCCTCACTGCAAAGAATCCTTATATCGAAGGATGGACCCCACACCGAAGTTGTCCCCACCTCAAACTTGTGCTGCCCTGATAGACCCAAGGGAGCCCTACAAACTGACATCAGGAACCTGGACTGCTGAGTTTTCTTTCCCAGGGAAAATGGAAAAAGGATGTGCCCAGGGGCCCCTGGCCCTGGGCTGGGGCCTCACTCCAAAGAATCCTTATATCGAAGGATGGACCCCACACCGAAGTTGTCCCCACCTCAAACTTGTGCTGCCCTGATAGACCCAAGGGAGCCCTACAAACTGACATCAGGAACCTGGACTGCTGAGTTTTCTTTCCCAGGGAAAATGGAAAAAGGACGTGCCCAGGGGCCCCTGGCCCTGACTGCAAAGAATCCTTATATCGAAGGATGGATCCCACACCGAAGTTGTCCCCACCTCAAACTTGTGCTGCCCTGATACACCCAAGGGAGCCCTACAAACTGACATCAGGAACCTGGACTGCTGAGTTTTCTTTCCCAGGGAAAATGGAAGAAGGATGTGCCCAGGGGCCCCTGGATATGGGCTGGGGCCTCACTGCAAAGAATCCTTATATCGGAGGATGGACCCCACACCCAAGTTGTCCCCACCTTAAAACTGTGCTGCCCTGATAGACCCAAGGGAGCCCTACAAACTGACATCAGGAACTTGGACTGATGAGTTTCCTTTCACACATAAAATGGCCAAAGGTTGTGCCCAGGGGCCCCTAGCCCTGACTGCAAAAAATCCTTATATCGAAGGATGGACCCCAGACCGAAGTTGTCCCCACCTCAAACTTGTGCTGCCCTGATAGACCCAAGGGAGCCCTACAAACTGACATCAGGAACCTGGACTGCTGAGTTTTCTTTCCCAGGGAAAATGGCCAAAGGTTGTGCCCAGGGGCCCCTGGCCCTGGGCTGGGGCCTCACTGCAAAGAATCCTTATATCGAAGGATGGACCCCACACCGAAGATGTCCCCACCTCAACCTTGTGCTGCCCTGATAGACCCAAGGGAGCCCTACAAACTGACATCAGGAAACTGGACTGCTGAGTTTTCTATCCCAGGGAAAATGGAAAAAGGATGTGCCCAGGGGCCCCTGGCCCTGGGACCCTGGCCCTGACTGCAAAGAATCCTTATATCGAAGGATTGACCCCACACCGAAGTTGTCCCCACCTCAAACTTGTGCTGCCCTGATAGACCCAAGGGAGCCCTACAAACTGACATCAGGAACCTGGACTGCTGAGTTTTCTTTCCCAGGGAAAATGGAAAAAGGATGTGCCCAGGGGCCCCTGGCCCTGACTGCAAAAAATCCTTATATCGAAGGATGGACCCCACACCGAAGATGTCCCCACCTCAAACTTGTGCTGCCCTCATACACCCAAGGGAGCCCTACAAACTGACATCAGGAACCTGGACTGCTGAGTTTTCTTTCCCAGGGAAAATGGAAAAAGGATGTGCCCAGGGGCCCCTGGCCCTGACTGCAAAGAATCCTTATATTGAAGGATGGACCCCAAACCGAAGTTGTCCCCACCTCAAACTTGTGCTGCCCTGATAGACCCAAGGGAGCCCTACAAACTGACATCAGGAACCTGGACTGCTGAGTTTTCTTTCCCAGGGAAAATGGAAGAAGGATGTGCCCAGGGAACCCTGGTCCTGGGCTGGGGCCTCACTGCAAAGAATCCTTATATCGAAGGATGGACCCCACACCGAAGTTGTCCCCACCTCAAACTTGTGCTGCCCTCATACACCCAAGGGAGCCCTACAAACTGACATCAGGAACCTGGACTGCTGAGTTTTCTTTCCCAGGGAAAATGGAAAAAGGATGTGCCCAGGGGCCCCTGGCCCTGACTGCAAAAAATCCTTATATCGAAGGATGGACCCCACACCAAAGATGTCCCCACCTCAAACTTGTGCTGCCCTGATAGACCCAAGGGAGCCCTACAAACTGACATCAGGAACCTGGACTGCTGAGTTTTCTTTCCCAGAGAAAATGGAAAAAGGATGTGACCAGGGTTCCCTGGCCCTGGGCTGGGGCCTCACTGCAAAGAATCCTTATATCGAAGGATGGACCCCACACCGAAGTTGTCCCCACCTCAAACTTGTGCTGCCCTGATAGACCCAAGGGAGCCCTACAAACTGACATCAGAAACCTGGACTGCTGAGTTTTCTTTCCCAGGGAAAATGGAAAAAGGATGTGCCCAGGGGCCCCTGGCCCTGACTGCAAAAAATCCTTATATCGAAGGATGGACCCCACACCGAAGTTGTCCCCACCTCAAACTTGTGCTGCCCTGATAGACCCAAGGGAGCCCTACAAACTGACATCAGGAACCTGGACTGCTGAGTTTTCTTTCCCAGGGAAAATGGAAAAAGGATGTGCCCAGGGTTCCCTGGCCCTGGGCTGGGGCCTCACTGCAAAGAATCCTTATATCGAAGGATGGACCCCACACCGAAGTTGTCCCCACCTCAAACTTGTGCTGCCCTGATAGACCCAAGGGAACCCTACAAACTGACATCAGGAACCTGGACTGCTGAGTTTTCTTTCCCAGGGAAAATGGAAAAAGGATGTGCCCAGGGGTCCCTGGCCCTGACTGCAAAGAATCCTTATATCGAAGGATGGACCCCACACCGAAGTTGTCCCCACCTCAAACTTGTGCTGCCCTGATAGACCCAAGGGAGCCCTACAAACTGACATCAGGAACCTGGATTGCTGAGTTTTCTTTCCCAGGGAAAATGGAAAAAGGATGTGCCCAGGGGCCCCTGGACATGGGCTGGGGCCTCACTGCAAAGAATCCTTATATCGAAGGATGGACCCCACACCGAAGTTGTCCCCACCTCAAACTTGTGCTGCCCTCATACACCCAAGGGAGCCCTACAGACTGACATCAGGAACCTGGACTGCTGACTTTTCTTTCCCAGGGAAAATGGAAAAAGGATGTGCCCAGGGGCCCCTGGCCCTGGGCTGGGGCCTCACTGCAAAGAATCCTTATATCGAAGGATGGACCCCACACCGAAGTTGTCCCCACCTCAAACTTGTGCTGCCCTGATAGACCCAAGGGAGCCCTACAAACTGACATCAGGAACCTGGACTGCTGAGTTTTCTTTCCCAGGGAAAATGGAAAAAGGATGTGCCCAGGGGCCCCTGGCCCTGACTGCAAAAAATCCTTATATCGAAGGATGGACCCCACACCAAAGATGTCCCCACCTCAAACTTGTGCTGCCCTGATAGACCCAAGGGAGCCCTACAAACTGACATCAGGAACCTGGACTGCTGAGTTTTCTTTCCCAGAGAAAATGGAAAAAGGATGTGCCCAGGGTTCCCTGGCCCTGGGCTGGGGCCTCACTGCAAAGAATCCTTATATCGAAGGATGGACCCCACACCGAAGTTGTCCCCACCTCAAACTTGTGCTGCCCTGATAGACCCAAGGGAGCCCTACAAACTGACATCAGGAACCTGGACTGCTGAGTTTTCTTTCCCAGGGAAAATGGAAAAAGGATGTGCCCAGGGGCCCCTGGCCCTGGGCTGGGGCCTCACTGCAAAGAATCCTTATATCGAAGGATGGACCCCACACCGAAGATGTCCCCACCTCAAACTTGTGCTGCCCTCATACACCCAAGGGAGCCCTACAAACTGACATCAGGAACCTGGACTGCTGAGTTTTCTTTCCCAGGGAAAATGGAAAAAGGACGTGCCCAGGGGCCCCTGGCCCTGACTGCAAAGAATCCTTATATTGAAGGATGGACCCCACACCGAAGTTGTCCCCACCTCAAACTTGTGCTGCCCTGATAGACCCAACGGAGCCCTACAAACTGACATCAGGAACCTGGACTGCTGAGTTTTCTTTCCCAGGGAAAATGGAAGAAGGATGTGCCCAGGGGCCCCTGGCCCTGGGCTGGGGCCTCACTGCAAAGAATCCTTATATCGAAGGATGGACCCCACACCCAAGTTGTCCCCACCTTAAAACTGTGCTGCCCTGATAGACCCAAGGGAGCCCTACAAACTGACATCAGGAACTTGGACTGATGAGTTTCCTTTCACACATAAAATGGCCAAAGGTTGTGCCCAGGGGCCCCTAGCCCTGACTGCAAAAAATCCTTATATCGAAGGATGGACCCCACACCGAAGTTGTCCCCACCTCAAACTTGTGCTGCCCTGATAGACCCAAGGGAGCCCTACAAACTGACATCAGGAACCTGGACTGCTGAGTTTTCTTTCCCAGGGAAAATGGAAAAAGGATGTGCCCAGGGGCCCCTGGCCCTGACTGCAAAGAATCCTTATATCGAAGGATGGACCCCACACCGAAGTTGTCCCCACCTCAAACTTGTGCTGCCCTGATAGACCCAAGGGAGCCCTACAAACTGACATCAGGAACCTGGACTGCTGAGTTTTCTTTCCCAGGGAAAATGGAAGAAGGGTGTGCCCAGGGAACCCTGGTCCTGGGCTGGGGCCTCACTGCAAAGAATCCTTATATCGAAGGATGGACCCCACACCGAAGTTGTCCCCACCTCAAACTTGTGCTGCCCTGATAGACCCAAGGGAGCCCTACAAACTGACATCAGGAACCTGGACTGCTGAGTTTTCTTTCCCAGGGAAAATGGAAAAAGGATGTGCCCAGGGTTCCCTGGCCCTGGGCTGGGGCCTCACTGCAAAGAATCCTTATATCGAAGGATGGACCCCACACCGAAGTTGTCCCCACCTCAAACTTGTGCTGCCCTGATAGACCCAAGGGAGCCCTACAAACTGACATCAGGAACCTGGACTGCTGAGTTTTCTTTCCCAGGGAAAATGGAAAAAGGATGTGCCCAGGGGCCCCTGGCCCTGACTGCAAAGAATCCTTATATTGAAGGATGGACCCCACACTGAAGTTGTCCCCACCTCAAACTTGTGCTGCCCTGATAGACCCAAGGGAGCCCTACAAACTGACATCAGGAACCTGGATTGCTGAGTTTTCTTTCCCAGGGAAAATGGAAAAACGATGTGCCCAGGGAACCCTGGCCCTGACTGCCAAAAATTCTTATATCGAAGGATGGACCCCACACCGAAGTTGTCCCCACCTCAAACTTGTGCTGCCCTGATAGACCCAAGGGAGCCCTACAAACTGACATCAGGAACCTGGACTGCTGAGTTTTCTTTCCCAGGGAAAATGGAAAAAGGATGTGCCCAGGGGCCCCTGGCCCTGACTGCAAAGAATCCTTATATCGAAGGATGGACCCCACACCGAAGTTGTCCCCACCTCAAACTTGTGCTGCCCTGATAGACCCAAGGGAGCCCTACAAACTGACATCAGGAACCTGGACTGCTGAGTTTTCTTTCCCAGGGAAAATGGAAAAAGGATGTGCCCAGGGGCCCCTGGCCCTGACTGCAAAAAATCCTTATATCGAAGGATGGACCCCACACCGAAGTTGTCCCCACCTCAAACTTGTGCTGCCCTGATAGACCCAAGGGAGCCCTACAAACTGACATCAGGAACCTGGACTGCTGAGTTTTCTTTCCCAGGGAAAATGGAAAAAGGATGTGCCCAAGGTTCCCTGGCCCTGGGCTGGGGCCTCACTGCAAAGAATCCTTATATCGAAGGATGGACCCCACACCGAAGTTGTCCCCACCTCAAACTTGTGCTGCCCTGATAGACCCAAGGGAGCCCTACAAACTGACATCAGGAACCTGGACTGCTGAGTTTTCTTTCCCAGGGAAAATGGAAAAAGGATGTGCCCAGGGGCCCCTGGCCCTGACTGCAAAAAATCCTTATATCGAAGGATGGACCCCACACCGAAGTTGTCCCCACCTCAAACTTGTGCTGCCCTGATAGACCCAAGGGAGCCCTACAAACTGACATCAGGAACCTGGACTGCTGAGTTTTCTTTCCCAGGGAAAATGGAAAAAGGATGTGCCCAGGGTTCCCTGGCCCTGGGCTGGGGCCTCACTGCAAAGAATCCTTATATCGAAGGATGGACCCCACACCGAAGTTGTCCCCACCTCAAACTTGTGCTGCCCTGATAGACCCAACGGAGCCCTACAAACTGACATCAGGAACCTGGACTGCTGAGTTTTCTTTCCCAGGGAAAATGGAAAAAGGATGTGCCCAGGGGCCCCTGGCCCTGGGACCCTGGCCCTGACTGCAAAGAATCCTTATATCAAAGGATGGACCCCACACCGAAGTTGTCCCCACCTCAAACTTGTGCTGCCCTGATAGACCCAAGGGAGCCCTACAAACTGACATCAGGAACCTGGACTGCTGACTTTTCTTTCCCAGGGAAAATGGAAAAAGGATGTGCCCAGGGGCCCCTGGCCCTGACTGCAAAGAATCCTTATATTGAAGGATGGACCCCACACCGAAGTTGTCCCCACCTCAAACTTGTGCTGCCCTGATAGACCCAAGGGAGCCCTACAAACTGACATCAGGAACTTGGACTGATGAGTTTCCTTTCACACATAAAATGGCCAAAGGTTGTGCCCAGGGGCCCCTAGCCCTGACTGCAAAGAATCCTTATATCGAAGGATGGACCCCACACCGAAGTTGTCCCCACCTCAAACTTGTGCTGCCCTGATAGACCCAAGGGAGCCCTACAAACTGACATCAGGAACCTGGACTGCTGAGTTTTCTTTCCCAGGGAAAATGGAAAAAGGATGTGCCCAGGGGCCCCTGGCCCTGGGACCCTGGCCCTGACTGCAAAGAATCCTTATATCGAAGGATGGACCCCACACCGAAGTTGTCCCCACCTCAAACTTGTGCTGCCCTGATAGACCCAAGGGAGCCCTACAAACTGACATCAGGAACCTGGACTGCTGAGTTTTCTTTCCCAGGGAAAATGGAAAAAGGATGTGCCCAGGGGCCCCTGGCCCTGACTGCAAAGAATCCTTATATTGAAGGATGGACCCCACACCGAAGTTGTCCCCACCTCAAACTTGTGCTGCCCTGATAGACCCAAGGGAGCCCTACAAACTGACATCAGGAACCTGGACTGCTGAGTTTTCTTTCCCAGGGAAAATGGAAAAAGGACGTGCCCAGGGGCCCCTGGCCCTGACTGCAAAGAATCCTTATATTGAAGGATGGACCCTACACCGAAGTTGTCCCCACCTCAAACTTGTGCTGCCCTGATAGACCCAAGGCAGCCCTACAAACTGACATCAGGAACCTGGACTGCTGAGTTTTCTTTCCCAGGGAAAATGGAAAAACGATGTGCCCAGGGAACCCTGGACCTGACTGCCAAAAATTCTTATATCGAAGGATGGACCCCACACCGAAGTTGTCCCCACCTCAAACTTGTGCTGCCCTGATAGACCCAAGGGAGCCCTACAAACTGACATCAGGAACCTGGACTGCTGAGTTTTCTTTCCCAGGGAAAATGGAAAAAGGATGTGCCCAGGGGCCCCTGGCCCTGACTGCAAAAAATCCTTATATCGAAGGATGGACCCCACACCGAAGTTGTCCCCACCTCAAACTTGTGCTGCCCTGATAGACCCAAGGGAGCCCTACAAACTGACATCAGGAACATGGACTGCTGAGTTTTCTTTCCCAGGGAAAATGGAAAAAGGATGTGCCCAGGGGCCCCTGGACATGGGCTGGGGCCACACTGCAAAGAATCCTTATATCGAAGGATGGACCCCACACCGATCTTGTCCCCACCTCAAACTTGTGCTGCCCTCATACACCCAAGGGAGCCCTACAAACTGACATCAGGAACCTGGACTGCTGAGTTTTCTTTCCCAGGGAAAATGGAAAAAGGACGTGCCCAGGGGGCCCTGGCCCTGACTGCAAAGAATCCATATCGAAGGATGGACGCCACACCGAAGTTGTCCCCACCTCAAACTTGTGCTGCCCTGATAGACCCAAGGGAGCCCTACAAACTGACATCAGGAACCTGGACTGCTGACTTTTCTTTCCCAGGGAAAATGGAAAAAGGATGTGCCCAGGGGCCCCTGGCCCTGACTGCAAAAAATCCTTATATCGAAGGATGGACCCCACACCGAAGTTGTCCCCACCTCAAACTTGTGCTGCCCTGATACACCCAAGGGAGCCCTACAAACTGACATCAGGAACCTGGACTGCTGAGTTTTCTTTCCCAGGGAAAATGGAAAAAGGATGTGCCCAGGGGCCCCTGGCCCTGGGCTGGGGCCTCACTGCAAAGAATCCTTATATCGAAGGATGGACCCCACACCGAAGTTGTCCCCACCTCAAACTTGTGCTGCCCTGATAGACCCAAGGGAGCCCTACAAACTGACATCAGGAACCTGGACTGCTGAGTTTTCTTTCCCAGGGAAAATGGAAAAAGGATGTGCCCAGGGGCCCCTGGCCCTGACTGCAAAGAATCCTTATATCGAAGGATGGACCCCACACCGAAGTTGTCCCCACCTCAAACTTGTGCTGCCCTGATAGACCCAAGGGAGCCCTACAAACTGACATCAGGAACCTGGACTGCTGAGTTTTCTTTCCCAGGGAAAATGGAAAAAGGATGTGCCCAGGGGCCCCTGGCCCTGGGCTGGGGCCTCACTGCAAAGAATCCTTATATTGAAGGATGGACCCCACACCGAAGTTGTCCCCACCTCAAACTTGTGCTGCCCTGATAGACCCAAGGGAGACCTACAAACTGACATCAGGAACCTGGACTGCTGAGTTTTCTTTCCCAGGGAAAATGGAAAAAGGATGTGCCCAGGGGCCCCTGGCCCTGACTGCAAAGAATCCTTATAACGAAGGATGGACCCCACACCGAAGTTGTCCCCAACTCAAACTTGTGCTGCCCTGATAGACCCAAGGGAGCCCTACAAACTGACATCAGGAACCTGGATTGCTGAGTTTTCTTTCCCAGGGAAAATGGAAAAAGGATGTGCCCAGGGGCCCCTGGCCCTGGGCTGGGGCCTCACTGCAAAGAATCCTTATATCGAAGGATGGACCCTACACCGAAGTTGTCCCCACCTCAAACTTGTGCTGCCCTGATAAACCCAAGGGAGCCCTACAAACTGACATCAGGAACCTGGACTGCTGAGTTTTCTTTCCCAGGGAAAATGGAAAAAGGATGTGCCCAGGGGCCCCTGCCCCTGACTGCAAAAAATCCTTATATCGAAGGATGGACCCCAGACCGAAGTTGTCCCCACCTCAAACTTGTGCTGCCCTGATAGACCCAAGGGAGCCCTACAAACTGACATCAGGAACCTGGACTGCTGAGTTTTCTTTCCCAGGGAAAATGGAAAAAGGATGTGCCCAGGGGCCCCTGGCCCTGACTGCAAAGAATCCTTATATCGAAGGATGGACCTCACACCGAAGTTGTCCCCACCTCAAACTTGTGCTGCCCTGATAGACCCAAGGGAGCCCTACAAACTGACATCAGGAACCTGGACTGCTGAGTTTTCTTTCCCAGGGAAAATGGAAAAAGGATGTGCCCAGGGGCCCCTGGCCCTGACTGCAAAGAATCCTTATATCGAAGGATGGACCCCAGACCGAAGTTGTCCCCACCTCAAACTTGTGCTGCCCTGATAGACCCAAGGGAGCCCTACAAACTGACATCAGGAACCTGGACTGCTGAGTTTTCTTTCCCAGGGAAAATGGAAAAAGGATGCGCCCAGGGGCCCCTGGCCCTGACTGCAAAAAATCCTTATATCGAAGGATGCACCCCACACCGAAGTTGTCCCCACCTCAAACTTGTGCTGCCCTGATAGACCCAAGGGAGCCCTACAAACTGACATCAGGAACATGGACTGCTGAGTTTTCTTTCCCAGGGAAAATGGAAAAAGGATGTGCCCAGGGGCCCCTGGCCCTGACTGCAAAGAATCCTTATATCGAAGGATGGACCCCACACCGAAGTTGTCCCCACCTCAAACTTGTGCTGCCCTGATAGACCCAAGGGAGCCCTACAAACTGACATCAGGAACTTGGACTGCTGAGTTTTCTTTCCCAGGGAAAATGGGAAAAGGATGTGCCCAGGGGCCCCTGGCCCTGACTGCAAAAAATCCTTATATCGAAGGATGGACCCCACACCGAAGTTGTCCCCACCTCAAACTTGTGCTGCCCTGATAGACCCAAGGGAGCCCTACATACTGACATCAGGAACCTGGACTGCTGAGTTTTCTTTCCCAGGGAAAATGAAAAAAGGATGTGCCCAGGGGCCCCTGGCCCTGGGCTGGGGCCTCACTGCAAAGAATCCTTATATCGAAGGACGGACCCCACACCGAAGTTGTCCCCACCTCAAACTTGTGCTGCCCTGATAGACCCAAGGGAGCCCTACAAACTGACATCAGGAACCTGGACTGCTGAGTTTTCTTTCCCAGGGAAAATGGAAAAAGGATGTGCCCAGGGGCCCCTGACTGCAATAAATCCTTATATCGAAGGATGGACCCCACACCGAAGATGTCCCCACCTCAAACTTGTGCTGCCCTGATAGACCCAAGGGAGCCCTACAAACTGACATCAGGAACCTGGACTGCTGAGTTTTCTTTCCCAGGGAAAATGGAAAAAGGATGTGCCCAGGGGCCCCTGACTGCAATAAATCCTTATATCGAAGGATGGACCCCACACCGAAGTTGTCCCCACCTCAAACTTGTGCTGCCCTGATAGACCCAAGGGAGCCCTACAAACTGACATCAGGAACCTGGACTGCTGAGTTTTCTTTCCCAGGGAAAATGGAAAAAGGATGTGCCCAGGGGCCCCTGGCCCTGACTGCAAAAAATCCTTATATCGAAGGATGGACCCCACACCGAAGTTGTCCCCACCTCAAACTTGTGCTGCCCTGATAGACCCAAGGGAGCCCTACAAACTGACATCAGGAACCTGGACTGCTGAGTTTTCTTTCCCAGGGAAAATGGAAAAAGGATGTGCCCAGGGGCCCCTGACTGCAAAAAATCTTTATATCGAAGGATGGACCCCACACCGAAGATGTCCCCACCTCAAACTTGTGCTGCCCTGATAGACCCAAGGGAGCCCTACAAACTGACATCAGGAACTTGGACTGATGAGTTTCCTTTCACACATAAAATGGCCAAAGGTTGTGCCCAGGGGCCCCTAGCCCTGACTGCAAAGAATCCTTATATCGAAGGATGGACCCCACACCGAAGTTGTCCCCACCTCAAACTTGTGCTGCCCTGATACACCCAAGGGAGCCCTACAAACTGACATCAGGAACCTGGACTGCTGAGTTTTCTTTCCCAGGGAAAATGGAAAAAGGATGTGCCCAGGGGCCCCTGGCCCTGGGCTGGGGCCTCACTGCAAAGAATCCTTATATCGAAGGATGGACCCCACACCGAAGTTGTCCCCACCTCAAACTTGTGCTGCCCTGATAGACCCAAGGGAGCCCTACAAACTGACATCAGGAACCTGGACTGCTGAGTTTTCTTTCCCAGGGAAAATGGAAAAAGGATGTGCCCAGGGGCCCCTGGGCCTGACTGCAAAGAATCCTTATATCGAAGGATGGACCCCACACCGAAGATGTCCCCACCTCAAACTTGTGCTGCCCTCATACACCCAAGGGAGCCCTACAAACTGACATCAGGAACCTGGACTGCTGAGTTTTCTTTCCCAGGGAAAATGGAAAAAGGATGTGCCCAGGGGCCCCTGGCCCTGGGCTGGGGCCTCACTGCAAAGAATCCTTATATTGAAGGATGGACCCCACACCGAAGCTGTCCCCACCTCAAACTTGTGCTGCCCTGATAGACCCAAGGGAGACCTACAAACTGACATCAGGAACCTGGACTGCTGAGTTTTCTTTCCCAGGGAAAATGGAAAAAGGATGTGCCCAGGGGCCCCTGCCCTGACTGCAAAGAATCCTTATAACGAAGGATGGACCCCACACCGAAGTTGTCCCCACCTCAAACTTGTGCTGCCCTGATAGACCCAAGGGAGCCCTACAAACTGACATCAGGAACCTGGATTGCTGAGTTTTCTTTCCCAGGGAAAATGGAAAAAGGATGTGCCCAGGGGCCCCTGGCCCTGGGCTGGGGCCTCACTGCAAAGAATCCTTATATCGAAGGATGGACCCTACACCGAAGTTGTCCCCACCTCAAACTTGTGCTGCCCTGATAGACCCAAGGGAGCCCTACAAACTGACATCAGGAACCTGGACTGCTGACTTTTCTTTCCCAGGGAAAATGGAAAAAGGATGTGCCCAGGGGCCCCTGGCCCTGACTGCAAAAAATCCTTATATCGAAGGATGGACCCCACACCGAAGTTGTCCCCACCTCAAACTTGTGCTGCCCTGATACACCCAAGGGAGCCCTACAAACTGACATCAGGAACCTGGACTGCTGAGTTTTCTTTCCCAGGGAAAATGGAAAAAGGATGTGCCCAGGGGCCCCTGGCCCTGACTGCAAAGAATCCTTATATCGAAGGATGGACCTCACACCGAAGTTGTCCCCACCTCAAACTTGTGCTGCCCTGATACACCCAAGGGAGCCCTACAAACTGACATCAGCAACCTGGACTGCTGAGTTTTCTTTCCCAGGGAAAATGGAAAAAGGATGTGCCCAGGGGCCCCTGGCCCTGACTGCAAAAAATCCTTATATCGAAGGATGGACCCCACACCGAAGTTGTCCCCACCTCAAACTTGTGCTGCCCTGATAGACCCAAGGGAGCCCTACAAACTGACATCAGGAACATGGACTGCTGAGTTTTCTTTCCCAGGGAAAATGGAAAAAGGATGTGCCCAGGGGCCCCTGGACATGGGCTGGGGCCACACTGCAAAGAATCCTTATATCGAAGGATGGACCCCACACCGATCTTGTCCCCACCTCAAACTTGTGCTGCCCTCATACACCCAAGGGAGCCCTACAAACTGACATCAGGAACCTGGACTGCTGAGTTTTCTTTCCCAGGGAAAATGGAAAAAGGACGTGCCCAGGGGGCCCTGGCCCTGACTGCAAAGAATCCATATCGAAGGATGGACGCCACACCGAAGTTGTCCCCACCTCAAACTTGTGCTGCCCTGATAGACCCAAGGGAGCCCTACAAACTGACATCAGGAACCTGGACTGCTGACTTTTCTTTCCCAGGGAAAATGGAAAAAGGATGTGCCCAGGGGCCCCTGGCCCTGACTGCAAAAAATCCTTATATCGAAGGATGGACCCCACACCGAAGTTGTCCCCACCTCAAACTTGTGCTGCCCTGATACACCCAAGGGAGCCCTACAAACTGACATCAGGAACCTGGACTGCTGAGTTTTCTTTCCCAGGGAAAATGGAAAAAGGATGTGCCCAGGGGCCCCTGGCCCTGGGCTGGGGCCTCACTGCAAAGAATCCTTATATCGAAGGATGGACCCCACACCGAAGTTGTCCCCACCTCAAACTTGTGCTGCCCTGATAGACCCAAGGGAGCCCTACAAACTGACATCAGGAACCTGGACTGCTGAGTTTTCTTTCCCAGGGAAAATGGAAAAAGGATGTGCCCAGGGGCCCCTGGCCCTGACTGCAAAGAATCCTTATATCGAAGGATGGACCCCACACCGAAGTTGTCCCCACCTCAAACTTGTGCTGCCCTGATAGACCCAAGGGAGCCCTACAAACTGACATCAGGAACCTGGACTGCTGAGTTTTCTTTCCCAGGGAAAATGGAAAAAGGATGTGCCCAGGGGCCCCTGGCCCTGGGCTGGGGCCTCACTGCAAAGAATCCTTATATTGAAGGATGGACCCCACACCGAAGTTGTCCCCACCTCAAACTTGTGCTGCCCTGATAGACCCAAGGGAGACCTACAAACTGACATCAGGAACCTGGACTGCTGAGTTTTCTTTCCCAGGGAAAATGGAAAAAGGATGTGCCCAGGGGCCCCTGGCCCTGACTGCAAAGAATCCTTATAACGAAGGATGGACCCCACACCGAAGTTGTCCCCACCTCAAACTTGTGCTGCCCTGATAGACCCAAGGGAGCCCTACAAACTGACATCAGGAACCTGGATTGCTGAGTTTTCTTTCCCAGGGAAAATGGAAAAAGGATGTGCCCAGGGGCCCCTGGCCCTGGGCTGGGGCCTCACTGCAAAGAATCCTTATATCGAAGGATGGACCCTACACCGAAGTTGTCCCCACCTCAAACTTGTGCTGCCCTGATAAACCCAAGGGAGCCCTACAAACTGACATCAGGAACCTGGACTGCTGAGTTTTCTTTCCCAGGGAAAATGGAAAAAGGATGTGCCCAGGGGCCCCTGGCCCTGACTGCAAAAAATCCTTATATCGAAGGATGGACCCCAGACCGAAGTTGTCCCCACCTCAAACTTGTGCTGCCCTGATAGACCCAAGGGAGCCCTACAAACTGACATCAGGAACCTGGACTGCTGAGTTTTCTTTCCCAGGGAAAATGGAAAAAGGATGTGCCCAGGGGCCCCTGGCCCTGACTGCAAAGAATCCTTATATCGAAGGATGGACCTCACACCGAAGTTGTCCCCACCTCAAACTTGTGCTGCCCTGATAGACCCAAGGGAGCCCTACAAACTGACATCAGGAACCTGGACTGCTGAGTTTTCTTTCCCAGGGAAAATGGAAAAAGGATGTGCCCAGGGGCCCCTGGCCCTGACTGCAAAGAATCCTTATATCGAAGGATGGACCCCAGACCGAAGTTGTCCCCACCTCAAACTTGTGCTGCCCTGATAGACCCAAGGGAGCCCTACAAACTGACATCAGGAACCTGGACTGCTGAGTTTTCTTTCCCAGGGAAAATGGAAAAAGGATGCGCCCAGGGGCCCCTGGCCCTGACTGCAAAAAATCCTTATATCGAAGGATGCACCCCACACCGAAGTTGTCCCCACCTCAAACTTGTGCTGCCCTGATAGACCCAAGGGAGCCCTACAAACTGACATCAGGAACCTGGACTGCTGAGTTTTCTTTCCCAGGGAAAATGAAAAAAGGATGTGCCCAGGGGCCCCTGGCCCTGGGCTGGGGCCTCACTGCAAAGAATCCTTATATCGAAGGACGGACCCCACACCGAAGTTGTCCCCACCTCAAACTTGTGCTGCCCTGATAGACCCAAGGGAGCCCTACAAACTGACATCAGGAACCTGGACTGCTGAGTTTTCTTTCCCAGGGAAAATGGAAAAAGGATGTGCCCAGGGGCCCCTGACTGCAATAAATCCTTATATCGAAGGATGGACCCCACACCGAAGATGTCCCCACCTCAAACTTGTGCTGCCCTGATAGACCCAAGGGAGCCCTACAAACTGACATCAGGAACCTGGACTGCTGAGTTTTCTTTCCCAGGGAAAATGGAAAAAGGATGTGCCCAGGGGCCCCTGACTGCAATAAATCCTTATATCGAAGGATGGACCCCACACCGAAGTTGTCCCCACCTCAAACTTGTGCTGCCCTGATAGACCCAAGGGAGCCCTACAAACTGACATCAGGAACCTGGACTGCTGAGTTTTCTTTCCCAGGGAAAATGGAAAAAGGATGTGCCCAGGGGCCCCTGGCCCTGACTGCAAAAAATCCTTATATCGAAGGATGGACCCCACACCGAAGTTGTCCCCACCTCAAACTTGTGCTGCCCTGATAGACCCAAGGGAGCCCTACAAACTGACATCAGGAACCTGGACTGCTGAGTTTTCTTTCCCAGGGAAAATGGAAAAAGGATGTGCCCAGGGGCCCCTGACTGCAAAAAATCTTTATATCGAAGGATGGACCCCACACCGAAGATGTCCCCACCTCAAACTTGTGCTGCCCTGATAGACCCAAGGGAGCCCTACAAACTGACATCAGGAACTTGGACTGATGAGTTTCCTTTCACACATAAAATGGCCAAAGGTTGTGCCCAGGGGCCCCTAGCCCTGACTGCAAAGAATCCTTATATCGAAGGATGGACCCCACACCGAAGTTGTCCCCACCTCAAACTTGTGCTGCCCTGATACACCCAAGGGAGCCCTACAAACTGACATCAGGAACCTGGACTGCTGAGTTTTCTTTCCCAGGGAAAATGGAAAAAGGATGTGCCCAGGGGCCCCTGGCCCTGGGCTGGGGCCTCACTGCAAAGAATCCTTATATCGAAGGATGGACCCCACACCGAAGTTGTCCCCACCTCAAACTTGTGCTGCCCTGATAGACCCAAGGGAGCCCTACAAACTGACATCAGGAACCTGGACTGCTGAGTTTTCTTTCCCAGGGAAAATGGAAAAAGGATGTGCCCAGGGGCCCCTGGGCCTGACTGCAAAGAATCCTTATATCGAAGGATGGACCCCACACCGAAGATGTCCCCACCTCAAACTTGTGCTGCCCTCATACACCCAAGGGAGCCCTACAAACTGACACCAGGAACCTGGACTGCTGAGTTTTCTTTCCCAGGGAAAATGGAAAAAGGATGTGCCCAGGGGCCCCTGGCCCTGGGCTGGGGCCTCACTGCAAAGAATCCTTATATTGAAGGATGGACCCCACACCGAAGTTGTCCCCACCTCAAACTTGTGCTGCCCTGATAGACCCAAGGGAGACCTACAAACTGACATCAGGAACCTGGACTGCTGAGTTTTCTTTCCCAGGGAAAATGGAAAAAGGATGTGCCCAGGGGCCCCTGCCCTGACTGCAAAGAATCCTTATAACGAAGGATGGACCCCACACCGAAGTTGTCCCCACCTCAAACTTGTGCTGCCCTGATAGACCCAAGGGAGCCCTACAAACTGACATCAGGAACCTGGATTGCTGAGTTTTCTTTCCCAGGGAAAATGGAAAAAGGATGTGCCCAGGGGCCCCTGGCCCTGGGCTGGGGCCTCACTGCAAAGAATCCTTATATCGAAGGATGGACCCTACACCGAAGTTGTCCCCACCTCAAACTTGTGCTGCCCTGATAGACCCAAGGGAGCCCTACAAACTGACATCAGGAACCTGGACTGCTGACTTTTCTTTCCCAGGGAAAATGGAAAAAGGATGTGCCCAGGGGCCCCTGGCCCTGACTGCAAAAAATCCTTATATCGAAGGATGGACCCCACACCGAAGTTGTCCCCACCTCAAACTTGTGCTGCCCTGATACACCCAAGGGAGCCCTACAAACTGACATCAGGAACCTGGACTGCTGAGTTTTCTTTCCCAGGGAAAATGGAAAAAGGATGTGCCCAGGGGCCCCTGGCCCTGACTGCAAAGAATCCTTATATCGAAGGATGGACCTCACACCGAAGTTGTCCCCACCTCAAACTTGTGCTGCCCTGATACACCCAAGGGAGCCCTACAAACTGACATCAGCAACCTGGACTGCTGAGTTTTCTTTCCCAGGGAAAATGGAAAAAGGATGTGCCCAGGGGCCCCTGGGCCTGACTGCAAAGAATCCTTATATCGAAGGATGGACCCCAGACCGAAGTTGTCCCCACCTCAAACTTGTGCTGCCCTGATAGACCCAAGGGAGCCCTACAAACTGACATCAGGAACCTGGACTGCTGAGTTTTCTTTCCCAGGGAAAATGGAAAAAGGATGCGCCCAGGGGCCCCTGGCCCTGACTGCAAAAAATCCTTATATCGAAGGATGCACCCCACACCGAAGTTGTCCCCACCTCAAACTTGTGCTGCCCTGATAGACCCAAGGGAGCCCTACAAACTGACATCAGGAACCTGGACTGCTGAGTTTTCTTTCCCAGGGAAAATGGAAAAAGGATGTGCCCAGGGGCCCCTGGCCCTGACTGCAAAGAATCCTTATATCGAAGGATGGACCCCACACCGAAGTTGTCCCCACCTCAAACTTGTGCTGCCCTGATAGACCCAAGGGAGCCCTACAAACTGACATCAGGAACTTGGACTGCTGAGTTTTCTTTCCCAGGGAAAATGGGAAAAGGATGTGCCCAGGGGCCCCTGGCCCTGACTGCAAAAAATCCTTATATCGAAGGATGGACCCCACACCGAAGTTGTCCCCACCTCAAACTTGTGCTGCCCTGATAGACCCAAGGGAGCCCTACATACTGACATCAGGAACCTGGACTGCTGAGTTTTCTTTCCCAGGGAAAATGAAAAAAGGATGTGCCCAGGGGCCCCTGGCCCTGGGCTGGGGCCTCACTGCAAAGAATCCTTATATCGAAGGACGGACCCCACACCGAAGTTGTCCCCACCTCAAACTTGTGCTGCCCTGATAGACCCAAGGGAGCCCTACAAACTGACATCAGGAACCTGGACTGCTGAGTTTTCTTTCCCAGGGAAAATGGAAAAAGGATGTGCCCAGGGGCCCCTGACTGCAATAAATCCTTATATCGAAGGATGGACCCCACACCGAAGTTGTCCCCACCTCAAACTTGTGCTGCCCTGATAGACCCAAGGGAGCCCTACAAACTGACATCAGGAACCTGGACTGCTGAGTTTTCTTTCCCAGGGAAAATGGAAAAAGGATGTGCCCAGGGGCCCCTGACTGCAATAAATCCTTATATCGAAGGATGGACCCCACACCGAAGTTGTCCCCACCTCAAACTTGTGCTGCCCTGATAGACCCAAGGGAGCCCTACAAACTGACATCAGGAACCTGGACTGCTGAGTTTTCTTTCCCAGGGAAAATGGAAAAAGGATGTGCCCAGGGGCCCCTGGCCCTGACTGCAAAAAATCCTTATATCGAAGGATGGACCCCACACCGAAGTTGTCCCCACCTCAAACTTGTGCTGCCCTGATAGACCCAAGGGATCCCTACAAACTGACATCAGGAACCTGGACTGCTGAGTTTTCTTTCCCAGGGAAAATGGAAAAAGGATGTGCCCAGGGGCCCCTGACTGCAAAAAATCTTTATATCGAAGGATGGACCCCACACCGAAGATGTCCCCACCTCAAACTTGTGCTGCCCTGATAGACCCAAGGGAGCCCTACAAACTGACATCAGGAACCTGGACTGCTGAGTTTTCTTTCCCAGGGAAAATGGAAAAAGGATGTGCCCAGGGGCCCCTGGCCCTGACTGCAAAAAATCCTTATATCGAAGGATGGACCCCACACCGAAGTTGTCCCCACCTCAAACTTGTGCTGCCCTGATAGACCCAAGGGAGCCCTACAAACTGACATCAGGAACCTGGACTGCTGACTTTTCTTTCCCAGGGAAAATGGAAAAAGGATGTGCCCAGGGGCCCCTGGCCCTGACTGCAAAGAATCCTTATATCGAAGGATGGACCCCACACCGAAGTTGTCCCCACCTCAAACTTGTGCTGCCCTGATAGACCCAAGGGAGCCCTACAAACTGACATCAGGAACCTGGACTGCTGAGTTTTCTTTCCCAGGGAAAATGGAAAAAGGATGTGCCCAGGGGCCCCTGGCCCTGACTGCAAAAAATCCTTATATCGAAGGATGGACCCCACACCGAAGTTGTCCCCACCTCAAACTTGTGCTGCCCTGATAGACCCAAGGGAGCCCTACAAACTGACATCAGAAACCTGGACTGCTGAGTTTTCTTTCCCAGGGAAAATGGAAAAAGGATGTGCCCAGGGGCCCCTGGCCCTGACTGCAAAAAATCCTTATATCGAAGGATGGACCCCACACCGAAGTTGTCCCCACCTCAAACTTGTGCTGCCCTGATAGACCCAAGGGAGCCCTACAAACTGACATCAGGAACCTGGACTGCTGAGTTTTCTTTCCCAGGGAAAATGGAAAAAGGATGTGCCCAGGGGCCTCACTGCAAAGAATCCTTATATCGAAGGATGGACCCCACACCGAAGTTGTCCCCACCTCAAACTTGTGCTGCCCTGATAGACCCAAGGGAGCCCTACAAACTGACATCAGGAACCTGGACTGCTGAGTTTTCTTTCCCAGGGAAAATGGCCAAAGGGTGTGCCCACGGGCCCCTGGCCTTGGGCTGGGCCCTGACTGCAAAGAATCCTTATATCGAAGGATGGAGCCCAGACCGAAATTCTCCCCATCTTAAACTTGTGCTGCCCTGATAGACCAAAGGGAGCCCTACAAATTGACATCAGGAACCTGGACTGCTGAGTTTTCTTTTCCAGGGAAAATGGCCAAAGGATGTGCTCAGTGGCCCCTGGTCCTGACTGCAAAAAATCCTTATATCGAAGGAGGGAGCCCAGACCGAAGTTGTCCCCAACTCAAACTTGTGCTGCCCTGATACACCCAAGGGAGCCCTACAAACTGACATCAGGAATCTGGGCTTCTGAATTTGCTTTCACTATGTAGATATCCCTCATTCATTGGCAGGGCCCTGCGATCCCCTTGGTTTTCAGGTCCCACGTTTCCTTTTGCTTCCTCAATGTCAAATCCTCACTGGATTTCCCTCATCTTGCATCTCCCACCCCCAAGTACTCAGGGATTTTTTTTCATGCCGAATACCTGTTTTAATCTGACAGTACAAAGCTTCGGCTTGATTTTTTCTGTGCTGGATTTCTCCTTGGGAAATCTGCCACCATATAACCCTAACCACAACCACTTTGCTTTGCTCAGAATTCACCACCTTCAGACCAGCATCATGGCACCTTACCCACTGGCCCTCCACTGGCACCTTCCCAAAGCATTCCAGTAATGCTCCACATTTTCAGTGGGCATCCTGTCTCGCCCTCATCCTGACCCTAAAAATACACCAAGGAATTCTAAAATAGCCATTAGGAAGGTATAACAATTCTCTAAAAGATGCCAGAGAAAGCCTTCAAAAATCCCCTAATAGCCCTGCAAATAAAAACACTCAAGGAAGCCTGCTCTGCCTCCAAACCCCTTCCTGTTGCCCTCTAGCCCACAGATGTCATCCCTACCTTTTCGCAGCGGGTCCTGTTGTCCTCTGAGGGTTCTGGCGTTGTCCTGGTGCGAGGGTCGCTGCCCTGTCCCACTGGGAGGCTTCCGGTGTGGTCTCGCTGTCAGGCTTGCTGTGCTGTGCTGCTGTTGTTAGGGGTGAAAAGGGAAAAGGCTGCTTAGGGTGAGGTTAGGGCTGGGTGAGGGGTGCTGCACCTGTACCCTAACTTGCCTCCTAAGCTGTACGCTGTAGCCCTGATCCCCACTGGACTGTCCAGCCCTCAGACCCTCTCCCTTCACCCCTGACCCCTCCCTCAGCCCCCCAGCCCTCAGGCTCTGGCTGTCACCCTCGAACCCCCCTTTGCCCCTCAAGCCCCCTCTCCTCTGCTCCTCAGCCCCCAGCTTCTCTGTGTCACCCTCCAGCTGCCCCTGCCCCCCTCAGCATCTCTCTGTGTCACCCACTGTCCCCTCCCCTGTTCCTCCCTCAGCTCCCAGCCTCTGTCACCCTCAAGCTGTCCCTCAGCCTCTATGCCATGAAAAGACCCTAAAAAACCCACAAAAATGCCCTAAAAAAACCCTCATCTTCAAAATGTCTTAAAACCCCGACAAAAACATGAAAATAGCCTCAGAATGCCCTTAAAATACAATAAAAATACTCTACTTTAAAAAGCCCCTAAAACACCCCTAAAAACCCCCAAAGAACGTTTAAAAAATATCTCTAAATATTCCTAGAAGAGCTCTAAAAATAGCCCCAAAATCCTTAAAACACATTGATGAGACCCTAAAGAAACACCGCAGCGAGGGAGGCTGGAAGATGCGAAGCCGCGCTCCCGGCCCCGGGCGCAGCGCGGCTCCGGCAGGAAAGCGGCTCCTCCGGCAGGAAGAAGCGGCGCCAGGCCAGGAGACCCCCGCCCGCTGCCCCCGGCCCGGCGGGGCCGGCACCGGGCCCGGGGGGCCCCGGCGGCGCCCGAGCCCCGCGCCCGGAGCGGACAGAGCGGCGGCACCGGCGCGGCGCCCGCGCCGCCTCCCCCGCCCGCCGGCCCGGCCAAAGCTCCGCTCGGCTCCGCACGGCTCGCACCGGCGCGGCTCCGGCGGGCCCGCGGCAGCCCAGCCGCGCCCAGCTCCCCTTCCGCCCCGGCCAGCCCCGGCACTTCCGGCAGGGCTCCGCGCCGCACCCTTCGCTGCCGGGCCGGGGGCAGAAGAAGCGCCCCGAATGCAGCGGCACAGCCCGATCCCCGCCCTGCCAGCGCTGCCACGGCTGCAGCTCCCTTCCTCTGAAGCCCCGACACTGATGCCACGCTCCGGCGCTCACCTCACCCTAACAAGGGAAAAGAAATGTAGGCTTCCCTTCAATCGTGTCCCCTAGAAGAGAAGAAAAGAAGCAGCTTTCCTCAAATGATGGCAAAAGGGAGAATTTTACCTCAATCCAAACCCCTTAAAAGGTGGGACCACAGGACTGCCCCCTCCAATTCAACCCCAGGATGACGAAATTTCAAAGGGAAAGGAGAAAAGTCCCCGCTATAAAGGCACAGCACCGGCTCACCTGCTTGGCTGCTGCTTCTCGGCACAAAGGTTTGTCCCTGGGCTCCTCCTTTGAGCAATGCTCCACGTATCCAAGTGTGTATCCAGGTGATCCCCCGGACCCTGTCCAAAGCGCCCACCGTCCTTCCAGGAGACAGCCCCGCGAGCCCCCCACAAACTCCTCTTCTCCAGCAGCTCTGTGCAAAACCTGGCTGAGGCAAAGCCTCACCCTTAAATAACCTCCCCCCGGCAGGACACACCCCTCCTCCTCATCAACTTAACAGCTCGCACCTGCTGCTGTTGCCACTCTCCAACAGCGTCTCTTGGTCTCTCCCTCTCCAGCACACAGCCCACTTCTCACAGACACAGATCCAACAGAAATCTGCTACAGGTGTTGGCTTTTCTTAATCCACCTGGTTACATGATTAAAACACATACATGCATTGATGGTCATTGAGAGAAAGCTTTCCCCTGGAGAAAACAGTCCTTTTGCCGGCACACTTTGATACACCTTCGGAAAAAGCAGAATCTGCACCAACTCCTAAGACCCCTGCCGAGGAACCCAGCCCTGCCTGGGACACCCAAAGCAGCAGACCTTGAAAAAGGAGGGGAAAAGTCAAGCTTGGAGTGGAAAAAGAGGATAGAACTACAGCAGCCTTTAAAAATGCCTGCACAGAGCAATAGTGGGAACCAGACACATTTATTCTTTCCTTGCTTTCTGTGATGACATAAATAGGAAGTAAGAACACGTTAAACAAAAGGCAGAGCTAGGATTTTACAGGTCTTCATTTTGGCAGGCTGCATGACAAACACCTCTTCCAGGACTGCGATGCCTTTTGGGGAATGGCAGAGAACGGAGGCAAAAGGTGCCGGGAGCCCTTTCTGTTCCCTTCAGCCCCTGCAGCCCCTCCGGTGCTTTCAGGGCACTCTCTTGGTTCGTTCCTAGAGAAAAAGGCTAGGGCATGATTTTCAAAACTACTGCCCGTCCCCAGTCAGAGTTTCCTACATTCCTGGGTACAAATGAGTGGATGGAGGGAGTGGATGGATGCTGTCCAGCAGTGTCCCCAGGGGCATCTGGAGTGTTCACACTGCTGAGCTGAGAAAAACTCACCAAACCCAGCCCAGGGGCCTGTGATCCTCCACCCACCCGGGGGAACTCCGGTCGCTGTAAACAGAGGCCACAGCGCACACCAGGCTCTGCTGTGCCCGGTGAGGAGTCTCTGTATGAGCCCTGAGCCCTGGCATCGCCTCCCAAACACCACAGAGACCTCTTGTGCCATCAGAGAAAAGCCCTGGAGCAAACGTGTGTCCCCAGCACGATCAACAAGAGATGCAGAATTACCTCCTCAATAAAAACACTGTTTCTGATGGAAATGTTACCTCTGTCAACTGTGAGGATTTTATAGGAATACTGGCTCAAGAATTCAGTGACTTCAGGGATTCCATACCACAGGTTCCTGGGACTGCTTGGGCATCCAGAGCCTATAGTATTGGTTAAACTGGTAGAGCTGAGGATACTTATCAGCTTTGTCACAGAGCTGGAACGTCACACAGGGAGCAAGGGGTTCTCTCAGAGAGTGCAGGAGGCCAGTGAAAACAGCACCAAGGTCCTCCACGACGTCTGCTCCTAGAAAAGCCAAATAAATTAAACTATTGACATGAGCACGGACACTGGGGCAACCTTCCTTACTTTGGGCCTTGCCAGCAGCCCACAGAGCCTCACGCAGAAAAGAACTGATCGAGATCAAAAAGTGTTCCTAGTGACCTAGACAGGTGCTCCTGGCCGCTGAGGTACCTGAAAAACCCTCCAGACATTATCAGCTCTTGCTTAAGCAAATAATCCACCTTCACCGTGTTGTGCCAAAAACACGCCCGGCCCTTAACAGGGAGAGACCCTGCCAGGCACCGCCTCAGAGAAGAACCGAGCTGTACTGGGGGGACACACCCAGCCAACGTGTACGAGTTAAACAGAATTTTCTCTCAGAACTGGGACTTTCAGCACCCCCCAGGTGCTACTCGACTGCCACATACACACAGAGGGCTTCGTGAGGTGCTCTGGGGTTGGCCAGTCCTGCTCCAAGCCCTGCTGATGCCCCGGTGGTTTTAAGGATGTCCTCAAGGAGGTGGTAGAACCTCACAGTGTTTGCCCCTGGAGCTTAATTTCTGAAGTTTTCCTTGGGAAACGCACCCACTTCCTACTTAACAAGGCAGTCCCCTCTCCCTGCTCTCAGGAAGAGCTGCCCACAGGCACGGGAACCACCTTCCTCTCCTGATCGCCACGCTCTGCCCTTAAAACGCTGTTACTGAGGCCAGCTACTTCCACACCAAGACTGTCCATGCAGGGACAGTGTCCCTTCTCTTCAGGGTCAGGGAAAAAGGGCAGAAGCACCTACAGAGCTTCAATGCCCCTCCTGAGCACAAAGCACCGTGAATCTGCACCTCCTGCTGCTTGCAGGGAAGATAATAAAATGTCTCAAGGTAAAAAATGGTAAATGGTAAAAAATTATTACAAGAGGGTAGAAATGATGCCACTTTCACTCCACTGCTAGAAATGACACATAAAACAAAAAAAACCTGTACCTGTTCCGTTTTCAGACTGAAACAACAGCATATTCCTGGCTGCTAATGCAGCAGGGACAACAGCACTGAAGGGAAATGTTTGGATAATCACGTCTTCATTTAAAGAGAACCCAATTCCTTCATCTAAGCCATCACTGCCCTCCATCAGAACAGCCAGCACATCCACGACATCTAATAAGCGAAGGAAAAAATGTAAGCAGAAGATCCAGACTAACTGGGAAAACAACAGAGGTAGAATGCAACATTCCAGGAACACAAGGTAGCTTTTTAGTCACAAAAAAATGAAAAAAAAAAAAAAACACCCAAAAAAACTAAAAAAAAAAAAAACCCAAAAACCCCCAAAGGCACATTTGCCAGGCAATACAATGTTAAGGGCAGCACAAAAATCCCAGCTGTACTTCACTCTGCCTTTCAAAGCTGCTGTCCAGCACAGGTTGCCCACAGAAGCTGTGGCTGCCCCCGGATCCCTGGAAGTGTCCAAGGCCAGGCTGGACAGGGCTTGGAGAACCCTGGCATGGTGGAAGGTGTCCCTGCCCATGGCAGGGGTGGAACGGGACGAGCTTTAAATAAAGGTGCCTTCCCATCCAAACCCTTCTGGGATTCCACGATTCTGTGAGCAGCCCCAGGCAGAAGGGCTAAATTTCCATTGTGGTTCGAAAATGCTGCTGCAAGAACACGAAGAGAGATTTCAAATACTGTTCAAGTGGCACAACCACATCAAAAATTACCTGACCCTAACCCTAACCCTGACCCTAACCCTAACCCCTAACCCTAACCCTAACCCCTAACCCTAACCCTAACCCTTTTGGGAGTCCCGAGTAGAATTTTGGGGGTCCTGGGGGGAGTTTTGGATTCTTGAAGGGAATTTTGAGGGTGTCGGGGTGTTTTTGGGGTCCTAGGTGGAATTTCAGGTGTTCTGGCGATAATTTTGGGGGCCCCAGGTGAATTTCGGGGTCCCGGGGTTTTTTTTGGTGGTCTCGGGGCTGTTTCTGGGGGATCCCGCTGGGTATTTTTGGGGGTCCCGGGAGTGTTTCTGGGGTCCCCCCTCACCAGTCTCTGGCCGGTTCCACTCCCCGGTTCCCGGTCAGCGCCAGCGCCTTCGCCCTGCGGGACCGGAGGGCTCCCGGTTATTTTTGGGGGGGGTCCCGGGAGGGTTCTGAGGGGTCCCGGACAGCGGCCGGCGAGGGACAAAAAGGCACCAAGCGTTCTGGTACAGACGGCGGCTGGTGAGGGACAAATATCTTCAAAGCGTTCTGGTACGGACGGCGGCAGCCCCCCATCATTCACAGACACTGCCCCGCTCGCTGCTCGCTGCCGCCCTCGCCCCTCCCGCCCCGTCTTGGCAGTTTTGGGGTCTCGCTGGCTGCGGGGCTGCAGTACCGCCCTCTGTCCACAAGGGGGCAGCACTTGTCAAGCGAGTCCGCGACAAGATGGCGGCCCGTGGGGCCCTTGATGGTGACAGGCGTTTCTGCTGATGCCTGTCGGCTCCCGCCAAAAACCCGCACGCTCGCGGCGCTGCTGACCCCACAGCCCGTGTGCACGGCACCGGACCCGCCGCGGAAAACCCCGTCGCGGGGCGTCGGCGGTGCGGGCAATTCAGGCAGTGTAAAAAACAGACACGGGTCCTCGAATTTCAACGTCCTCGTTTTCGCACCCTCTCGAGAAGGTCAAGAGAGTCCGCGCCACGCCACTCCCAAGATGGCGGCCGCGGGCGGCGGGCTGCAGTGCCGCTCTCTGCCCACAAGGAGGCAGCACTGCGCCGTCAGCAGCAAATGCCCCAAAGCATCCGCGCGGACAAGAACGGAACAAAAAACCTGCCTCCGACCCGATAGGAACCGAAAGAAAAAACCTTTCCAATTGCATTTCAATCTATTTTATTTTTATATTTTTCAAATCGCCCACTGGCTACCCAAAACCACTCCCTGGGCACCCCAAACTCCCCCCTGGGCACCCAAACCCCACCCTGGACACCCCAAATCCCCCCCGAGACCCCAAATCTTCCACTGTCCACCCCAAACCCCTCCCTGGGCACCCCAAACCCCCCCCGGACACCCCAAAGCCCCCCTGGACACCCCAAAATCCCACCCCACGCCCCCCGGACCCGTTTTGGGGGAAAAAAGCAGCGTCTCGGGGCGGTTTTTGTGTTTAATAAGGTCAATGGTTACCAGCCATATCATAACAAAAGGATTCATAATAAAATGTATCTAAAATAACGATTTTTGTCTTTCTATTTCAGGGCCGCAGCGCTACAAAGGGGGTGGGGTAGGGCGGGGGGAGGGGCTGTACCGAGGGGGGGGCGGGGGCACCCCCACCCCGGAGGGGGGAGGGGGTGGGGCGGTGTTGTACCTAAATTTGGGGTGGGTGTCCCCCCCCTCCCCCACCCCGCGGGGGCCAGGACAGAAATAATTAATTAATAATAATACAATAAAGAGAAAAAAAAAAAAAAGGAAAAAAAAAAAAACAACGAAAAAGAGGAAATAAAATCCGCAAATCCCCCAAATCCTGGGATTTTTAAAAACGGATGAAACAAACCCCTCCCACTGCTCCCCCCCCCAAAAAAGCCCCCCTGTAGTGTCATGGCCCCCCCACCCCGCGAGGTCATCGGCCAGGGGGCCCCCGCCCTCACCGAGGACCCCCAAAACCCCCAGTGTGGTGGGGGGGGGTCTGCCCCTCCCCTGGTGCTTTGGGGACCCCCAGGGGGGTTGGGGGCAGGAAGGGGGAGGGGGGGTTAAGGAGGTGCCCCCCCAGTTTGGGGAGGGGGCGGCGGCGCCATCAGATGGTGGAGGTTTTGTCTGTGCCGTCTGTGGGGGGGAAAAAGGGGGGGGTCAGGGGGTCCCCGAAACCCCCTCAACTCCCCCTGGGTCCCCAAAAGCCCCGATCCGGGGACCCCCAAGTTCCTGCCCCGCCCCGCTACCCGCCCCAGCCCCTCCCAGCTCCCCCCCACGTCCCCAATGTCCCCCCACGTCCCCAATGTCCCCCCATGTCCCCCCACGTCCCCAATGTCCCCCAATGTCCCCCCATGTCCTGCCAATGTCCCCCCATGTCCCCCCCATCCCCAAAGTCCCCCCAGTGTCCCCAATGTCCCCCCCTGTCCCCTGTCCCCCCGCACCCCCCAGCGCGTGCTCGGTCATGCTCAGGCACAGCGACTCCAGCGTGGGGTTGATCTCCAGGTCCGTCCCGGGGGGGGGACACTCTGGGGGGGGGAAAAACACAAAAAAAGGGTCAGGGGGGGCGTCCCCAAAACCAAACCCCCCCACCCCAAAACACCCCCCGCCATCCCCAGCCCCCCGCCTCATTTTGGGGGCTCTCTCCCCATTTTGGGGTCTCCGTCCCCATTGTCGGGGACCCTCTCCTCGTCTCCCCTCTCCCCATTCTTGGGGTGCTCCTCCCTATCCACCCCCACCCCACAGAAACAATCTCAGGGGCTTTTCCCCAATTTTGGGCCCCCCACCCCCCATTTCTGCCCCCCTACCCCATTTCTGGCCCCCACTGCCCATTTTTGGGTCTTTCCCCCCACTTGAGGCCTCCCACCCCCCATTTTTGGGTCCCCACCCCATTTTTAGGCCCCTCACTCCCATTTCGGGCCCCCTGCCCTCCATTTTGGGCCCTGCCCTCCATTTCTGCCCCCCCCGCACTCTCCATTTCTGGGACCCCTTCCCCATTTTTGGGACCCGCACCCCATTTCTGCCCCCTACCCTGGGGGAAGGCGAGCAGGGCCGAGCTGTGCACGGGCAGCGAGTGCGTTCTCTGCACGGCCCCGCGGCTCCCGGGGGACCCCCCCGGGCCCCCCCCGAACCAAAGGCTCTGGGGGGGCAGCCGGGGGGTCACCGGGGGGGCATCACCCCCCGGCTGGGGGGACACCCCTCAAAATAGGTCTCTGGGAGGAGAGGGAGATCCCCCCTCCCCGCCCCAAGCTGAGTAAAAACCAGCAGGGACAGGGAGATGTGCCCCCTCCCCAGAATAACTCCAAAATCACCCCCCAAAATCCTCCCCAAAGCTGCCCCAAAATCCCACCCAAAACCTCACTTCCTCCCCAAAATCCTCCTCAAAATCCACCCCCAAATCCTCCTCAAAACACCCCCCAAATCCTCCCCAAAATCCTCCTCAAAATCCCCAAATCCTCCCCAAAATTCCCCCCCAAATCCCCATCTCCCCCCCAAAATCCCTCCAAAATCCCCATTTCTCCCCAAAATCCCCCATTCACTCAAAATCCTTCCCCTGGCCTCCCCAAAACCCCATTTCCCCCCCAAAATCCCTCCAAAATCCCAGTTTCCCCCCCAAAATCCCCCAAAAATCCCCATTTCCCCCCCTAAATCCCCCAAAAATCCCCATTTCCCCCCCAAAATCCCCCCAAGATCCCCACTTCCCCCCAAAAATCCCCCCCAAAATCTCCCCGGACCCACCTGCCGTCCCTGTGTGCCCAAGGGGGGGGCGCCGAGGGGGGGTCTGGGGGCCCCCCCGGGGGGTCCCAGAAGCCCCAGGCGGGCGGGGGGGGGCAGGGCCCGGGGGGGCAGGACGAAGGGGCGGCCCCCCCCCCGCCGCCCCCCCCCCACAGAGCCAGCTATGGGGAGAGAGTTGGAGCCAAAGGCCCAGCTGGGGGGGAGAGGGAAAACGGGGGGAGTCAGGGGGGGCTGAGACCCCCAAACACCCCCCCAGAACAAAAACCACCCCCCCAAATAGGGGAGAAAGGGAAATTGGGAATTTGGGGGAGGGGGGGGAAATCCCTTTGACCCCCCCCAAATCAATGTGGGAGGAAAAAACAGCTGGAGAGAAGAGAAATCCCCCAAACTGCCCCAAATCGCCCCAAATCTCAACGCCCTAAGCCCCTCCAAACTGCAGATTGAGCACAACCCATGCAGGGGGAGAGGCTCAGACCCCCCTCCAAAAAAAAAATTGGGGTGGGATGGGGGGGGGGGATTGAACATTTTGGGAGTTTTGGGAGGAAGGTCGGGACCCCAAGCAGCCCCCAAATCCTGCACAGGATGGAAATGGGGTTTTGAGGGGGGGCAGCAGCAACGGGGGGGGTCTCCACCAGCACAGGGGGGGTCCAGCAGCACGGGGCCCCCCCAAGGTACCTTTTGGGGGGCCGGTATCCGGGGGGGCCATCCAGGGGCCCCTTCTTGGGGAAGGCGCGGAGCAGCTTCAGCACCTGCTGCTTCCAGGACTGGAGCCGCTTCTTCTGCGTCTCCGTGAACGCCTGGGGGGGCCCGGGGGGTCACGGGGGGGTCCCCGGGGTTTGGTGGGGACACAGAGACCCCCCAGGACCCCCACCCGAGGGTACCTCGTGGCTCAGGCACTTCTCGAGCAGCTGGAGGTAACTGGTGATGTTCTCCTCGTCCGGCCGCGACACCAGGAGCTGGGTGCACACTGCGGGGGGGGTCAGGGCCTAAAACCCCCCAAAACCTCCCAAAAACCCCCAAAATCCCACCCCAAATCCCTGAGATACACCCTGCAGCTGGGTGCACACTGCGGGGGGGTCAGGGGCCTAAACCCCCCCAAAGCCTCCCAAAAACCCCCAAAATCCCACCCCAAATCCCTGAGATACACCCTGGAGCTGGGTGCACACTGCAGGGGGGTCAGGGGGCCCAAACCCCCCCCAAAGGGCCCAAAATCCAGCCAAATCCCACCCCAAACCCCTGGGAGCTGTGGGGGAGTCAGAGGGCCCTAAAACCCCCCCAAACCCCCCAAAATCCCCCCCAGACCCCACCCCAAAACCTCCAGGAGCTGTGGGGGGGGGGGGGCGGTTAGGGGACCCCAACCCCCCCCCCCCCAACCCCAAACTACCCTGGGACACCCCCAAATCCCTCCCCAAACCCCCCCAGGACCCCCCCCAGAACCCCCCCTCCCCAAGCCTGCCCCCGTTTTTGGGGCTGGGGGCTCACCCTTGCCCATGACGCGCGTGAACTGCCCCGGGATGTCCCCGTCAGGCACCGGGGCCGCGGGGGGCTCGGCCTCGGGGGCCGGGGGGGCCGCGAAGGCCTCGGGGGGGGCCCCGTCGGGGGGCCCGGGGGGCGGGGGGGGCCGGAAGGCCTTGATGGGGGTGGCCAGGATCTGCTGCAGCTCCTGCAGCGCCGTCCACAGGTTGCCCCCCTCAAGGATGTCCTGGTTTGGGGGGGACATGGGGGGGGTCGTCAGGGACACGGCCACCCCCCCGGCAGGGCTGGGGACACCGAGACATCGGGAACCGTCCCCCCCCAGCCCTGGGGACATCAGGGACCCCCTGGACCGTAACTGGGGACACTGGGAACACTGGGAACCAGCCCTGGGGACCCCCCGGACCACAACTGGGGACACTGGGGACACTGGGAACCAGCCCTGGGGACACTGGGGACCCCCTGGACCACAACTGGGGACACTGGGGACACTGAGAACCATCCACCGCACATCCCTGGGGACATCAGGGACCCCTGAACCATAACTGGGAACACCGGGGACCCCCTGGACCAGCCCTGGGGACACCAGGATCCACCCCCCCTGCCCCAGCCCTGGGGACACGGGACCCCCTGAACGAACCCAGGGGACACCTGGGAACTCACCCTGGAGCCACCACGGGGGTCTGGGGACATCAGGGACCCCCTCCAGGAGCCCTGGGGACCCCCAGTGCTCTCCCAGTCCCTCCCACTGTTCTCCCAGTGCCCCCAGTGCCCTCCCAGTCCCTCCCAGTGCTCCCAGTGACCTTCTCCAGCGCCCTGAGGACACTCTGCCGCTCCCGCAGCTTTTGGATGCTCAGGGCGATCTTGTGCCGGGCACCCTTGGTGACGTTCTGGGGGGGACAGGGGTGTCACACACCTGTGGCAGGTGCCGTACGCCTTTTGGGGGTGTCACACACACCTTTTGGGGGGTATCCTGCACCTGTGGCAGGTGCTACGCACCTTTTGGAGGGTGTCACCTTTTGGGGGGTGTCACACACCTCCGGGGAACACTGGGGACACCCTCTGGGAAGATCGGGGGTGCTGCCAACCGCTCCCCACCATCCCCGGTGACACTGGGGACATCGTGAGCCCCTCTAGGGACGCCCCCAGCCCCCTCCCAGTCCCACCTGGGACTCCAGGTGGTGCTCAGTCAGCGTCATCATCTCCTCGTAGCTCATCTGCGCGAACAGCGCC
Organism: Lonchura striata; assembly: GCF_046129695.1. Taxonomy (NCBI): domain Eukaryota; kingdom Metazoa; phylum Chordata; class Aves; order Passeriformes; family Estrildidae; genus Lonchura; species Lonchura striata. Next base: position 5,399,073 of record NC_134633.1, read on the forward strand.
GCGTACTTGTGCAGCCGCAGGCTCTTCAGCCACGAGGGGACATCTGGGGGGTGGGAAAGGGCTGTGTGAGGTGACAGCTGCCCCCCAAACCCCCCAAACCCCCCGGAGCCCCCCACCCACCCTTCATGCCGCTGCCGTCCTCCTGGAAAGAGTTGCGCCCGCCGGGCTCCTCGGTGTGCTCGCTGCCCGACGAGGCCACGCTGCTCTGCGGGGACAGCGGCGCGTGCTCCCCGAAGGCCGCTGTGGGTCCCCGGGGGGCTGTGAGGGGCTCCTCAGGACCCCCCGGCCCTGCCCAGTCGCCGCCTGGGCTGGGCTGGGCGCCACCGGGCGCCAGGGCCAGCGAGCGCTTCAAGGGGCTGGGGTGCAGCTGGCACGGCAGGGCTGGGGGCACGGGGACGGTGTCGGTGTGGGGGGCACAGCAGAGCGCTCCTCATGTCCCCCTGCAGCCCCCAGCCCCTTTTCCCAGCGCCCCCGTGCCCTCCGGGGTCCCTCTGGCTCCCAGCCCCTTCCCCTCATTTGACACTGTCCCCCCTTCCCAGCCCCTTCCCCTCCTTCCTCCTCCCTTTTCCCATTTTCCTGCCATTTTTCCCAGCTTCTCCTCCCTTTTCCCACATTTTTCCCCATTCCCTCACTTCACCTTTCCCCCGTTTTCCCCCCATTTTCCCCCATTCTCCCCATTTCTGCATCGTTTCACCTCCCTTTTCCCCCAGTTTTCCCCACATTTCTCCTCCCGTTTCCCCTCACTTCTCCCTTTCCCCCCGTTTTTCCCCATTTCCCCCGGTACCTCCGGAGCCCTGGAACGGGGGGTGCCCGTTCTCGCGCGGGGCCGTGCCCGGGGGGTGCTGCTCGGCCCAGGCCGCCCCGCCAGGCTCGGGGGGCTCGGGGGGCCACTCGTGGGCCGGGGGCCGGCGCTGGGGGGCCGGCGGCGGGGCCAGCCGCTCCTCCAGGTGGCCGAGCCACAGGGCAAGCGCGCTGCGGTCGTCGGCTGTGGTGGCGGGGTGGATGAGGGCGTAGGACAGCAGCTGCCGCGACTCCTCCACGCAGCGGTTGCTCTCGATGGCGTCGGCCAGCACCTTCTGCAGCCGCTTCATGTACTCAGCCTTGGCTGCCGCGTTGCCCGGCTGCAGCAGCGGCAGGTGGGCCAGCAGCAGGGCCACCGCCGCCTCGGCCGGCTCCTGCGGCCACTGCGAGATGGCCGCTGGGGACGGGGACACGGGCAGGGTCAGTGGGGACACACGGGGGGCAGCAGGGACAGCCCTGGATCTGCAGGGACACCCCTGGGTCCTCAGGGACACACAGGGGGCAGCCAGGACACACAGGGGTCTGCAGGGACAGCCCTGGGTCCGCCGGGACACAGGGACAGCGGGGCCACCCCAGCTCCGAGATGGGTACAGGGGACACACAGCCACCCCTGAGCCCCCAGACTTCACCCCTGGCAGGACACCAGGACCCCAGATCCCCGTGCAGCATCCCCGGAACCCGTGCAGGACCCCGGTACCACCCTGCGCACCCCCCCAAACCCCCCCAAGACCCCCCAGACACCCCAGGCAGGCGCTCACCGGCGCTGTTGGCCTCAGCCTCGAGCAGGTGGATGTCGGGGCAGTCGGCCAGCGAGTGCTCGAGGCAGAGCTGCAGGAAGCGCGCCTGGGTGCGGCTGACGCGCTTCAGCAGCGCCAGCAGCGCCACGGTCTGCTCGCACTCGCTCCAGCCGCGGAACCAGCCCGCCACGATGCCCACCTGGTCCCGGAACATCATGGCTGGGCTGGGGGCTCCGGAGGGGGGAGGGGGGGGAGGGGAGGCGACCCTGCCCCCCCCTCAGGTGGCGGGGGGGCCCCCCCGGGCCGGGCAGCGCATGGGGGGTGCGGGCGGGGGGTGCCGAGGGGCCCCCCCGGGCTGGGAGCGTGCGGGAGGGTCCGGAGGGTCCTGCGGAGAGAAGGCAGCGGGTCAGGGGTGGGGACACCCCAAAATGGGGACACCCCAAAATGGGGACACCCCCGGGAGGGGACACTGGGGAGGGGACACAGGATTGGGGACACCCCCGGGAGGGAACACCCGAGAGGGGACACCGGAATGGGGACAGCCGTAAGGACCCCCGGGACGGGACACCCCTCTCTCAGGCACACCGGACAGGCGGGGGACACACACAGCCGCTCTCCGGGGGGGACGGGGATCCCCGAAAGGCACCGGGGACCCCCCGAGAAAGGCCCCACCCCTCTCCCCCGAGCACCCTCCCGTACCGGGGGACAAGAGACCCCCAGAGGGAACCGGGACTAAACCGGGACCCACCGGGGCCCCTCCAGGTGACCGGGACCCCCGAAACCCACCGGGGACGGACCCCCGCTCCCACCCGCAGCGATCCCGGGTTCCAGCACCCCGCACGGCCGCGGGGGCTCCGCGGTGTCCCCGCCCCGGGCCCGGGGCTCCGCCGCCGCCGCCGCCGCTGTCCCGTCAGCGCGGGGCGGGGGGCGCGGGGGGCGCGCAGGCCGGGCGGGCCGGGGCCGGCCGCGGGCGCTCGGGGAGCCCCGGGGAGCCCGCGGGGGGCTGGCCCGGCGGTCCCGGCGGTCCCGGGCACCGCCCGCGGGGTCCCGGCGGCTCCCGGGGGTCGCGGCCGCCCCTCACTCACCGCCGCCGCCGCGCAACGTCAGCGCGCACCGCACGCACCCAGCGTCCTGCGTCACCGCGCCGCCGCCGGCCGGCCAATCACAGAGCGGAGCGCCGCGGGGAGGAACCGCGCGGCCCCGCCCACCGCGAAGGGCGGCCAATGGGAGAGCCCCGCGCAGGCGCGCGCGGAGGGGGCGGGGTCAGGGGTGAGCGCGGGGTTGGACACGCCCCCCGGCGGCTGGGCACGCCCCCTCCTCCTCCGCGCAACTGTCAATCACGGACGACACGCCCCTTTCTTTCTTTGGCCACGCCCCTGCCTCCTCGCGCTGTCCCCCAGTGTCCCCCAGTGTCTCCCAGTGCCCCCCAGTATCCCCCAGTGCCCCCCAGTGTTCCCCAGTGTCCCCCAGTGCCCTCCTAGTGTCCCTCAGTGTCCCCAGTATCCCCCAGTGTCCCCCCAGTGTCCTCCAGTATCCCCCAGTGCCCTCCCAGTATCCCCCAGTGCTCCTGGCCCTGTGTCCCCCAGTGCTCCCAGTGCGTGCCCAGTGCACCCCAGTGTCCCTGGTGTCCGTGTGTCTGTCCCTGTGTCCCTGGGTCCATTCGTGTCCCTGTGTGTGTCCCTCTGTCTGTCTGTCTCTCCGTGTGTCCGTCCCCGTGTCCGTGTGTCCATCCCCGTGTCCGTGTGTCCATCCCCGTGTCCGTATGTCCATCCCCGTGTCCGTGTGTCCATCTCCGTGTCCGTGTGTCCATCCCCGTGTCCGTGTGTCCAGCCCTATGTCTCTCTGTCAGTGTGTCCATCCCCATGTCCCTGTGTCCATGCCCGTGGCTGTGTGTCTGTCCGTCTGTCCGTGTGTGCATCCCCGTGTCCCTGTGTCCATCCCCGTGTCCGTCCGTCTGTCCGTCCGTCTGTCCGTGTGTCCATCCCCGTGTCCCCTTGTCCATCCCCGGGTCCGTCCGTCTGTCCGTCCATCTGTCCGTGTGTGCATCCCCGTGTCCCTGTGTCCATCCCCGTGTCCATCCCCGTGTCCGTCCGTCTGTCCGTCGGTCTGTCCGTGTGTCCATCCCCGTGTCCCCTTGTCCATCCCCGTGTCCGTCCGTCTGTCCGTCCGTCTGTCCGTGTGTCCATCCCCGTGTCCCCTTGTCCATCCCCGGGTCCGTCCGTCTGTCCGTCCGTCTGTCCGTGTGTGCATCCCCGTGTCCCTGTGTCCATCCCCGTGTCCATCCCCGTGTCCGTCCGTCTGTCCGTCCGTCTGTCCGTGTGTCAATCCCCGTGTCCATCCCCGGGTCCGTCCGTCTGTCCGTCCGTGTGTCCGTATGTCCATCCCCTTGTTCATCCCCGTGTCCATCCCCGTGTCCGTCCGTCTGTCCGTCCGTCTGTCCGTGTGTCCATCCCCATGTCCATCCCCGTGTCCGTCCCCGTGTCCGTCCGTCTGTCCGTCCGTCTGTCCGCGCTCCCGCCGCGGCCCCGCCCCGCGCGGCCCCGCCCCGGCCCCGCCCGGCCCCGCCCCGCCGGTTCTGCGGCTCCGAGCGGCGGCCGCGGCCTCACCGGGGCCTCACCGGGGCCTCACCGGGGCCTCTCCGGGGCCTCACCGGGGCGGCGGGTCCGGGGCTGCTCCGGGACCCCCGCACCCCAAGCCCGGCGGCCGCCCCCGGTGCCGTCCCGCGCCCGGGATCCATCCCCGGCTCCATCCCGGATCCATCCCGGATCCATCCCCGAATCCCGGATCCACCCCGGATCCATTCCCGGATCCATCCCCGAATCCCGGATCCGCCCCGGCTCCATCCCGGTCCCCATCCCCGCATCCCGGCTCCATCCCGCATCCCGCTCCCTCCATCCCGGCCCCCATCCCCGCATCCCGGTGTCCCCCCCGCCGCCATCCCGGTCCCCTCTCCCCTCCCCCGGTCCCATCCCGGTGATTCCCGACATCCCCCCCAACCCCCACCGCTCCTCCCCAGCCCCGGTGAAGCCGGGCCCGGTGCCCCCCGCCCCAATTCGCGTTTCCCCCCCCCTTTCCCGGTGCCCCCCCGATGCCCCCCCAGTAGGGCGAGGCCCGAGCCCCCCTCCCCCCCGGAGCAGCGATGGGAGCGTCCGTGGGCTGAGCCCCCCCAGGTACCGCCGGGGGGCCGGGAGGCACTGGGAGGCACTGGGGCTGGACTGGCCTGCACTGGGCTATACTGGGATGTACTGGGGCTGGACTGGCCTGCACTGGGCCATGCTGGGAAGCACTGGGAGGTACCGAGTCTGTGTTGGTCTGCATTGGGCCATGCTGGACTACACTAGGCCATACTGGGCTGTACTGGGATATACTGGGCTGTACTGCTCTGTACTGGATAATACTGGGCTGTGCTGGGCTGTACTGGGATATACTGGTTTGTACTAGTCTGTACTGGGCTGGGCAGTGTCTGTAATGGTCTGTGTGGAGATGTACTGGTTTGCACTGGGCTGTGTTTCATTGTACCGGCATGCAGTGGGCCATACTGGGCTATACTGGGCTATACTGGGCTGTGCTGGGCCATGCTGAAATGTACTGGGTTGTACTGGGCTATTCTGGGCCATACTGGGATGTACTGGGTTATACTGGGCTGTGCTGTCCTGTACTGGGTTATACTGGTCTGTACTGGCCCATATTGGGCTGTACTGGCCCATACTGGGCTGTGCTGTTCTGTACTGGTCCATACTGGGCTGTGCTGGGATGTACTGGGTTATACTAGGCTGTGCTGGGCCATGCTGGGATGTTCTGGTCTTTACTGGGTGATGCAGTACTGTACTGGTCTGTACTGGGCTGTGCTCTTCTGTACTGGTCCATACTGGGCCATGCTGGGATGTACTGGGCCATGCTGGGCCGTACTGGGATGTACTGGGATGTGCTGGGCCGCATTAACCTGGAATGGACGCTGGGGGTGTGTGCAGGGGATGCTGGGCTGAACTGGGCCGGACTGGGCCAAACTGGGCTGGACTGGGCTGAACTGGGCTGAACTGGGCCAGTGTGGGCTGTACTGGTCCATACTGGGCTGTGCTGGGCTGTACTGGCTGTGTGCTGCTCAATTGGTTTGTACTGGCCCATACTGATGGATGTGAATTTGTACTGGTCTGTACTGGTTTGTACTAGTCTGTACTGGTCCCTATTGATGGGTGTAAATCTGTACTGGTCTGTATTGGTTCATACTGGTCCGCACTGGTCCCTGTTGATGGGTGTGAACCTGTACTGGTCCATACTGGTTTGTACTGGTCCCTGTTGACGGATGTGAATCTCTACTGATCTGTACTGGTTTGTACTGGTGGAACTGGGTCTGTAGTAGTCTGTACTGATGGATGTGCAGCCTGTACTGGTCTGTACTGGTTTGTACTGGCCTGTCCCCTGTCCCCACAGGCCCCACGGCAACACCTGGACAGGACCAGGATGGAGCCCTGAGAGAAGGTAATGGGAGCACTGGGATATCACTGGGAGCACTGGGATCTCACTGGGATCTCACTGGGAGCACTGGGATCTCACTGGGATCTCACTGGGAGCACTGGGATCTCACTGGGATCACTGGGATCTCACTGGGATCTCACTGGGAGCTCTGGGATCTCGCTGGGATCTCACTGGGAGCATTGGGATCACTGGGATCTCACTGGGAGCACTGGGATCTCGCTGGGATCTCACTGGGATCTCACTGGGAGCATTGGGATCACTGGGATCTCACTGGGAGCTCTGGGATCTCACTGGGATCTCACTGGGAGCACTGGGATCTCACTGGGATCTCGCTGGGAGCGCTGGGATCTCACTGGGATCACTGGGATCTCACTGGGAGCACTGGGATCTCACTGGGATCTCACTGGGATCTCACTGGGATCTCACTGGGAGCATTGGGATCACTGGGATCTCGCTGGGAGCTCTGGGATCTCACTGGGATCTCGCTGGGATCTCACTGGGAGCATTGGGATCACTGGGATCTCACTGGGATCTCACTGGGATCTCACTGGGAGCATTGGGATCACTGGGATCTCACTGGGAGCTCTGGGATCTCACTGGGATCACTGGGATCTCACTGGGAGCACTGGGATCTCACTGGGATCTCACTGGGATCTCACTGGGAGCATTGGGATCACTGGGATCTCGCTGGGAGCTCTGGGATCTCACTGGGATCTCGCTGGGATCTCACTGGGAGCATTGGGATCACTGGGATCTCACTGGGATCTCACTGGGATTTAGCAGTGTGTTGTGGGATCTTGTGGGCAAAGCAGGATCCGCCGGGACCGGCCGGGCCCCGCCATGACCCCGCGGTTCCCCCGCAGGCGCGGCCGCGGGGATGGCGAAGCTGCTGGTGCCGCTGGTGGTGCTGGGGGCCGTGTCCGGGGCGGGGGTCCCGGTGTCGCCGCCGTCGCCGCGGTGTCCCCCGCGCTGCCTGTGCCCCGCGGCCGCGCCCAGCCCCACGCTGCTGTGCGCTCGCACCGGGCTGCTGGCCGTGCCGCCCAGCCTGGACCGCGGCGCCGTGGAGCTGCGCCTGGCCGACAACTTCATCGGTGCCGTGGGCCGTGCCGACTTCGCCAACATGAGCAGCCTGGTGCACCTGACGCTGTCGCGGAACGGGCTGCGCCGCCTGGCCCCCGGCGCCTTCGCCGACCTGCGCGCCCTGCGAGCGCTGCACCTGGACGGCAACCGGCTGCCGGCGCTGAGCGGGCCGCAGCTGCGCGGGCTGGCCAGCCTGCGCCACCTCATCCTGGCCAACAACCAGCTGGCCGCCATCGACGCCGCCGCCTTCGCCGCCTTCGCCGCCACCGTGGAGGACCTGGACCTGTCGCACAACAACCTCCCGGCGCTGCCCTGGGACGCCGTGGCCGCCATGGGCAGCCTGGCCACGCTGACCCTGGACCACAACCTGCTGGAGCGGGTGCCGGCCGGTGCCGTGGCACGGCTGCCACGCCTGGCTCGGCTGGACCTGACGGCCAACCGGCTGCGGGCGCTGCCGCCGGTGCCAGGGCCGCCAGGGCCGGCGCTGGCGGCTGGGGGGAACCCCTTGCACTGCAACTGCGAATTGCTGTGGCTGCGCCGCGTGGCTCAGCCGGGCCGCCTGGAGACCTGCGCCACGCCGGCGCCGCTGGCGGGGCGCCTGCTGGGCGCCGTGCCCGAGGAGGAGCTGACCTGCCGGGCCCCCGCCGTCACCGCCGCGGCCGCGCACCCGCCCGCGGTCACCGAGGGGCAGCCGCTGCGCCTGGGCTGCGCCGCCGTCGGGGACCCGCCGCCCGCGCTGCACTGGCTGGGCCCCGACGGGCGCGTGGTGCAGAATGGCTCCCGGCGCTCGGTGGGCGCCGACGGCTCCCTGGAGCTCCGCGTGGCCACCCTGAGGGACCACGGCGGCTTCACCTGCGTGGCCGCCAATGCCGCGGGCGAGGCGGCCGCGCGCGTCGACGTCGTGGTGGTGCCGCTGCCAGTGCCGCGGGGACGGGACGGGGACGGGGAGGCCGCGGCTGCTGAGCCAGGGCCGGGACCCTCGGATATGGCCCAAGCGGGCGTCAATGACACCTGGGGGGGGCCCGGGGAGCGGCGGGTGGTGGCGGCGGAGGTGACGGGGTCCTCGGCGCGCATCCGGTGGCTGCCGCAGCGCCACGTGCCCGGCGTGCGCATGGTGCAGATCCAGTACAACAGCTCGGCCGACGATGCCCTCGTCTACAGGTGGGCGCCCGGGGGTGTCCCCGGGGGGGCTGGGGCGGGTCTGGGGGCGGCTCCAGTGGGTTTTGGGGAGATGTGTGGTGCTCCGGGGGGGCTCCGCTGGGTTTTGAGGGTCTCTGCGGGGCTCCAGGGGGTTCTGGGAAGGGTCTGGGGTGTCCTCGGGGAGGCTCAAGTGGGTTTGACGCAGTGATGGGGAGGTTGGGGGGCTTCAAGTGGATTTTGGGTGGTCCGGGGGGGGTTTGTGTGTCCCTGAGAGTTGTGGGGGAGGATGTTCAGGTGGGTATTGGGGGGTCCTGGGGGGGCTCTGAGGGGATGTGGGAGATGTCAGGGGAATTCTGTATCTCTGGGGGGCTTTAGGGGTACCCCGGTGAGGTTCTAGGGGCGCTCAGGGGCGTCCTGGGGGTCTCTGGGGAGTGTTCGAGGTGTCTGGGGGGATCGTGGCACTCTGGCACGTCTTCGAGGGGTCCTGGGCGGGTTTTCGGCTTCCTGCGGAGGGGGGTGCGGGGGTCTCGCCCCTCCCCCGACTCCCCTCGCCCCCTCCCCAGGTTGTTGCCCCCCTCCAGCCGCACCTTCGTGCTGCGGGACCTGGCCCCGGGCCGCCAGTACGAGCTCTGCGTGTCCGCGCTGCGTGTGGTCGGGGACCCCCCGGCCGCCCCCCGCCCGCTCGGCTGCGTCTCCTTCGCCACGGCCGCCGCTCCGCCGGGCTGCGCCGCGCCGCCGCGGCCCCACTTCTTGGGGGGCACCGTCATCATCGTCATCGGCGCCGCCATCGCCGCCTCCGTGCTCGTCTTCATCCTCATCCTCACGGCGCGCTGGAAGGCGGCGGCGGGGGCGCGGCGCCCCCCACCCGCCCTCACCAGCGTCTGCTCGCAGACCAACGGCGGCCCCCGGCCCGCCGAGACCCCCGAGCTGCCGTCGCTGCCCCCGCTGCCCCCGGCGGCAGCCGGCGGGGCGCGGGGGCTGTTCCCCAGCCACAGCTACCCCCGGCGGGCGCGGCCGCGGCGCCACGGGTCCCTGCCGCGGCTGGACGCGCCCGAGGGGAGCCCCCTGGGACCCCCCCTGCGCCCCTCGTTCGGCAGCACCCACTGGATGCTGGAGAGCACCGTGTGAGGGGGGGCACGGCGGGAGTTGCCCCCCCGGCCCCCTCTCGGACCCCTCCTCGGCAGCACCCACTGGAGCCCCCCCGGGATCTTCCTGGGTGGGGGGCGGCGGTGGGACCCCAGCTCGTGGGGGGGCGGGGGGGTCCAGGGAGCGCCAAAGCTCGCCCGGGTGGCCCCCCCGGACCCGTTTGGGATCCCCCGTGGGTGCCACCGGGAGTCCGCCAGGTGACCCGCCCCGCCCTGGGGGCACCTGTATGCAAACCTTTCCCCCCAAAATCCCGCGTGGGGACCCCCGACATGCGCGGGCACCGCCGCACGCGTGGGGACCGTGACAGGGGCGCCCCCGCGACGGGGGGGCCCCGGAGCCGGAAAAAGCTGTGGCTCCCCCCACGCGTGTCCCCCCCCCCCCCCGCCCCTCGAGATGCGCACTTGGGACTTGCGTGTGCGCCCCAAAATTTGTGTGCCCCCCACTCCCGCCCCACGCGCGTGCCCGGCCCGCCCCCCCCGCGGTGCCTTCGGCCGGGCCGGGGGGGCCCCGCGCACGCCCCCGACATCTCTGCACAGATGACACGAGACCCGCAGCCCCCCCACCAAAAACCCCCCCACGCGGGGGAGGGTGGGGGGCAAAAGGGGGACCCTCCCGATGCCTGGGGACCCCCCCGTGTGTCCCTCCCGTGGCCTCTGCCCCCCCCAAACTCGACCCGGGGGTTCCTATCTGGCTGGTCTGGATAACCCTGGGGGGGCGCCCCCAGCCCCCCCATTTCCCTCCCAGACCCATTTCCCCCCCCCCCACCAAAATTCCTCAGCTCCTCCCCATCTCCCCCCCCTCCCAAAACGCCGCCCCCCCACCAGCCGCCCCCCTCGGGCCCTCGCAGTGTTTAACACGAGTTTTTACATTAAAAACCTGTGGCCCCCCCGGGGCAGAAACGCGAGTGTGAATGGCGGGGGTGGGAGCTCGGAGGGGACGGGGGTCAGCCTCACTTTGGGGCAGGACTCTGACTGGGGGGATCCCCTCTGTCTTTTGGGGGGGGGGTCCCTGCCCGGGACAGGGGGTTTTATTTCCTGGGGGGCGTCCCAGCCCGGTACGAGCCCCCCCTGGCTCTCCCACCCCCCAACATCCCACAATGTGGGCAGGTCGGGGCTATGCTAATGAGGCAACAATCCCCGCCCCCCGTGGTTGCCATGGTGACCGTCTCAGCGAGGCAAGCTTGGGATCATGAATATGCAAACAAGGGGCGGAGCCCACCAGCAAAAGCCCTGGCTAATTATGCCCTCATTTGCATACAGAGCACCTGGTTCCTAGCCTGGCCTTGGGTCCTCCCCCCTGCCCAAGGCCGCAGCAAGGTTGGGGGCGCGGGGGGGTCACCTGTGTCCCTTCCCATGGGAGGAGGGGCAGACCTCGGGACCTCCCTCACCTGTGTCCCTTCCCGGGGAGCTGGCACACACCTGGCACCTGTGTCCCTTCCCGGGGAGCTGGCACACACCTGAGTCCCCTCCCAGGCGGGCCCCGCCCGGTGGCCTTGGGCCGGGCTATAACCGCGCGGCGAAGGCGCCGGTGAGGCCCGGGAGGTGACAGCCATGGCGTTGGCGCTGCTGGTGACTCTGGTGGCCGCGGTGGCTGCGCTGGGCCGGGGGGTGCAGGCCCAGTGCCCCACAGCGGCAGAGCTGCGCCCCACCAACGGCACGCAGCTGTGCGCCCTGCTCTACGCCGACAACAGCCCCTACTACGACCAGTGCTGCGCTGGTGACGTGCTGGAGGTGCTGCCGGGCAGCGACATGCCCTACATGCCCCAGGGGTGGTCCGCCCGCGCCTCCTCCCTCGTGGTGGGCACCAGGTGCAAGCTCACCGTGTGGTCGCGCCGGGCCAAGGACGGCAACTCGCGGCACTTCGGTGCCGGTGCGGTGCCGCGGCTGCAGGAGCTGCGCCGGGGGCTCTTCGGGGACTGGAACAACGCCATCCGGGCCCTCTACTGCACCTGCGAGTGAGTGGCGGCGCGGGCGGGGTGACGGCAGGACCGGGGGTGAGAGCAGGCAGCGGAAGGTGCCGTGAGGCAACGCGGGTCAACGTGAGCCAGCACGGGTCAACACGAGCCGGCACGGGTCAACGTGAGCCAGCACGGGTCAACACGAGCCAGCGCGGGTCAAGGCGAGCCAGCACACGTCGCTGCGAGTCATCACGGGCCAAGAGGAGTCAGTGTGGCTCGACCTGACTCAACGTGGGCCGAAGTGACCCCGAGCTGGCTGCGAGATGCCGACGTGAGCCAAGCTGAGCCGCCACAAGCCAGCGCAGGCCAAGACACGCCAAGGCGTGGCAGCGCTGGCCAAAGTCACCATCAGGGGCCAAGCCAAGCTGAGCTGGGCCAACGCGAGCCAACCCGGCCGAGCCATGGTGAGACCCCGTGTGTGCCGTGGGCCGCCGCAGCCCCCCGCCCCCTGTGCAGTCAATAAAGCCCTGAGGCAGCACCAGCTCCTGCCTGGGGGTCCTTTATTGGGGGGGGTCCCCGTGCCCCCTGCCCCCCAAAGAACCACACAGCACACGGGGGGTCCAAAAGGACACGTGTAATTTAGGGGGGGCCCGGTGTCCCCCCGGGGCACCCCCGTCCCGCGCAGTACAAAACCCGACCATATAAATATCGCTTTGTTAAAAAACAAAACACCCCTGGGGAGGGCAAGGGGGAGTTCCGGGGGGAAGGAACCAACAACAGCAAACAGGAAAAAAACCCCAAAATCAACAAAAAGAGGCGAGGGAGGCCCAGGGTGGGACGCACCCCGAATCAGTAGTGTGGTGTGGTGGGGAGAGGGGGGGCTGTAGTTTTGGGGAGCCCCTCGCATGGAGATCTAGGGGGGGGCTATACCCCAGTGCCCAAAGGGGGTAGAAAAGAGAGGGCTAAAAAAAAAAACAAAAAAAGGGGGAAATGCCCCAAATGGGTCCCAAAGGCAGAAGGGACCAGGATTAGCCCGTGCACCCCCAAATCTCTGGGATGACAGCCACCCCCCCCTTTCCCCCCCAAAATCTCTGCTGTGGGCTCCCCAGCTCAGTAGTACAGGTCGGGGGCCAGTGTCCCCCAGGAACATCCCAGTCCTGCTCAAGTTTGGGGGTGCAGCAGAGGAGGAGGAGCAGGAGGGGGCCGGGGGTCTCCCCCAGGGCAGGGGGGCTCTCACCGCAGCCGGTGCTGCCGCATGAGGGGCACAATGCAGGCGGGGGGCCCCGCGACGCCCAGGAAGGGGTGGCGGAGCAGCTCCGGGGCGCTCGCCCGCTGTGCCGGGTCCCGCACCAGCATCCGCTCCAGGAAGCCCTTCAGGGATGGGGACACCTGGGGGGACAAGAGGGACGTGAGAAACACCCCCTGGGACTCCCCAGAAACGCGGGGGACTCCCCCAGAGTTACCTTGTGGCCGTTCTTGAGCCGGGGGGGAAGGTTGTCCCGGATCAGCTTCATGGCTTTGAGGGGGGGCTCGTTGAAATAAGGGGGTTCCCCATCCACCATCTCGATGACCATCACCCCCAGAGACCAGATGTCCACCTGGGAGGGGGGAGATGGTCACCCCAAAAATGAGGAGGGGGTTGGGGGGAGCCCCTCAAATCCACTCCATGCCCCTCCTCCCAAATATACAGCATCCAGGATGGAGGGGTCGGGAGGGGAGGCCACTTGGAGCCCCTCAAACATACACTGGGTACCCCCAAACCCACCCTGGGCAACCCTAAACCCATCCTGGGCACCCTCAAACCCATCCCAACATCCCCACAAGACACCTCAAGGTGGCAGGGAAAGCAGATGAGCTTGGGGGCCCACATGCCCACGCCAAACCCCCCGAAACCCACCCTGAACACCCCCTAATGACCCCCAGGACCCCCTAAACTCCCCCGAGCCCACTGACCCACCTCTGGGCCATAGGGCAGGCGTGAGATGAGCTCAGGGGCCATCCAGTACGGAGTCCCCACCAGGGACTTGCGCCGTGGCACGTCCTTGTTCACTTGGGCGCAGAAGCCGAAATCCGAGAGCTTCACCTGCAAGCGGGGCCGGGCTCAGGGTCAGGGCGGGATCCCAAAGGATCGTGGGGAGGTTTGGGGGAGATTTCTGGGCGTTCCTACCCGCCCGTCGTGCGTGAGGAGGATGGAGTCGCTCTTGATGTCGCGGTGGATGACGCCCTGGGCGTGCAGCACGGCGAGCGCCCGCAGCACCGAGCGGCACACGGCCGCGATCTGCTCCTCCGACATCCTGGGGACGGCACCCTGTCACCACCCTGCCGCCACCACCCTGTCCCCTCTGCCACCCATGCAAGCCCCGCTCCCCGAGGTCACCTGGTATGGGTGACGATGTCGGTCAGCGCGCCGCCCTCCAGGAACTCCATGACCACCCAGAGCTCATCGCCCACCAGGTAACTGTTGTACATCTCCACCACGTTCTCGTGCTGGTGGTCCCGCATGATCACCACCTGGGACGGGGGGAAACGTGGGGATGGGAGCCTGGGACTGTCCCCAGGGCATCGGGAGGTCCCTAGTGGGTCACCAAGAGGCCTTGGAGGGGCTTTGATGGGCTCTGAGGGATCCAAGGGGTTCCTGAGGGTCTCCGAATTCACTCCCTGAGGGTCCCCAAGGCTCTCAAGGGGTCTCCAGGGCTGCCCCCCCTCACCTCGTTGAAGAGCAGCTCCCGCCGCTGCTGCTTGCGCAGGTCCATCTTTTTGACGGCCACCAGCTTGCCGGAGCCGCGCACGGTGGCAATGCAGACGACGCCCGTGGAGCCCTCGCCGATCTTGATGAAGTTGTCCAGGTACGTGCGGGGGTCGCCGGGGTCCACCACCATCTGCAGCGCCGCCCGGAACTGCTCGTGGGACACGCGCTGGGGCCCCGCCCCCGGAGCGGGCGCGGGGCCGGGGGGACGCGGGGCCGGGGGCTCCGGGGCCGGGGGAGGTGGCTCCGGGGCTTTGGGGCGTGGGGGACCGGGGGCGTGGGAGGCACCAGGAGCGCCGGCAGGGACCGGCCCATTGGGGGTCCCCTCCTGCGGGCGTCCCGGGTGGTGCTCGGCCTGTGGGAACAGGGGAGAGGGGTGTCAGCCCCCGGAATTCCCGTGGGAATGTCGGGGGCCAGCACCAGGGCCTCCGGGCACAGGCCAGAAGGAAGGAGCAAGAGGAAGAGCAAGAGGAAGAGACGCTGGAGCCACAGATGCAGCACCTGGGACCAGATTCTGACTGGGACAAGGGAAGCTGCGAGGAAGAGGAGCAGAAGAGCTGCTTCCAAGGAAGAAGAGAAGAGGCAGAGCGAGGAAGAGGAAACTGTTTTGGTGCCAAGGACGCAGCACCGGCAGGGGAGGCGGTGGCCCCTGCACATCCCAGTTCTGGGAAGCTGCGAGGAAGAGGAGCAGCTTCTGAGGAAGAACAGGGCAAGCACAGTGAGGAGGAGGAAGAAGAAAAAGAAGAAGAAGAGGAAACTGCTCCAGAGCCAAGGAAGTAACTGGGGAAGGAAGCTGCTGCTGATCCCAGTGAGCATGGGAAGCCATGAGGAAGAGGAGCAGAGAACCCACTCTGGAAGAGGAAGGAGAGCAGGAAGAGGAAGCGGAGGATGAGGAGAGGCCGGGGGACACCCCTTTACCTGGGCGCTGCCCCCCCGGCCGGGGTCGGTGTCGGCGCGGGGATAGGTGTGGAAGGGGCGTCCGGGCACCGTCTTCAGCCCCGCTCCGGGAGCGCCGGGAATGTCGGGGGGCCGCAGGTCGGGCCCCGAGAGCGGGCGCTGCTCGCGGGGCGGGGGCCGGGGGGGCCCCTCTCCGGCCGAGCTGGATTTGGGGCGGCCCCCAGGGGGATGGAGGGGAGGGTGAGGGTTGGGGGGCTCCCGCCCGGCCGCAGCTTTGGGCTCCTCCCGCTGCCGGGACTGAGGGGGGCTCGGCTCGGGGTCCCCGCGGCGGCTCTTGCCGGGCTCCGGGCGGGAGCGGGGGGGCCCCGGGGCCAGGCCGTTCTCCGGGGGGTGCCGGGAGGGGCAGGGGGGGCTGTCCTGGCGCAGGGAGTTGGAGCGGGACACAGACACGGCCGCCAGCTCGTCCAGGAGCCACGCCAGGGTCCTGTCCCGGACCCCGGGGGTCCCATCCCGGGTGCCTTTGGAGCCGCGCACGATGGGCTGCGGGAAGGGGGAAACACATGGGGGAAACGGGGGGAAAAAGGAAAAAAAGAAACAACAGAAAGATGACATGGAATGGCTGCAGGAAGATGGCAGGGGGGCAGAGGGGAGGGGGTTTGGTTTGGCTGGGGTGTCCCTCCGGGAAGAGTCCCAGAGCCCCAGACGATCCTGTGTGCTCCCCAGGGATTGGGGTCTAGCCTCGCTGGGAGGGTCCCAAAATATTGGGGCGGGGGGGGGGGTTTGACGGGGTGGGATTTGGGGGGGCATCAGAACTGAGGTAAGAATGGATGGATGTGGCAATGGGGAGGATGTGGGAATATGGGGGACTTTAACAACTGGGGACACACACAGTGGGGAAGAGATCAGGTGGGAAGGACTGCGAGTTCCCATGTGGTGGGCTGGCTCCAGGTGTGGGGAAGAGTCTCACCACACCTATCCTGGGGTACCCTGCCCCAAGACCTCCCAATTCCTCCCAGTTTGACCCCAAAGAGCATCCAGGACTCCAAGACCCCAAATTCCCCCAGCCCAGCGACTGAATGAGCCCCCGCCTCCCCGTTCCCTGACCCACGATCCCAAAAGCCCCATGTCCATGACTCCCCTAAATTGTCTTTTAGGGAGGTAGGAAAGGCAGGGGGACCCAGCTCCCACCTCCCTGACCCCCAGAATCCTACCAGTTTGGCTTTTTGAGCTCCAAGAGCAGCTGGCAACCCCTGACCTGCTCCATAACCCCTGAACACCAAAGAACCCCAAAATCCCCATGTTCCCAGACCCCCACACTGCGCCCAGCCCAGCCCCAAAGAGCACCCAGAACCCTGTTACCTCCTCCAAAACCCCAAACCCAGAACGGCCATGCTCTCCCCGCCCCACATCCCCCCCCCGAATTCCCGACGCTCCCGGCTCCCCGCACCTTGTGGGCCCCACGGATGGCGGTGATGCAGGCGGGGTCCACGAGGGGCTTGGGGCGGCGGGCGGACTCCTCGAGCAGCCCCTGCCACTGGCGGGGCAGCCCCGTGAAGCGCTGCTCCGAGGCGTCGTACCCCGTGTGCACCCGGTGCTCGAAGTTGGACGGCGCCGAGATCTCCACCCGCTTCTTCTTCTTGGAGAACATGGCCCGGGACGCGCTCCTGGCAACGGGATCGGGGCCCAGAACCCCAGGGTTACGGGGAGGGAAGCGGGGGCTGTCATCAGGAATGGCAACAGCCCCCAAAACCCAGCCCTGGGAATGGGAGCCGCCCCTGGAATCCGGCGCCACAACGGGGAACGTCCCTGGGAACGGGACTGGCGCCCAAATCCCGCCACTGGAATCGAATGGAAACATTGGGAAGAAATGCCTTGGGATGGATGGGATCAGCCCCGAAAATCCCACTGTTGGAATGGCTTTTATCCACTCCCCTCCAGCATCCCCCACTTTTATCTGGTTACTCCCCATTTTTCCCCCAAGTCCAAACTTGGAAACACCAGGGGCACCAGAAATTCCCACTGGGAAATGGGAGAAATCCATTAACCCAACCAGAACCAGCAAACAGATTTAAAACACCCCAAAAAAACACAAAAAAATCTGCTTTTCCTGGGATCTCAGCGCCAGGATCAGTGCTCTGGGGCAGGATCCGAGGGTTTTGCTAATTTCCATGGTTTTCTGCAGTTTTCAGGCCAAGAACAAGCTGAGCTGGGAAGGTTTTGGGAGTGTGATCCCAATGGGGGCATGAATCCCTCTGGGAATGGCCCCAAAATCCCATGGATCTTGGGTGGGTCCATTTTCCCCACTTTCACTGCTTTTCTCAGTGGCAATTTTCCCATTTCCTCCTATTTTTCTCCAGCTCCTCGGCTCAATCCCATTTTCCAGACTCCAGAATCCCACTGCCTCCAAGGTTTTCTCACTATTTTTCCCAATCTTTGAGGTTTTCTCCTTTAATCAATGATCCATCACAAAGCTTTTCTCCTCCTCCACTTCAACTCCAGCCAAAAACGGTCAGAATTTTGTATATTCTCCATTTTCCCTGCTCATCCCTCCTTCCACCTTCCTAGGACACTGCTGGGATCCTCTCCGGATTGCAAAATCCCACTTCCAGATGGAAAATTCTCCTGGTTTGGGGAAATCGATGCTAAATTTTGAGTGGAGGATTAAGATCTGCTGCATCTGGGCTTTTCCCGTTGCAAGTTCCATGGGAAATATCCAAGGATGGTCCAGGTCAGCCAGGATGTCAGGGAGGTGCAGGATCTGGTGCGTCTGACACCAAATCCACAGGATTTCACCCCAAAACCCCTCTTTTTTTTCAGATGGTTGGGGGGAAAACCGGCAGCACTTGGCAGGGGCAGAGAGGTCCTGAAGAATTCCAGAGGGATTGATGAGGGCCAGGAGGGGTGAACTTATTCCTCAGCCTTTCCCAGGTTGCATTCCTGGGATCCCAGCGGGGTTTAATTAGTTACCAATTAACAAGGAACTGAGTACATACTGGGCGGAATAATCTCTGTTTTCCCTAAAATTCCCAACAAAATCCCACAAATTCCCTCCAATCAGTGACATTTAGGCTGTGTCCTGGTGGGAATCATGCTGGCAGCTTTGGGATGAAAAAGAAAGGGAAAAGTGAAGGGAAGAGAATGTGCACAGAGGTACTTCACGCCTTCCCATAAAGCCCAAATCCAGGAAAATCAGATGTTCCTGGGCAGGAGAGAATCCAGGACGGGACTGAAATGGGATTTTCAGCAAACTTCAGGATTTTTACACTGGAGCTGGGTGAATTTCAGGAAAACAAATGCCCGGCGTGGCACCACAGCATTCCAGACACAGAGTTTGGCTTCATCCCACTTCCCAAATTCCAGTATTTCCATTTCTCCCCCCACTGTGTGGAACTGGTCCATCCATCCCATCTCTCCTCTTTTTGCCCCAAACTGCTCCACTTTCCCCCAAGATTCCAAGCGGGCCCCCTCGGAACCAGAGAGTCCTGGGAAGATGGGGAGAGCTCCCAGGGAGAGCTGGGCTTGGAGCCTTCCCTTTGAGAAAATTCCCTGTGAGAAAATTCCACCAGACAAAAAACTTACCTCGTATTCCCACCGCTTATTCCTGGATTTTTTTTTTTTTTTTCCCCCCTCTAAAGTTCCCTGAATCCCAAACTCATGCTGGGTTTGATCCTTTTGGGAAGAAGAGAGAAGAGCCAAAGTCTCTGCTGGAAAATCCCTGAGCTGGATTTTTCCTCTTGGGGAATTATTTTCCTGATGTCAGCCGGAACAGGAAGAGACTCCAAACCCTCCAAATCCACATCTTCCATGAAAAATTTCCAAATTTCCACCTCCAGGGCTCCCCCCCGGTGGGAATTCGGGATCCTCGGGAAAGCAGCAAGAGGGACAGAGCAAAGCGTCCCGAAAACTCCCGGAATTCCGGCAGAATGGGTGAAAGCGCGTTTTCCTGATTCGCACGGCTGATCCCGATGATCCCTGGAGCTCTGGAATCCCAGCCCAGATCCTGCTGGGAACAGGTCGGGGCTGCTCCAAGGGGTTGTTTTCCTTAAAAAAAAAAAATAAACCGGAGCGGGAAGCGGCGCCGGGCGGTGCCGAACGGTATTCCAGGTGGGAATCCTGGGATTTGATCCCCCGGGTCGGAACGTTGGGATTCCCCGCAAAGGGGTCACGATCCCGGGAAAGCGAGGCCGGCCGGGAAAGGCGAGTTGGACTGGCCCAGCTGGATCTGCCGGAGGAGGAGGAGGAGGAGGAGGAGGAGGAGGAGGAGGAGGAGGAGGAGGAGGAGGAGGAGGAGGAAGAGGAGAAGTGTGGCTTTTGCTCAGAGGAATCCCGGAATTCCAGGAATCTGGCGACCCACCAGGAGCCTCCAAAGCTCAGGCGAAGAGGAAAAAATCCGGGAAGGGACCCGGAAGATCTGA
Source organism: Lonchura striata (assembly GCF_046129695.1). Lineage (NCBI taxonomy): Eukaryota > Metazoa > Chordata > Aves > Passeriformes > Estrildidae > Lonchura > Lonchura striata. The sequence goes on from NC_134633.1 coordinate 5,418,408, forward strand.
ACTCCTGGGAAAAGGGAACGGAGCGCTCAAAGCTTCCGTGACCACTGGGAAAAGCAGGACGGGAGGGAAGGGGGAGAGCAGGGAAAGGAGGAAGGAGAAAAGGAGAAGCAAGGAAGGAGAGCAGAAGGGGGAAAGTGTAAAAGAAAGAGGAAAAAGAGGAATTCTGGCGGAATTCAGCTCTTTTCCTGCAGCAGGAAGTTTCCCCGGAGCTGGACATGCAGGGAGAGGGAGGGAGGAACATCGGGAATCTCCGGCTCGGGGGCAAAGGAAGGGCCAATTAACAACGATCCAATTAATCAGTAACGATCCCGTCCATCCATAATGATCCAGGTCACCAAAATCCAGGAAAATCCCTCCTAGGGCTGGTTCAGGAGCACCTCCAGAAAACCCAGACATTCCTCCCAGAGCTCCAGGGAAGCCAGGGTTTCTCCCACGGGAAACGAACAAATTAAAAGATTAATTAAAGCCACAGGCAGGAATATCCTTGGAATTTCTTCCTGGAAACTCGGAGAAATTCCTGCTTGTCCTGCAGCTGTTAACGAGATGTTGGTGTCCAAATTCCCGTCTTTTAGCCCCAAAACCCAGCAGGGAATGGTGGGAGGGGGAAGTCTTTGGCCATTTCCAAATGACTGCTGGATCTTTTCCACATCTGGATACTTCCCATAAACCAAATTTCCACTTATTTCCAAGCCGACCACGGGTCAATCCCTCTATCTCACCATTGCTCATCTGAAAATTCACTAAATTACAGGGAAAATGCAACGAAAGCACAAATCCAGAGGCTTTTTTGGAATTTTTTTCTCCTTTTCAGTTGAGGAATGGCGATGGGAACACCACAAAAAAACAGTGGGGATGACAATTCCCTTCCCACTGCGCCAAAACTTGGGGGGAAACGCTGTTTTTGGGGGAGATAGGGCATTTCATTTTAGGGGACACACTGTTTTTGAGGAGTTTTAGGGCATTTCATTTTAGGGGAAATGCTGTTTTTGAGGAGTTAGGGCATTTCTGAGGAATTCCAGTGCCCCTCTGCCTTGGAGTTCCTGACCCAAATCCACAGGGAAAAAATCCATCGCAGGGCTCTGGGGCTGGGTAGGAGCGTGGGGAGGAGACCCCCATATCCCCGTGGGATAAGAAACTCGGGGAATTAATTCCGGATTCGCTTCCTACCTTCCGCGAAGGGAAAACGGTCCTGTCTCAGCTCCGCGTTCCAGGTGCTCCGGTAAGAGCGCTGCACGGGAAGAACGGGATTCCCTCAGGAGCAGCCCGGACCTCCCCTTTTGGGGTGTTTTTGGGGCGGGGGGCGGCTGGATCCATATCCCGATGCTCCCCAGGAATTCCAGGCTTTCCCAGCGCTGCTGCTGCCGCCCCTCCAGGGATCGGGGCAGCCTCCAAATGCCCCCAAGCCCACCCCCAGCCGCCCTCCTCCATCACCAAGTGTCTCCTCGGCCCTGGGGGGGTCTCCAGAGCCCGGATCCCCCCGGAATTCCCGAATCCCTCCCAAGCCCCCTCAGGCCTCACTCAGCCGCCGCCGCCGCGGCCATGTTGGGATCCAGCCACATCCGGGTCCTCCCACGTCCGCGTCGCCGCGACGACAGGCCACGCCCACGAGGGGCGGGGGCACGGACGGGAGGGGCGTGGCGAGCCAAATGTGGCCAATGAGCAAAGGGCGAGGAGCCATACGGGAAAATGGGCGTGGCATAGGGCGGGGATAGTTTGAATATGGGCGGGGAATCGGCTTTGGGGCGGGGTTTAGCGGAGGAGGGGCGTGGCACAACGCGGAAGTTGCTGCTCAGAGGGCGGGTCTCCAGCGACCAGAGCGTCATTAACCAATCACCGCACGAATCTCGGAGATTGGCATCTCCCCTGCCCAATCGCAGCGCGGTGCGCTCGGATCTGGGTAAGATGGCGGCACCCTGAGGGGAACGTGCGGGCTCCGGTCCCGCCGCTCCCCGGTGCCCTCCCCAGGCCGCCCTGACCGTCCCTTCTCCCCTCAGAGCCTCGTAGATGTCGCTCCGCGCCGCGCTTCGGGCCGCCGCCTCGCTGGCGCGCAGCAGTGCGTAAATGCCCCTTCCTCCCCCAAAACGCGCCGCCCCCCCAGCACCCCCTGACCTCTCTCCGTGTCCCCTCCGCAGCTCCGGGGCTGCTCCTCCCGCCGCCGCCGCCCCGTCCTCCCTCGGCCGGCATGGCCACGCTGAACCAAATGCACCGGCAGGGCCGCCCCGCGCCCCCTCCCCGCAAAGCGGGGCCCACGCTGGGCCGGCCGCAGATCAAGGGCGTGGTGCTGAAGAACCTGATCCGGAAGCCCAAGAAACCCAACTCGGCCAACCGCCGGTGCGTGCGGGTGCGGCTCAGCACCGGCCGCGAGGTGATCGCCTTCGTGCCCGGCGAGGGCCACAACCTGCAGGAGCACCACATGGTGCTGGTGCAGGGCGGGCGCACCCAGGACCTGCCCGGCGTCAAACTCACCGTGGTGCGCGGAAAGTTCGACTGTGCCCACGTGCAGGCCAAGAAATGAACGGGGCCCGCAGCCTGGGGTTCCCGGGAATGCGCCCGGCCCGGGATGAGGCTCCCCAGGACCCTCAGGGGAAGCCTCAGGTGGGGTGACCCCAAAAACCTCCCCAGAATCACCCAAAAGCCAGCCCAACCTCAGGGTCACCCACGTGCTGGCCCTGGGGTTTTTATGGATTAAAATTTGGTGGTGATGTGGGTTGTGGTGTGGAGTTGTGGTGGGGGTACCCGGAAGGGTCGTGGGGTACTGGGGAGGGTTGTGGTGGAACTGTGAGGGTTGTGGGGGTACTGGGAAGGGTTGTGGTGGAACTGGGGAGGCTCGTGGGGGTACTGGAGGCACTCAGAAGGGGCCTTTGGGCGGTGGAAGGAGGTCAGGGGCACTGGGAATAACTTGGAGAGAGATCTGGGGACCTGGGTGGAGGAGTTCAGGGCACTGGGGGGTCACTAGGGTGTCACTGGGGTCACCAGGGTGTCACGGGGGGGTCACCGGGGTCACCGAACCCACAGCGCTGCGGGACTGAGGCCGGGGGGCGTGGCCTGGATGGGAAGGGGCGTGGCCAAAGCTGCCGGCCCCGCCTGCGACTCCTCCTGCACGTGACCGGCGCCCAAGATGGCGGCGCGCAGGGCGCTGCTGGCGGCGGCGGCGGCGGGCGGGCGGCGCGGGGCCGCGGGGGCCGCTGCCGGCCCGGGTCCCGCTCCCGCTCCCGGTGCCGGTGCCGGGCGGAGCCGCCTGTACGAGCACGCCCGGGAGGGGCTGAGCGCGCGGCCGCAGCTGGACGTGACCGCGCTGAGCGAGCGCGACCTGGAGCAGCGGCGCGGGCCGCTGGGGGGCGCTGCGCTGCGGGAGATCGTGAGTGGCGGGAGCGGCGGAGGGCGGGACCTGAGGGGCGGGGCCGGCCCCCGCCTGAGCCCCGCGCCCCCCGCCGCGCCCTCAGGTGCGGACGTGGTCCCGGCTGGGGAAGGTCCGCGATGGCATCGCACGGCTGGAGGCGGAGAAGGGCCGTGTGGCACAGGGGGTCCGGGACATCATGGTGAGACCCCACCCCGGGAACCCTCAGTCCCCCTGAGACCCCCAAAGTCCCTGCTGGGACCCCACTCAGTCCCCCTGAGACCCCCAAAGTCCCTGCTGGGACCCCACTCAGTCCCCCCTGAGACCCCCAAAGTCCCTGCTGGGACCCCACTCAGTCCCCCCTGAGACCCCCAAAGTCCCGATGGGTCCCCACTCAGTCCTCCCTAGGACCCCCAAACTCCCTCACCGCCCCACTCAGTCCTTGCTGGGACCCCCAAAGTCCCCACTTGGTCCCCCTTGGAACACCCCAGGACCCCCTTCCCTTTCCCCCTAACCCACTCCATGATCCCCATCCCCCCCATACTCCTTCTCTTCCCCCCAGACCCCCAAGGAGCCCCTGACTCCTTTTCCCCCCACAGGCCTCCCACGACAAGGCAGCGGCCAAGACGGTAGGAATCAAATTTCGGGGGGCCCGGGGGGTGTTAGTGGCCCTCCGTGCCCTCATGGTGGTCCTCTGGCAGCACCCGGAATTGGCAGCGCTGCGGGAGCAGGGCCGGAGCCTCCGGGGGCAGCTCCGGGTGCTCGAGGCTGAAGAGTCTGACCTGGAGCAGAGATTTTACCTGGCGGCCCTGCAGCTGCCTAACAGAACCCACCCCGCAGTGGTGAGACCCCAAAAACCTCCCCAAAATCACCAAAAACCCAACAGAACCCACCTGGCTGTGGTGAGACCCCAAAAACCTCACCAAAACCCAACAGAGCCCACCCCACAGTGATGAAACCCCAAAAATCCCCCTGAAACCTCCCCCTTGACTCCCCCCCGGCCTGCGGAGTTTTGGGGGAGTTTCTGATGCCCCCAAACTCCCCCTTGTGCCCCCCCAGCCCGTTGGGGACCAGAGTCAGGCCCGGCTGCTCGAGGTGGTTGGTGAGAAACCAGGTGAGGGGTTTTGGGGGGTCCTGGGGATGTTTTTTGTTGTGGGGGGAGGAGGAGAAGGGTCCCTGGAGGGGGAAAGGGTCTGGGGGGCATTTGGAGGGTCTGGGGGGGTGGGTTTGGAGGGCCTGGGGTGACAAAGGTGACGGAGGTTCCCCCTTCCTGTCCCCAGTGTTTGATTTCAAGCCAAAGGGACACCTGGAGCTGGGGGAGGGCTTGGACATCATCCGGCAAAGGTGAGCGGCACCTGGAGGGGGGGACACCCCCGTCCCACCTGTGTCCCATGGTCACATTACCTGTGCGGGATGGGGGGCGTCCCCAGGTGTGGCACCCCTGTCCCAGGTGTCAGGCCATTGCTCGCGTTACCTGTGCGGGGTGGGGGGCGTCCCCAGGTGTGCCACCCCTGTCCCACCCATGTCCCATCCCTGTCCCACCCCTGTCCCACCCGTGCAGGCGCCTGTCCCACATCTCGGGCCATCGCTCCTATTACCTGAGCGGGGCTGGGGCCCTGCTGCAGCACGCCCTTGTCACCTTCACCTTGCAGAAGCTGCTCAGCAAGGTAGGGGGGGGACCTGGGGGTGTCCAGGGAGGGTCTGGGAGGGTCTGGGGGGTCCAGGGAGGGTCTGGGATGGACTGGGGGATCCAGGGAGGGTCTGGAGGGGTCCAGGGAGGGTCTGGGGGTCTCCAGGGAGGGTCTGGGATGGTCTGGAGGGATCCAGGGAGGGTCTGGGATGGTCTGGGGGTCCCCAGGGAGGGTATGGGGGTCTCCAGGGAGTGTCTGGAATGGTCTGGGGGGATCCAGGAAGGCTCTGAGATGGTCTGGGGGGATCCAGGGAGGGTCTGGGGATCCCCAGGGAGGGTCTGGGATGGTCTGGGGGGATCCAGAGAGGGTCTGGGGGGATCCAGGGAGGGTCTGGGATGGTCTGGGGGGATCCAGGAAGGCTCTGAGATGGTCTGGGGGGATCCAGGGAGGGTCTGGGGGGATCCAGAGAGGGTCTGGGGGGATCCAGGGAGGGTCTGGGGGGATCCAGAGAGGGTCTGGGGGGATCCAGGGAGGGTCTAGGATGGTCTGGGGGTCTCCAGGGAGGTTTGGGGGTCTCCAGGGAGGTTTGGGGGCCACCCGGGGGGGGTCAGAGTCTCACGATCTCCCTTTTTCCCAGGGTTTCCTGCCCATGACGGTGCCAGACCTGCTGCGTGGAGCCATTTTTGTGAGTGACCCCCGAGCCCCATGAGGACCCCCCCTGGCACCTCTGCGGTCCCAGGTGACCCCCTGTGCCCCCCAGGAGGGCTGTGGGGTCCAGCCCAGCGCTACCCCCTCCCAAGTTTACACCATCGACCCCGCGCGCTTCGAGGACCTGTGCCTGGCCGGGACCTCGGAGGTGGGAATTGCAGGTGGGAAATGGGGGAAAATGGGGGGAAACTGGAAAAAACCCAGGGGGAGAAATGGAGTGGGGGAGGACCAGGGGGAAAACGGAGGAAAATATGGGTGAAAATGGGGAGAACATGAGGAAAATCTTAAAAAAATAGGGAAAAAAAGACGGAAAAAGGAGAGAAGGAGGGGGGTCAGAGGATTTGAGGGTCATGCTGTGTCCCCCGCCACATCCAGGGTATTTCATGGACCACGCAGTGCAGCTGCAGGACCTGCCTGTCAGGTATGGGGGGGTTGTGGACCCCCTCCCCTTCTGGGGGTCCCACCCCGATCCCCTGGGGGGGTCTGGGGTCTTTGGGGGCCCCCTGAGCCACGTCCCCCGCCAGGGTCGTGTGTTCCAGCACCTGCTACCGCACGGAGACCGACACGGGCCGCGAGCCCTGGGGGCTCTACCGCGTCCACCAGTTCACCAAGGTACTGGGAGCACTGGAAGAGCCCTGGGGAAGGAAGGGCGGGGAGCTCAGCCTGTGTGCCCCCCCAAAGGTGGAGATGTTCGGGGTGACGGCGGCCGAGCGCGGGACGGAGAGCGAGGAGCTGCTGGACGAGTTCCTGGGGCTCCAGAAGGAGATTTTCTCGGAGCTGGGGCTCCATTACCGGTGAGGGGGATTTGGGATTTCGTGGGGGGGGGTCCCCCCAATCCGTGGGACTCTGAACTCCCTCCTAACTGTCCCCCCCGGGCCCCCCAGTGTCCTGGACATGCCCACGGAGGAGCTGGGGCTCCCCGCCTACCGCAAGTTTGACATCGAAGCCTGGATGCCTGGACGAGGCAAATTTGGGGAGGTGAGGTGGTTGTGGGGGTGGGTCTGGGACCCCAATAATGCAGGGAGAGCCCAAATAACTTGGGGAGAACCCTGATGATTTGGGGAGAGCCCCAATGATTTGGGGAGAATCCAAACAATTCTGGGAAAACCCCAAAAATTCAGAGGTGCCCAGGGTGATGCCCCCCCTCTTTATTCTCACCCTTGCTGCCGGATCAGGACCCTCATTTTGGGGGGGTTCCTGGAGTGGAGGAGCGGGTGCCAAAAATCTCCTGACCCCTCTCCCCCCCCAGATTTCCAGCGCTTCCAACTGCACGGATTACCAGAGCCGGCGGCTGAACATCATGTACAGTGGGGAGGGGGGTCGGCTGAGCCACGCCCACACGGTGGGTGCCCCCTAAATGCCCCCCAAAACCTCTGGGGAGGGGTCTCCAGCCCCCCCTGACCTCGGGCCCCCCCTCAGGTGAACGGCACCGCCTGCGCTGTGCCCCGGCTGCTCATCGCACTCCTCGAGTGCAACCAGCTCCCGGTGAGTGTTTTTGGGGGGTCCCGCGGGGTCTGGGGGCTCTGGAGGTGGGGTTCACCCTGCCCCGTGTCCCCCCCACCCGCAGGACGGCCGTGTCCGCGTGCCCCCCGTGCTGCAGCCGCTGGTGGGGCAGGAGGTGCTGGCCCGGCCCCCTGCACCCCTCCTGCGCTACATTGGCCCCAACCAGCCCGGAGGGGGCCCCCCAAAAACGGGGGCGGGGGGCCTGAGGAAAGGGGTCCCCGTGGAGGAGACGGACGGAGCCGGGATGTCGCAGGAGGGACGCAGGACACTGGACACGCGGTGACAAATCCCGGGAATAAAACATGGAAATCCTCCTTGGAACAGGTGTGGCCTCTGCTGCAGGGGTGCTCTGGGGACACGCAGGTGTCCCCCACTGTCACACCTGTCTGCTGTGCTCACACACATGTCCCCTCCATTGTCACACCTGTCTCCTTTCCTCCAGTGCCACAGGTGTGTCCTTTGCTCCGAGCGCAGCCTCTGATTTATTTCCCACCGCCCCCTGCAACCCTCGGGGCTCCCTGGGGATTTTGGGGGGTGGGGGCACATCCTCAGGGGGTCCCCCTGGCTGGGCGGTGGTGGGGGCATCCCCAAGTCCATCCAGAGGGGTCTGGGGTCCTCTCAGGCCGGGCAGCGCTTGCTGTTGATGACGATGTCGTCGTACTCGTCCTGGGGGGGGAGAGAGGTTTTGGGGGGGCTCAGAAGGGTTTGGGGGCCTTCCCGAGAGGCCCCCCCGGGCTACCCCGGGGTTGGGAAATCTCTGGGGCCGGTGTGGCCACGGACTGACCGCGCTGTCCTCGGGGCCGCCCTCGCTGTCGCCGCTGCTGTCGCCGCTGCTGTCGCTGCTGTCGCTGCTCGGGGGGTCGCGGGCCCCGAAGCGGCGAAGGAGCGGGGGCAGGCGGGGCTCGGGGCGGCGGCGGGCGCTGTACAGGGGGGTGTACCCCGAAAACGTGCGGGGGTCCGGCCGTGCCCCGCCCCGCAGCAGGCACTCGGCCACCTCGGGGCTCTGAGCCTCCACAGCCAAGTGCAGGGGGCTGCGGCCACAGCTCGGCTCCTGGGGGAGCACGGCGGGGTCAGGGGGCGGCCAGGACCCCCACTCCCACCCCGTTTTTTGGTTATTTGTGGGGGGGTTTGTTTTTGGGAGCACCCACCGGCTGGTCGGGGTCGGCGCCGGCGCGGAGCAGGAGCTGCACCAGCTCCAGGTCCCGGCGCAGGACAGCGATGTGCAGGGGGGTGTAACCTGTGGATGGGGGTCCCCAAAGCACAGCCTGAGCACGTGGGAACCCCCTCCCAACATGCCCGCCAAACATCACGACCCTCCCCAAAACGCGTAAGTTCCGTAAATTCCAAACGCTGCGTCCCCATCCCCAAAATCACCGGAATTCCCCCCGCCTCAAAACCACGGCGAGCCCAACGCCACAGGACCCCCCCAAAATCCTCCCCAGCCCTGAAAACCGCGGCCCCCGCCCCTCACCGTCGTAGTTGACGCTGTCCAGCTGCGCCCGCCGCTCCTCCTCGTCCTTGCCGGGGTCCCCCAGCAGGGCGCGGGCGCAGGCAGGGTGACCCTCGCGGCAGGCCAGGTGCAGCGGGGTGTGCCCGCCGCGCTCCCGCAGCGCCGCGCCCGCGCCCGCCGCCCGCAGCCGCCGCACGGCCCCAGCCAGCCCCAGCACCACGGCGATGTGCAGCGCGCTCTGCGGGGAAAACCGGGCTGAAACCCCCCAAAAATATCCCCCAAACCTGCAAACCGTCCCCCCCAAAAACCTGCAACCCGTCCCCCCAAAAACCTGCAACCCGTCCCCCCAAAAACCTGCAACCCGTCCCCCCAAAAACCTGCAACCCGTCCCCCCAAAAACCTGCAGCCCGTCCCGGGCACGATGCGTGGGATGCTCTGCGGGGTGCTGGGGTCAAGCCCCACCCGAAATTCCCCTCCCACCGTGTCCCCAAACCCCCAAATTTCCCCTCAGCTCCTCGCCCACCCCCACCCACGCTGTGGAGACTTAGGGGATGGTCCCGGGACCCCCAAATTTCCCTCCCTGCCGCACCTGGCCCAGGTCGTTCTGCAGGTCCAGGTAGGGCGAGCGCTCGGTGTGGCGCAGGATGGACTCCAGGAACTCCTCGTGCTCGTGGATCACGGCCAGGTGCAGCGCCCTGCCGGGGGTACGGGCTGGGGGGGCGTCCCGGCAGCCCCGGACCCACCGGGGAGCCCCCGGCACCCCCGGACCCACCGGGACTCCCCTGGCACCCCCGGACCCACCGGGGAGCCCCAAAAATGCGTTTGTGTGTGTGGGGATGGGGGTCCTGGGCCGTGAGTGGGGGGTACCGAGGGGCGTTACCGGAGGATACCCGGGGGGGGGCATTGGTCCCGGGGGGCTTGGAGGCTACCGGGGAATCCCCGGCGGTGCGGCGGTCCCGGGGGTCTCGGACGTTACCGGGGGACCCCCGGGGGGCTCGGACGTTACCGGGGGACCCCCGGAGGGCTCGGACGTTACCGAGGGGCCCCCGGCGGTGCGGCGGTCCCGGGGCGATCGCACCGGAGCCCCGGGAAGCGGCAGCACCGTGACCCCCCAACCCCAGGGTGTGCGCGGGGGTCCCGCCCGGACCGGCGGGGGGTCCCTCATCCTTCCCCGCCCTCACGTGTCGCCGTCCTCGGTGACGAAGCTCAGGACGTGCCGCAGCCAGGCCGCGGGGTCAGCCAGGGGGTCGGAGGACTCCGCCGCGGGGCTGGCGGGCAGCGGCGGCCCCGGCGGCCCCTCGCCTAGCGAGCCCAGCCCGCTGTCGCACCACTCGTCGCCCTCGGGCCGCTTCGCCTCGCCCGGGGCCGCCGGGGCCGCGGCCGCCATCGCGGGCCGGGGAATCCCCGCCCCGCCGCCTGCCGGGACCCGTAGTCCGCGCCTGCGCTTCCGGGTGTCTCAGCCAATCATCACCCTCTATCTGGTCCCGCTCACTCCCCCTCGCCAATCGGAGCGGCCGGGGGTGCGCGGGGCACGCCGGGAAGTGTAGTTCGGGCAGGCCGCGCCCATGGCGGACCGGGACGGGACCGGCGGCGGCCCGGGGGATGCGGCTGCCTCTCCTCCCACCCCCGCCACTGACCCTCCCACCGTCCCCGCAGCTCCCGCAGCTCCCGCTGCCCGCCAGCAGGCGGCGGAGCCGGACGCCGAATCTCCGGTAACGCCCCCGGTGTCCCGTGGGTCCCCACCCCGGTGACCGCCCCCGACACGCCGGTGTCCCCTCGGTGCTCACCCCGCTGACCCCTCGGAGCCCGCCCCGCTGACCCCTCGGTGTCCCCTCGGTGCCCACCCCGCTGACCCCTCGGTGTCCCCTCGGTGCCCGCCCCGCTGACCCCTCGGTGCCCGCCCCGCTGACCCCTCGGTGTCCCCTCGGTGCCCACCCCGCTGACCCCTCGGTGCTCACCCCGCTGACCCCTCGGTGCCCGCCCTGCTGACCCCTCGGTGTCCCCTCGGTGCCCACCCCGCTGACCCCTCAGTGCCCACCCCGCTGACCCCTCGGTGCTCACCCCGCTGACCCCTCGGTGCTCACCCCGCTGACCCCTCGGTGTCCCCTCGGTGCCCGCCCCGCTGACCCCTCGGTGTCCCCTCGGTGCCCACCCCGCTGACCCCCGTGCTCTCCCCGCAGGTCTCGGACCCCGAGCCCGGCTCTTCGGCCGACGCTGACAGTTGGGTCTGGGGGCGTCGGGGTCCCGCGGGACCCGAGCTGGGCCTTTGGGGACATTCGGGGCCAGCTGGGGACACTTCTGGGGACATCGTGGCCCTTTGGAGAGATTTTGGGGCCTTACAGAACATTTGGGGATATTCCTAGGGCAGGGCGGTTGGAATAAGGCGTTTGGGGATATTGTGGGTCTTTTGGCGTTGGTTAAGGGATTTTTGGGGAGGTTTCTGGGCCTTTTGGGACTTTCAGGGGCATTTGGGGGACATTCCAGGGGGGTTTTGGGATGAAGGGGTGGGGTCGCTTTGCCGGCTGTGTGGGGACACTGGGATGTCCCCGCAGTGGAGCTGCTGCGGACGCTCCTCTCCCGGACCCTGGGGCTCGGCGGGGACAAACCGGAGCCGGTGCTGGACGAGCTGAGCCTGCCGGGCGTGAGCCGGTTCCTGAGGAGCGACCGCTGTAGGGACCCCGGGATCGGGAATTTGGAACGGGAATTGGGCTGGGAATGGAGAACAGGCCAGTTCCCAAAGGGTGACCGCTGTAGGGACCCCGGGATCGGGAATTTGGAACGGGAATTGGGCTGGGAATGGAGAACAGGCCAGTTCCCAAAGGGTGACCGCTGTAGGGACCCCGGGATCGGGAATTTGGAACGGGAATTGGGCTGGGAATGGAGAACAGGCCAGTTCCCAAAGGGTGACCGCTGTAGGGACCCCGGGATCGGGAATTTGGAACAGGAATTGGGCTGGGAATGGAGAACAGGCCAGTTCCCAAAGGGTGACCGCTGTAGGGACCCCGGGATCGGGAATTTGGAATGGGAATTGGGCTGGGAATGGGGAGTGGGACTGGGAACGGGGATTGGACTGGGAACGGGGATTGGGCTGGGAACGGGGATTGGGCCGGCTCCCGCAGGGCGAGAGCTGCAGGGACACCGGGAATGGGACGTGGAACGGGAGCGGGGCGCAGCGGGAACTGCACGGATCTGGGGGCTCGCTCCGGGGAGGAAGGGGCGATTTGGGGTTCACCCCTTTGTCCCCCCACCCCCCCAGGTAAGAATATCGTGTGCATGGTGGGCGCCGGCATCTCCACCTGTGAGTGTCCTTTGTGGAGGGCCCTGGGGGGGCTCAGGGACACTGGGGGGGCTCGGGGACACCTGGGGGGGCTCGGGGACACCTGGGGGGCTCAGGAACACCTGGGGGGCTCAGGGACACTGGGGGGGCTCGGGGATACCTGGGGGGGCTCCGAGACACCTGGGGGGCTCGGGAACACCTGGGGGGGCTCAGGGACACCTGGGGAGATCGGAGAAACCTGGGGGGGCTCAGGGACCCCTGGAGTGGGTTCTGACCCCACCACCGCCCCCCACCAGCTGCCGGCATCCCGGATTTCCGCTCCCCTGGCACCGGGCTCTACTCCAACCTGCAGAGCTACAACCTCCCCTACCCCGAGGCCATCTTCGAGATCAGGTTCTTCAAGGTATCCCCGTTTCTTCCCCAAATTCTTGGGAGGGTCCCTGATTTTCTGGGGCCCCCCCCCGACCTCCCTGTGCCCCCCCAGAAACACCCGGAGCCCTTTTTCGCCCTCGCCCGCGAGCTCTACCCAGGGCAGTTCAAGGTAAAACACCCCCAAACCTCTCCCCGACCCCCCGCTCCACTCAGAGGGGGCCGTGGGACCCTCAGCTGACCCCCAAATTCGCCCCCAGCCCACCGTGTGCCACTACTTCATGCGGCTGCTGCAGGACAAGGGTCTCTTGCTGCGCTGCTACACCCAGGTGGGACACGACCCCTCCCTCCCAGCCGGTTTGGGGGGGATTTTGGGGACCCCCTGACCCCCCTTCGCCCCCCCAGAACATCGACACCCTGGAGAGGGTGGCGGGGCTGGACCCAGAGCTGCTGGTGGAGGCTCACGGCACCTTCTTCACCTCGCACTGCCTGCGGCCCTCGTGCCGCCAGCGCTACAGCCTGGCCTGGATGAGGGGTACGGGGGACTCTGGGGAACCCCCCCGAGCGCTGGGGGACCCCCTGGGCCCCCCCTTCCCTCTGTACCCTCCCCCAAATGTCCCCGTGCCCCCTTTCCCCACCGGGCTTCTCCCTCCTCCTCCTTCCCAGAGCGGATTTTCTCCTCCCTCGTCCCTAAATGCGAGAAGTGCCAGGGGCTGGTGAAACCTGGTGAGTTTTGGGGGGCGCGAGGGGAGGGGGGGTTTACCCCGACCCTCCCCGCAATGCGCCACTGACCTGCCCCCTCCCCCAGACATCGTGTTTTTTGGGGAGAGCCTCCCCGCGCGCTTCTTCGCCCTGCTGGAGTCGGTGAGTGGGGCTTGGGGGGTCCTGAATCCCCCCCCCTCCCTCCCAGCCTGCCTGTGGGGCTGGGGGGGTGCTGAGGGAACCTGGGGACCCCCCCCACCTCCCCACCAGTGACATCCCCTCCCTCACCAGGACTTCGAGAAGGTTGACCTGCTGATCATCATGGGCACCTCGCTGCAGGTGCAGCCCTTTGCCTCCCTCATCAGCAGGTGAGACCCCCCCCAAACTCCCCAGATACCCTCCAAACCCCCAAAAACCCCCCAGACCCCAACAAACCTCAGAGCACCCCTCTGACCCCCCCAGCCCCTGGGGAGCCCCCTGTGACTGTCCCCTCCCACAGGGTCCCAACCAACACCCCCAGGCTCCTCATCAACAAGGAGAAGACGGGGCAGGTGAGGCCGGGGGGAGGTTGGGGGGCACCGAGGGGGGCTGGGGGCGGCCGCCTCCCCCTCCTCACCACCTCTGCCCCCCCAGGGCGACCCCCTGATGTCCCTGATGGGCTTCGGTGGGATGGACTTCGACTCGGACAAAGCCTACAGGTGCGGCAGGCGGGGGGCTCTGACCCCGCCCCGGGTTTTTGGGAACGCTTGGGAGACTCGGGATGGTTTTGGGGAGCCCTGAGGGTGGTTTGGGGTCCTTGCCTCAAGGTTTGGGACACCCCCAGTTAGTCTGGGGTCACTCGGGGTGGTTCTGGGCAGCCCGGAGGTGATTCCAGGGTTTTGGGGTGCCCGTGTCTCTGCAGGGACGTGGCCTGGCTGGGGGACTGCGACAGCGGCTGCCTGGCTCTGGCTGAGCTCTTGGGCTGGAAGGTACCCCCGCACCTTCCCCCACCCGCGAATTTTGGGGGTCCCCCTGCCCCCCAAACCCTTCGGGGACCCCCCTGAGCCCCCGTGTCTCCCCTCAGGAGGAGCTCGAGGAGCTGGTGCGCAGGGAACACGCGGCCATCGATGCCAAGGCCGGGGAGCCCCCCCAGAAACAGCAGGGGCATGAGGACAAGGACGGGGGGAACCCCAAAAAGAGCCCGGGGGACAAGGAAAAAGCTCCAGGCGACCCCAAGAAGAGCCCCAGGGACAAGGCCAAGGCTGAAAAAGACCCCAAGATGCCCCAGGGGGACAAGGAGAAAACTCAAAATGACCCAGAAAAGTCACAGGGGGGGCAGTGAGGACCTTCCCCACAGCACAGCGGGGACAGCCCGGAATTAAATGGTCACAGAGGAGGTTTTGGCTTTCTGTGGTCACCGTGGGGTGGAGGGCCTGGGGCTCTTTCTTTCCTTGAAGGAAGTAAGAGAAAAACAAAATAAAAATACAGGAAATGGGAAAAGTAAGTTAGAAAAGGAGAGGGGGAGGCTGAGGGCGCAAAAAGGGTTTTTTCCTCCCCAAAAAGGGGTGCTGCAGCTCCAAAATGTGTTGGAACTCACAGGAAGGGTGTGGGGGGATGTGTGTGCAAAACACTGAAACCCGTGCAGTTTCTCACTTTTGTATCTACTGAGAAATAGCATTAATTTCCATTAAAAATCGGTTTCCTTATAAAACTGTCTGCTGTGTGATCCCTGTGGTTTTGGGACGGGAGGAAGAGCGGCCGTGGGTCTGTGGGGTTGGAAAATGCCAATTTTGGAGCGGCAGGTGGGGATCATTGTCCAGTGGCCGGCAGCTCCAAAATCCCCCAGCGAAGTTCCTGGAGAAGCTGCCCCAGATCTGAAATTATTTGGGGGGATTTAATTTCTTTTATAGAGCATTGGGTTCTCTTTATGCGTCAGGGTAGTGGCAGAGTTTTGTTTGGGTTTTTTTTTATAAATATTCAGCATCTGGTTTGGAGTATAGGAAGTTAGTTTAAAGGTTTTTCTTTCTTTTTAGTGGTTTTTGTGTTTTGCTGTGTGGGTTTCTACAGGTTTTTTTTAAAATTAGTATTTCATTTTTGTGATGTGATAAGAGCTGCTAGTGAAAGGAGTGTAGTGCGGGTTTTTTTGCTGGTAGTTGGTTGGCTGGTGGAGCCTTTCTGAATTTTTTCAACAGTATTGTTGGGAATTTGATGCTGTTTGTTTTGGCATTTTATTTTTAGGAATTGGATTATAACTGCAAGGTTTTAACTATAACTCTAATGAAACAAAACAAATGCATAAATATGAAAATGGGAATATAAAACTTCATTTTTAAATATAAATGGAATACATATGAATAAAACATGTAACATAAATAATGTTATTCATTACTATTAGATAGTATATTGTTTGATATAGAGTATTTTATTTTTTATATCAATACATATAGATTATAAATATAAACAAAATCCATATAGAGATGTATAATTAATACATGTGGATATATAAATATAAAAATTACAAAACAATAGGAATCAATACAGTACATAATGCATATTTTACTGTATATGTCTTATTAAAACACATTAGATGTCCTAAATATTATATATCAAAATACAGTACCTACATATATTGTGATAGAATATATAAGTACTTGTAAAAATCAAAAATAGAAATAAATAAACATTTAAATATAGTTTAAAATAAAGGGGATTTTATTTTCTATTTGGTAGTAGGTAGGGGTTTTATTATAAAAATTATGAATAAAAATAAAATTAGAAATCTTTGTATAGAAATATATCTTAAATATGTTAGGATCTATATAAAAATTCAAAGGTGAGTAAATATACGTATTAGCAGTATGTACGAAATAGAATTTAAATAAAAACTTATCTATCTTGTTACCTCATTATATATAATATATATTTATAAAGATATCGATATAAAGTAGAACTGCAAATGTGACTATAATGATGAAAAAAAAAATTCAAGTATTGTTTATAGAAAGGGCTTTTCTTTGTTTTTATTTGGTTTTAATGGAAAAAATATCAATATACATTTTATTTTGATATCGTTCTAAATATGGAAATATATATTCAATGTATACAGATTTACATAATAATATAGACTAGAAATAAAAATAAGTATTAGGAAGAGATAGACTATAAATAACACCATACATCAATCTACATTTAAAATGTAAATTTGAATATAAATGCGAAAAATAGAGAAAAATTTAAACGGAGTTTAAATAAAGGTTTAAATAAAATTTAAATAAAATATTAAAAAATATTTTTTAAAAGATTTTTACTTGGATAGAGGCAGGGGTTTATTTTAAGCAATATAAACCTTTTAGAAATCTAAATCTAACTATAGAAATATGTAAGCAATATATTAAGATATGTATAAAAAATAAAATAAAATATAATAGGAATAAATGGAAGAAATTCTAAAAATACAATTATACATTAATATACATTATAAATCCGAATGTGAATGTAAATAATATAAAAATAAAATAGATTGAAAGGCAGTTGAAGAGGAAAGGTTTTTTCTTTCGGTTTTTTGTTCCGTTCTTTTCCGGAGGGGGACGGCGCAGTGCTGCCGCCGTGTGGGCAGAGAGCGGCACTGCAGCCCGCCGCCCGCGGCCGCCATCTTGGGAGGGGCTTGGCGCGGACTCGCTTGACCTTCTCGAGAGGGCGCGAAAACGAGGACGTTGAAATTCGAGGACCCGTGTCTGTTTTTTACACTGCCTGAATTGCCCGCACCGCCGGCGCCCCCCGACGGGATTTTCCGCGGCGGGTCCGGTGCCGTGCACACGGGCTGTGGGGTCAGCAGCGCCGCGAGCGTGCGGGTTTTTGGCGGGAGCCGACAGGCATCAGCAGAAACGCCTGTCACCATCAAGGGCCCCACGGGCCGCCATCTTGTCGCGGACACTCTTGATAAGTGCTGCCGCCTTGTGGACAGAGGGCGGTACTGCAGCCCCGCAGCCAGCGCGACCCCAAAACCACCGGGACGGGGCGGGGGGGCCACGACACTACAGGGGGGCTGTTTTTGCGGGGGGAGCAGTGGGAGGGGTTCGTTTCCTCCGTTTTTAAAAATCCCAGGATTTGCGGATTTTATTTCCTCTTTTTAGTTGTTTTTTTTTTTCTCTCCCTTTTTTTTTTTTTTTTTTTTTTTTTGGCTCTTTATTGTTATTATGTTAATTAATTATTTCTGTCCTGGCCCCCCCGGGGTGGGGGTGCCCCCGCCCCCCCTCGGTACAGCCCCTCCCCCCGCCCTCCCCCACCCCTTTGTAGCGCTGCGGCCCCGAAATAGAAAGACAAAAATCGTTATTTTAGATACATTTTATTATGAATCCTTTTGTTACGATACGGTTGGTAACCATTGACCTTATTAAACACAAAAACCGCCCCGAGACGCTGCTTTTTTCCCCCAAAACGGGGCCGGGGGGCGTGGGGTGGGATTTTGGGGAGGGGCGGGAGGGGGTCACCCCCTCCTCACTCGCTGGAGGACTCGGAGCCTTCGCTGGCGCTTTCCTCCTCCTCCTCTTCTTCCTCATCCTCCTCCTCCTCGCTGGGGCTGAGCTGGGGGCTGCGGGGCGCCGGCCCCCCGCCCTCGCTGCCTTCCTCCTCCTCCTCCTCCTCCTCTTCCTCTTCCTCCTCCTCCTCCTCATCCTCGTCGTTGTCGCTGCCGAAAATCTCCTCCTGGTCCCGGGCGGCCCGAGCGGCGTCGCTGCCCCCCCGGCGGCCCCCCCGGGCTCCTTCGGCCTCCTCCTCCTCCTCATCCTCGCTGCGGGCCGAGCCCCCCCCGCACTCCGAGCCCGAGCCGGAGCCTTCGGCCTCGTCCTCCTCGCTCTCGCTGCCCTTCTCCCGCTCCTCGTCTGCTCGGGGGGTTGGGGGGCCTCAGTGGGGTGAGACCCCCCAGACCAGGGGGGTTGGGGGGATGTGGGGAGGGGGATTTGGGTGGAAAATGGGATTTGGGGTGGGAAATGGGGATTTGGGCGGGAAACAGGGATTTGGGGGGGTTTTGGGTGGGATTTGGCGGGATTTTGGGGGGGAAATGGGGATTTAGGGGGGATTTTGGGTGGGATTTGGGGGGATTTTGGGTGGAAAATGGGGATTTGGGGGGATTTTGGGTGGGATTTTGGGGCATTTGTGTCCCCAAACCTGATCCCGGCGTTTCCTTCTCGGCCTCCATCTCCTCCTCCTCCTCCTCCTCGGGCTCGTGGTTCTCCAGCTGTGCCCGCCGGGCCTCCTGTGGTGGGGAGGGGGCTTAGGGGGGTCCCTGGGGGGGTCCCGGGGGGCCCTAGGGGTTGGGACCCCTCCCCGAATCCCACCTGCGCCTCCAGCTCCTTCTCATTCATGTCGCGGTGCTTCACCACCAGCACGGCGTTGGTGCCCGACTGGACCCCGGCGCGCGCCCGGCGCTTGCTCAGCCGCACCCTGGGGTGGGGGGGGGTCAGGGACCCACAAAGGACCCCCCCCAAACCCCCCGGGAACCCCCCCAGACCCCTCGGGGAGCCCCCAGACCCTCAGGGCATCCTCGAGACCCTCTGAATGCCCAACCAGTGCCCCCAGTACTGACCGGGGAATCTCCCAGTGCCCCCAACAGCGACTTGAGGCAGCTCCCAGTGCCCTCCAGTCCCTCCCAGTTCTCCCCAGTCCCTCCCAGTCCCCCCTCCCAGTCCCTCCCAGTGCCCCCCAGTTCCCTCCCAGTGCCCCCAGCCCCACCGGGTCTCCAGCTCGTTGTAGTAGACGCCGTCGCCCTCACGGAAGATGAAGAAATAATTCTCCTCGTAGCCCTTGCTGGCCTTGTTCTTCACGTTCCAGTTGTACTCCCTGGCGATCTTGTAGTCGTACCTGGGGGGGGCCGCGGGGGGGGGGGGGGGGTCGGGGAGGAGCCGCGGGACCCCCCAAAAACCCCCCAAATCCCAGAGTTCTGCCCCAAAACCTCCCGGAGCTTTGGGAGTCTTGGGTTCGTTCCCTGCGGGGATTTGGGAGCCCAGAACTGCCCCCAAAGCCCCCCCCGGGGAACCCCCAGTTCCAGGGATGTCCCCCAGTCCCAAATTCCCCCCCAATCCCAAATTCCCCCCAAAACCCCATTTCCTCCCCAAATTTCCCCTCCTTTCCCAGCACACTCCACAACCCCAACGGAGCCTTAAACCCCCCCCGATTTATTTCTTTTTTTTTTTTATCAATCCCCTCACGTCCTGGGGACCCGCCCCAGGATTTTGGGGAGGTTTTGGGGTCCCCCTTACACGTCCTCGGGGGCGTAATCCACATCCTCCTCCTGGTCCCGCTTGCGCTTGCGCAGCGTCTCCTCCACGGGCAGGAAATAGGCCACGAACTGGTTCCCCTCCTCATCCATCATCCCCCTGCGGAGCGGGGTCAGCGGGGCGGGGGTCCCCGGGGGCTTTGGGGTGTCCAGGGAGGGGTTTGGGGTGTCCAGGGAGGGGTTTGGGGTGCCCAGGGAGGGGTTTGGGGTGCCCAGGGGGAGATTCTGGGGTCCCAGGTCAGAATTTTGGGGTGCCCATGAGGAATTTGGGGTCTCATGAGGAATTCTGGGATCCCTGGGGGTGAATTTGGGTTCCCCAGGTGAATTTTGGGCTCCCTGGGGAGGAATTTGGGGTGCCCAGGGGGAATTTTGGGGTGCCCTCACCTGATCATGGCCTGGGACATCATCTCCAGCGCCGCCACCCCCGAGGTGTCCTTGGGGGCTGGGTCCGAGTCAAAAATCACTTGGGCACAAGGGTTGATCCACATCTGGGGAATCGTGGGGTTTGGAGGAGGAATATTGCAATTTTGGGGGGGATATTTGGAGCTTAGGGGGGGTAAAAGGGGCTGGGGGCCCCCAAACCCACCTTGAAGTCGGGGAACACGGGCATCACCTCCAGCGGGGTCACCCGGGGTTTGCTGTAGTGCTGCGTGATCTGCTCAGGGATCAAACAGCCCCAGAGAACCCCAAATTATGCCAAACTCACCCCAAAACCACCACAGAACCCCCCAAAGCCGCCTCACAACAAACACCTGAACCCCTCCCCAAATAACCCCTAAAATGAGCCCCAAGCCGCACGAAAAAACCCCGAAATCGCCCCCAAACCTCCCAAAAAATCAGGCCCCAAACAAAACCCTCCTCCCAAAATGCCCCAAAATGCCCCAAAGTGCCCCAAAATGCCCAAACCCCGACCGGTTTCTGGGCGTCCTCGAAGGTTTTCTCGATGGCCGCGATCTGACTGTCCCTGTCCTTGTAGATCTCCTCCTCAGTAAACTGCTGCTTCACCGACACCCCGATCCTGCCAAATGCCCCAAAGTCACCCCAAAATCTCCCCAAAATCACCCCAAAATGCTCCCCAAAGTCAGCCCAAAATCTCCCCAAAATCATCCCAGAATTACCCCAAAACACTCCCTACATCACCCTCAAAATCTCCCCAAAACCACCCCAAAACAATCTCCACGTCACCCTCAAAATCACCCCAGAATCACTCCCCAAAATCACCCAAAACCACCCCAAAACACAGCCCTAAATCACCCCAAAATCACCCAAAAATCACCAAAACCCAGCCACAAAATCACCCCAAACCCATCACCCCCAGCCCCTCTGTGGCCATCCCCGAACCCCAAACCCCCTCCAAAAACACAAAACCCCCACTCAAAACCCCCTCAAAAACCCCAGAACCCCCCCAAAAGCCCCAAAACCACCCCAAAATCCCCAGAACCCCCCAAAATCCCTGGAGCACTCACTTGACCTCGGGTTTCTCGTTGCTCACCCCGTAGCGATTGAACTCGGTGGAGATGTACTCGGTCTTGCGCATCCAGGGCACCACCTTGGCGTGCTGCTGTGATCTGCAGCCCCAAAATTCACCAAAAACAGCCCAAAACCGCCCCAAAACTGCCCCAAGACCACCCCAAAACTGCCCCAAAACCACCTTGGCGTGCTGCTGTGATCTGCAGCCCCAAAATTCACCAAAAACAGCCCAAAACCGCCCCAAAACTGCCCCAAGACCACCCCAAAACTGCCCCAAAACCACCTTGGCATGCTGCTGTGATCTGCAGCCCCAAAATTCACCAAAAACAGCCCAAAACCGCCCCAAAACTGCCCCAAAACTGCCTTGGTGTGCTCCTGTGACCTGCAGCCCCAAAAACCACTGAAATGGGCCCGAAACGGGCCCAAAACCACCCAGGATCACCCCCAAAACCACCCCAGAACGTTCCCCAGGTGTTTGGGGCACCCCAAAACAAGGTTTGGGGTCTGGGGAACCCCCCCTGGGCAGTTTTGCGGCACCCATTTGGGTTTTGAGGCACCCGAGGCAGTTTTGGGGCGCCCATTTGGGTTTTGGGGCGCCCATTTGGGTTTTGGGGCGCCCATTTGGGTTTTGGGGTGCCCCATTTGGGTTTTGGGGCGCCCCATTTGGGTTTTGGGGCGCCCCATTTGGGTTTTGGGGTGCCCCATTTGGGTTTTGGGGCTCCCATTTGGGTTTTGGGGCGCCCCATTGCAGTTTTGGGGCACCCCGTGGGGGCCCCACCTCTTGGAGCTGGTGGGGGCCTGGATCTCTTCCTCCAGCAGCTTCTCGTCAGCGGCGTCCAGCAGCACTGCGGGAACGGGGGGACCCCAAAACGGAGTCAGCAACCCCAAAACAGGGTCAGAGTTTTGGGGCAGTTTTGGGGCAGATTTTTGGGGCAATTTTGGGACAGTTTTGGGGCAGTTTTGGGTCAGTTTTGGGGCAGTTTTGGGTCAGCTCTAGGGCAGTTTGGGGGCAGATTTTTGGGTCAGTTTTGGGCAGAGTTTTGGGTCAGTTTTGGGTCAGCTCTGGGGCAGATTTTTGGGACAGTTCTGGGTCAGTTTTGGGGCAGTATTGGGGCAGTTTTGGGACAGTTTGGGGGCTGTTTTGGGTCAGCTCTGGGGCAGATTTTTGGGACAGTTCTGGGTCAGTTTTGGGGCAGTATTGGGGCAGTTTTGGGACAGTTTGGGGGCTGTTTTGGGTCAGCTCTGGGGCAGATTTTTGGGACAGTTTTGGGGCAGTTTTGGGGCCCATGCTCACCGCCCGGGTCGATGCGGTACGTGTCGGGGTTGATGAGGTCGATGGTGACGCCCAGGTCCGGCTCTGTCAGCAGGTCGTGCTTGTGCTGCTTCTCCAGGGACGTGGCCTTGTACTGCACAAACCTGGGCAGTGCCCGGGGCCCGGATCAGCCCCAAATCCACCCCAAATCACCCCAAAATCAGCCCCAAAACCACCCCAAAATCAGCCCCAAAACCACCCCAAACCAACCCCAAAATCAGCCCCAAAACCACCCCGAAATCAGCCCCAAAACCACCCCAAATCACCCCAAAATCAGCCCCAACTCCACCCCAAAACAACCCCAAAATCAGCCCCAAAACCACCCCGAAATCAGCCCCAAAACCACCCCAAAATCAGCCCCAAACCAGCCACAAAATCAAACCCAAACCCAGCAGGACTGACCCCAAATCCACCCCAAAACTCACCCTGAGATCAGCTCCAAACCCACCCGGGATCCCCCCGGGATTTCTCCCCGGTATCCCCCGGGATTTCTCCCCGGTATCCCCCGGGATTTCTCCCCGTTAGCCCCCGAGATTTCTTCCCGGTATCCCCCGGGATTTCTCCCCGGTATCCCCCGGGATTTCTCCCCGGTATCCCCCGGGATTTCTCCCCGTTAGCCCCCGGGATTTCTCCCCGGTATCCCCCGGGATTTCTCCCCGTTAGCCCCCGGGATTTCTCCCCGGTATCCCCCGGGATTTCTCCCCGGTATCCCCCGGGATTTCTCCCCGGTATCCCCCGGGATTTCTCCCCGGTACCCCCCGGGATTTCTCCCCGGTACCCCCCGGGATTTCTCCCCGTTAACCCGGTGCCCCGGTGCCGGACCTGCTCTGGTCGAAGGGGTACGTGATGAACTTGGGGTCGAACGGGATGTCCGGGAGGCCGTTGCAGAACTTGACCCGGCAAACGACCCCGGACCTGCGGCGGGACCCGAAACCCCCGGATTTCACCCCAAACCCGGCCGGGGGCCGCGGGAGCCCCGAAACCCCCGGATTTCACCCCAAACCCGGCCGGGGGCCGCGGGAGCCCCGAAACCGCCGGGATTCACCCCAAACCCGGCCCGGGACCCCTCCACGCCCCCCGCTCACCTCTCGGGGAGGGTCCGGTGCGAGCTCGGCCTGCGGGGAGGGGGGGGCGCGTCATGACGTCACGGGGGTCCCCGATGCTCCCGTGACGTCACGGGGGTCCCCGTTACTCGCATTCTCCCGCCCGCCGCGGCGTGACGTCACGGGGAAACCCCCTCCCGCCCCGCCCCCGCCGCGGCGGTGACGTCACGGCCGTTACCGGTGCCCCGGCTCATCGCGCTGCGCCTGCGTTTGGATGGTGGGCGCCATGGCGGGCCCCGCGCGGCGCGCCCGGAACGCGTCACGCGCCGCGCGCCGGAAGTGCCGCGCGGCATGGCGGCGCCTCCGCCGCCCGCCGGGCCGGGCCCGGGGCCTCCCTCAGCGGCGGCGGCGGGGCCGGCGGCGGCGGCGGGGCCCGCGGCGGGGCCGGGGCCGCCCCCGGGGGCCGCGCAGGGCCCCGCGCTGCCCGCGCAGGCGGCGGCCGTGCAGGCGCAGGACTTCGAGCCCGTGCAGCGCTTCCGGCTGCTGCTGCCGCAGCTGAAGGAGAGCCTGCAGGTGGGAACGGGCGGGGTTTGCCGCCGGGAACGGGCGGGGTTTGCCGCAGATAACGGGCGGGGGTTGCCGCCGGGAACGGGCGGGGTTTGCCGCCGGGAATGGGCGGGGTTTGCCGCAGAGAACGGGCGGGGTTTGCCGCCGGGAACGGGCGGGGTTTGCCGCCGATAATAGGCGGGGTCTGCCGCCGATAAAGGGCGGGGTTTGCCGCAGAGAAGGGGCGGGGTTTGCCGCAGAGAAGGGGCGGGGTTTGCCGCCGGGAATGGGCGGGGTTTGCCGCATATAATAGGCGGGGTTTGCCGCAGAGAAGGGGCGGGGTTTGCCGCCGGGAACGGGCGGGGTTTGCCGCCGGGAATGGGCGGGGTTTGCCGCAGCGAACGGGCGGGGTTTGCCGCCGATAATGGGCGGGGTTTGCCGCCGATAAGGGGCGGGGTTTTACAATAATGGGCGGGGTTCGCAGCAGGGGGCGTGTCTCATGAGGGGTCCCCCGGGATTTTGGGGGCACGGGGGACGCTGCGGGTGCCCCGTGACCCCGTGACCCCCCCGTGACCCCATGACCCCGTGACCCCCCCGTGACCCCCTCTTGTCCCCCTGTCCCGCAGACCCTGATGAAGGTGGCGGCTCAGAACCTGGTGCAGAACTCCAACATCGACAACGGGCAGTGAGTAACCCCCGAGCCTCCCAGCCCCTCCCAGTTCATCCCAGTTCATCCCAGTGCACCCCAGTTCATCCCACTGCCCTCCCAGCCCCTCCCAGTTCATCCCAGTGCCTCCCAGCCCCTCCCAGTTCATCCCAGTTCATCCCACTGCCCTCCCAGTTCATCCCAGTGCCTCCCAGCCCCTCCCAGTTCATCCCAGTTCATCCCACTGCCCTCCCAGTTCATCCCACTGCCCTCCCAGCCCCTCCCAGTTCATCCCAGTGCATCCCAGTTCATCCCACTGCCCTCCCAGTTCATCCCAGTGCCTCCCAGCCCCTCCCAGTTCATCCCAGTTCATCCCAGTTCATCCCACTGCCCTCCCCGCCCCTCCCAGTTCATCCCAGTTCATCCCACTGCCCTCCCAGTCCCTCCCAGTTCATCCCAGTTCATCCCACTGCCCTCCCAGTCCCTCCCAGTCCCTCCCAGTCCCCCCAGTGCCCCCAGTCTCACCAGTTCCCGCAGGAAGAGCGCTGACGGGGCCCTGCAGCGCTTTGACAAGAGCCTGGAGGAGTTCTACGCCCTGTGCGATCAGCTGGAGCTGTGCCTGGTGAGCGACCCCAAAATCCCCCAAAATCACCCCAAAACAACCCCAAAATCACCCCAAAAACCTCCCCCAAACCCCCTGTGCGACCAGCTGGAGCTGTGCCTGGTGAGCGACCCCAAAATCCCCCAAAATCACCCCAAAACAATCCCAGAATCCCCCCAAATCCCCCCACGCCCCCCGTCATCCCCCCGAACAGCCCCAAACCGACCCCAAATCCCCCAAACACCCCCACACCCCCCATCATCCCCCCAAACAGCCCCAAACCGACCCCAAACACCCCCACACCCCCTCTCATCCCTGCAAACAGCCCCAAACCGACCCCAAATCCCCCAAACACCCCCACACCCCCCATCATCCCCCGGAACAGCCCCAAACCGACCCCAAATCCCCCAAACACCCCCACACCCCCCATCATCCCCCCAAACAGCCCCAAACCGACCCCAAACACCCCCACACCCCCTCTCATCCCTGCAAACAGCCCCAAATTCACCCCAAACCCCCCGAATATCTCCCCCGCAGCGCCTGGCCCACGAGTGCCTCTCGCAGAGCTTCGACAGCGCCAAGCACGCCCCGGCGCTGGTGCCGGCGGCGCCCAAGGGCGAGGGCGGCGCGGGCGGCGGCGAGAGCCTGCCCTACACCCAGTACCTGCCCCTGATCAAGGCGCAGATCGCCGGCGCCAAGGACATCCACAACGCCCTGCTGGAGGGCACCAACAAGATCACGGGCAGGCTGCCCCCGCCGGGGGGGCCCTGACGGCATCGGGGGGTCTGATGGGGTTTAGGGGGGATCTGATGGGGTTCGGGGGGGTCTGACAGGGTTTGGGGGGAGTCTGATGGTGCTTCGGGGGGTCCTGATGGAATCTGGGGGAGTTTGGGGGGGGCTCTGATGGCATTTGGAGGGTCCTGATGGAGTTTTGGGGACTCCTGATGGAATTTAGGGGGGGGTCCTGGTGGAATTTAGGGGATTCCTGATTAAGTTTGGGGGCTCCTGATGAAGTTTGGGGGTTCCTGATGGAGTTTCGGGGGTTCCTGATGGAATTTGGGGAGCCGAGATCCCCCGAGCAGCGCTGGGGGTCGGGGTTGGGCAGGTTTTGGGGGGATTTGGGGGAACCCCACCTGCCCCACCCCGTGCGAGGGGGATAGTGCGGGAGGGGAGCGGGGCTGCTGCGTTTTGGGTTGAAACATTGGAAGTTTGAGGTGAAACATTGGAATTTTCGTAAATAAACCCGCGTTTTGTGACAGCGGCTCTTCGGCTGTTCCGTGCGTGATGTCACGGGGAGGAAAGGGGGGGGATTCATCGTGACGTCACGGGCCGCGCGGGTGACGTCACGCCTAAACCCGCGGCGCTCTTTGGACCTCTCGCGCCGCCGTCGGGCCCGCGCGAAGTCTCGCGGGAGGACGGGCGGGAAGTCTCGCGAGAGCGGCGCGCGGGGCGGCCGCGGCACCGGAGAGTCGCGGCCGGGCCCGGCGGAGTCGCGGCAGCGCCGGGGCGGCTCCGGGAGGGTCCCGACGGCAACGGGAGCCGCAGCAGCGCCGGCCGAGCCAGGCCCGCAGCGGAGCCCGCGGGTGAGCCAGGCGGCGGCGGCGGGACGGGCTCGGGGCGGCGGCGGAGCCCTCAGGGAGCCCTCAGAGCTCCCTCAGAGCTCCCCCAGAGGCCTCACGGAGCCCTCAGAGCCCTCAGGGCATTCTCAGACCCCTCAGGACACCCCTCATGATCCCTCAGAGCACCGCCAGAGCCCTCAGGACGCCCCTGTCCCCTCTAGACCCCTCAGGAACCCCCTCAGGGACCCCCCAGACCCCTCAGGGACCCCTTGGATCCCTCAGGGACACCCCAAACCCCCTCTCACGACCCCTCCAGACCCCTCAGGGACCCCTTGGATCCCTCAGACCCCTCACAAACCCCCCCCATGGACGCCTCAGGGACCCCCAGACCCCTCTGGACCCCCCAGACCCCTCACAGACCCCCATCATGGACCCCCCAGGGACCCCCAGACCCCTCAGGGGCCCCCAGACCCCTCACAGACCCCCCCTTACAGTCCCCCAACACACCTCAGGGACCCCCAGACCCCTCTGGACCCCCCAGACCCCTCACAGACCCCCATCATGGACCCCCCAGGGACCCCCAGACCCCTCAGGGACCCCCAGACCCCTCACAGACCCCCATCATGGACCCCTCAGGGACCCCCAGACCCCTCACAGACCCCCCCCTCACAGACCCCCAACACCCCTCTGGACCCCACCGGATCCCCCAGAGCGCCCCCAGACCCCTGAGGACCCCCCGGGACCCCCCGAGCCCCCCGGCCATGTCGGACAGCGAGGACAGCAACTTCTCGGAGGAGGAGAGCGAGCGCAGCAGCGACGAGGGCGACGAGAACGAGGTGAGGCCGAAGGCTCGGGGGGTTTGGGGGGGTTTTGGGGGTCTCTGACCCCCCCTTTGCCCCCCCAGGCGGAGGAGCAGCGCGGGGGAGGCAGCGGGAAGGAGGAGGCAGAGGAGGAGGAGGAGGAGGAGGAGGAAGAGGAGGAGGAGGAGTACGATGAGGAGGAGGAGGAGGAGGAAGATGACGACCGGCCGGCCAAGAAACCGCGGCACGGGGGGTTCATCCTGGACGAGGCCGGTGAGGGGGGTCGGGGGGGGTTTGGGTGGGTTTTGAGGGGATTTGGGTGATTTTTGGGTGGGTTTTGAATGGTTTGGGGGCAGTTTTGAGGGGTTTTGGGGTGTTTGGGGTGGTTTTTGGGGGGGTTTTGAAGCGTTTGGGGGGATTTTTGGGTGGATTTTGGAGGGGTTTTTGTGGGGGTTTGGGGGGCTTTTGGGTGGTTTTTTGGGGGGTTTGGGGTGGTTTCTGGGTGGGTTTTGGGTGATTTTTGGGGTTTTGGGTGTCTTTTGGGGGGGTTTGGGTGGTTTCTGGGTGCTTTTGGGGTTTTGGGGGATTTCTGGGTGGTTTTTTGGGCTTTCTGGGTGTTTTTTGGGTGGTTTCTGGGTGCTTTTGGTGTTTTGGGTGTTTTTTGGGGGGTTTTCAGTGTTTTTTGGGGGATTTCTGGGTGGTTTCTGGGTGTTTTTGGGTTTTCTCCCGGCCGCTGACCCCCATGCCCTCCAGATGTGGATGATGAGTACGAGGATGAAGATCAGTGGGAGGATGGGGCTGAGGACATCCTGGAGAAAGGTGAGGCTGGGGGGGCTCTGCCCAGCCCGGGGGGCTGCAGGGAGGAGGGGGGTGAGCCCTGCATGGGGGGTCCCTGCTCCCCACCCCCAGTCCCAAAACTGCCTCTTCCTTCCCCAAAAACCCTTTTCCCAAATCCTCTTTTCCTTAAATCCCTTTTCCCCACAAAACCCCCTTTTTTCACAACCCCCTTTTCCCCCGATCCCCTTTTCTCCTCAATCCCCTTTTTCCCCAAATCCTCTTTTCCATAAATCCTCTTTTTTTCCCCCAAATGCTCTTTTCCATTTTTCCCATTTCCCCCCAAAATCCCCTCTTCCCCAAATTTTTTTTTCCCCCCCAATCCCCCTTTTCCCCCAAATCTCCTGTTTTCCCCACATCCCTTTTTCCCCCCCTTTTCCCCAAATCCCCTCTCCCTGTCCCTTTCCCGGGGGGTCCCCAATCACCCCTCCCCACCCCCCCCTCCATCTCATCCGCTCTCGCCTGGGGCTTTTCCGTTGCTTTTTTTCGGTTTTTTTCCCCCAAAACCCCCGATTTTCCCCCATTCCCCGGTTTTGCTGTTGATTTACTTCATCCTCCACCGTCACCTTCTCCCCGGGGCAGAGGAGATCGAAGGTAAGAGCCCCCCCCCCTCCCCAAATCCCGGGGGTCCCCAGAGCCCCCCAGATTCCCAATCCCCATCCCCGACCTTCCTCTGCCTCCTCTTCCTCAGCCTCCAACATCGACAACGTGGTGCTGGACGAGGATCGCTCGGGGGCACGGCGCCTGCAGAACCTCTGGAGGTGAGCCCAGCCCTGTTTTCCTTCCTTTGCTCCATTTTCTTCTTTTTTACCCGTTTTCCCCTGTTTTCCTTCCTTTTCCCTTTCTTTTTCCTTCCTTTTTGCTCATATCCCCCCCTTTCCCCCCATTTTTCTTTCTTTCCCCCATTTTCCTCCCTTATTCCAATTTTTCCTTTTTTCCCCCCTTTTCCTCCCATTTTCATTCATTTTCCCCATTTTCCTTCTTTTTTCCTCATTTTCCCATTTTTCTTCCTTTCCCCCGTTTTCCTTCCTTTTTCTCTGCTTTTTCCCCATTTTCATTCTCTTTTCTCATTTTCCTCTGCTTCCCTTCCTTTTTTCTTCCTTTTTTCTCATTTTCCTTTTTTTCCCCCATTTTCCTTCCTTTTCCCAGATTTTCCTTCGTTTTCCCAGATTTTCCTTTCTTTTCCCCTACTTTCCTTTCTTTTCTCCCATTTTCCTTCATCTTCCCCCATTTTCTCCCCATTTCCCCCCTTTTCCCCCATTCCCCTTATTTTTTTCCCATTTTTCCATTTCTCCATTTCCCCCATTTTTCCTCAATTCCCCACGTTTTCACCATTTTCCCTATTTTTCCCCATTTTCCGCCATTTCCTCCCCGCTTTTCCCTTTTTCTGCTGATTTCACTTCATTTCCTCACATATTTCCTGGTTTTCCCCCATTTCCCCATTTTCCTCTTGATTTTCTCCTATCTCCTCCCATTTTTTTCCCTTTTCTTCCCATTTTTCCCAATTTTTCCCATTTCCCACCCCCAGTTTCTCCCAGTTTTTCCCATTTTCTCCCCATTTTTCCTGTTTTTTGCTGATTTCCCCCCATTTTTGCAGGGACCAGCGGGAGGAGGAGCTGGGCGAGTACTACATGAAGAAATATGCCAAATCCTCGGTGGGGGAGACGTGAGTGACCACTGAGTGACCCTGAGTGACCCCCGAGTGACCCCCGAGTGACCCCTCCTCTCTGTCACCGCCCCTGGCCACGCCCACCCCCAAACCCCCCTGATTTTGGGGCGTTTTCCCCTTTTTCCCAGAGTTTACGGCGGCTCCGACGAGCTCTCGGATGACATCACCCAGCAGCAGCTGCTGCCCGGCGTCAAGTGAGTTTTGGGGGGAAAAACGGGGGATTTGGGTCAGGATTCCTGGGAATGAGAGCTGCAGAAAAAAAGGGCTTTGGGTAAATTCCTGGGAATGAGAAAACGAGAACTGGAAGAAAAACGGGGGATTTGAGTCAGAATTCCTGGGAATGAGAAATGGGGTGAAAAAGGGGGAATTTGGGTCAGAATTCCCGGGAACAAGATTTGGGGTGAAAAAGGGCAGGTTTGAGTCAGACCCCCCAGAATAATAAGGTTCTGTCCCCCGCAGGGACCCCAACCTCTGGACGGTGAAGTGCAAGGTGGGTCCTGGGGGGCCCCAAAACCGCGGGGTTCGCACCCAAAACCGCGGGGTTCGCACCCAGAACCGCGGGGTTCGCACCCAAAACCGCGGGGTTCGCACCCAAAACCGCGGGGTTCGCACCCAAAACCGCGGGGTTCGCACCCAAAACCGCGGGGTTTGCACCCAAAACCGCGGGGTTCACACCCAAAACCACGGGGTTTGCACCCAAAAGCGCCGGCGGGGCCGAAGGCTCTTGGCTTTGCCCAATTCCGGCCGTTTTGTCCCCAGATCGGCGAGGAGCGCGCCACGGCCATCGCCCTCATGCGCAAGTTCATCGCCTACCAGTACACGGAGACGGTGGGACTGGGAGCACTGGGAAGGACTGGGGGGCACTGGGGGGGAAACTGGGAGCACTGGGGGGGGATTGGGAGGGAACTGGGAGCACTGGGAGGGACTGGGGGGGATACTGGGGGGCACTGGGGTATACTGGGAGGGACTGAGGGGGCACTGGGGGATATTGGGAAGGACTGGGGGGGACTGGGATGGACTGGGAGCACTGGGATGGAACTGGAGGGACTGGGATGGAACTGGGGGGGACTGGGAGGGACTGGGATGGAACTGGGGGGACTGGGAGGGCACTGGGGGATACTGGGATGGACTGAAGGAAACTGGGGGGATACTGGGAGGGCACTGGGATCACACCTGTATATGGGGGCACACCTGTGCATGGGGACAATAGGGACACACCTGTACAGGGGTCACACCTGTAAATGGGGTCACACATGTACAGGGATCACTGGGGCTGCACTGGGCTGCACTGGGGCTGTCCCAGGTGACACCCAGGTGCCAGCCAGGTGTGTCCGTGTCCCCAGCCGCTGCAGATCAAGTCGGTGGTGGCCCCCGAGCACGTGCGGGGGTACCTGTACGTGGAGGCCTACAAGCAGACGCACGTCAAGCAGGCCATCGAGGGCGTGGGCAACCTGCGGCTGGGCTACTGGAACCAGCAGATGGTGCCCATCAAGGAGATGACCGACGTGCTCAAGGTGGTCAAGGAGGTCACCAACCTCAAGCCCAAGGCCTGGGTGCGCCTCAAGAGGGGCATCTACAAGGACGACATCGCCCAGGTGAGGGGGGACACACCTGGGGGCAGCTGGGGGGGAGGGTGCATACCTCAGGGATAAGAGGGCGCACCTGGGGAGAAGGGGACACACCTGGGGGGCACCTAGGGACAAGGGGACACACCTGGGGGATACCTGGGGAGAAGGGGACACACCTGGGGGGCACCTAGGGACAAGGGGACACACCTGGGGGATACCTGAGGAGAAGGGGACACACCTGGGTAACACCTGGGGAGAAGGGGACACACCTGGGGGACACCTGGAGGGGAGGGGACGGCCCCCGGCGGGCCCAGGGCTCACCTGCGTGGCGGGCGTGCGCGCAGGTGGATTACGTGGAGCCGAGCCAGAATCAGATCTCCCTGAAGATGATCCCCAGGATCGACTTCGACCGGATCAAAGCCCGGATGAGCCTGGTGAGCAGGGGGGGATCCATCTGGGGATCACCCAGGTGGATCCTGGGGCAGGTGGGTCCCCAGGGCAGGTCCCAGAGCACCAAGGAGATCTCCAGTCAGAGCCTGGCTCGGTGGATCCTGGAGCGGATCCCCAAGCAGATCCCTGATCAGATCCCATTTCAGTAGATCCCTGAGCAGATCCTGGTTCACTGGATCCCTGAGCAGATCCTGGTTCCATGGATCCTGGAGTGGATCCCTTAGCAGATCCCTGAGCAGATCCAGGCTCAGTGGATCCTTTAGCTGATCCCTGAGCAGATCCTCGAGCAGATCCCCAAGCAGACCCAGGCTCACTGGATCCCCGAGCAGCTCCCCAAGCAGACCCAGGCTCACTGGATCCCCGAGCAGATCCCCAAGCAGACCCAGGCTCACTGGATCCCCGAGCAGCTCCCCGAGCAGCTCCCCGAGCAGACCCAGGCTCACTGGATCCCCGAGCAGCTCCCCGAGCAGCTCCCCGAGCAGACCCAGGCTCACTGGATCCCCGAGCAGCTCCCCGAGCAGACCCAGGCTCACTGGATCCCCGAGCAGCTCCCCAAGCAGCTCCCCGAGCGGATCCCCTCTCGCTCTCCCCCCGCAGAAGGACTGGTTCGCCAAGCGCAAGAAGTTCAAGCGGCCGCCGCAGCGCCTCTTTGACGCCGAGAAGATCCGGTGGGGCCCGGGGATCCCGCGGGATCCCGAGGGATCCGCCAGGCCCCGGCTGACCCCGCCTGCCCCCGCAGCTCCCTGGGCGGGGACGTGGCCTCGGACGGCGACTTCCTGATCTTCGAGGGCAACCGCTACAGCCGCAAGGGCTTCCTGTTCAAGAGCTTCGCCATGTCGGCCGTGGTGAGCGCTGGCGTCCGCCTCTCCTGCTGAAATCCGCCTATTCCGCCCGAAATCCACCTGTTCTGGCCTGAAATTGGCCTGCTCTGGCCCAAAATCTGTGTCCTCTGGCCGAAATCGGCCTGTTCTGCCCGAAATCCGCCTGTTCTGTCCAAAATCTGTGTCCTCTGGCCGAAATCGGCCTGTTCTGTCCAAAATCGGCCTGTTCTGGCCCGAAATCAGCCTGGTCCGCCCCGAAATCTGCCTGTTCTGCCCGAAATCTGTGTGTTCTGTCTGAAATCGGCCTGTTATGGCCCAAAATCTGTGTGTTCTGTCCAAAATCGGCCTGTTCCAGCCCAAAATCTGTGCTCTGTCCAAAATCGGCCTCTGCAGCCCAAAATCTGTCTCTTCTGACCAAAATCTGCCTGTGCTGTCTGAAATCTGCCTCTTCCCTTCAAAATCTGCCTTTTCCAGCCCAAAATTCTTGCATTCCAACACAAATATGCCTGTTTGAACCCAAATCCACCTGTTTGAACCCAAATCCACCTGTTTGAACCCAAAATTCTCGAATCTGAGCCTTAACCACTCCCTGCCCCTGGTCCAACCCCAGATCTACTTTTGTCCCAAAACCATGGGATTTTACCCCAAACCGTGGGATTTTACCCCAAAACCGTGGGATTTTCCCCCAAAACGTGGGATTTTGCCCAAAACCGTGGGATTTTACCCCAGATCACTGAAGGTGTCAAGCCCACCTTATCCGAGCTGGAGAAATTCGAGGACCAACCCGAGGGCATCGACCTGGAGGTGGTGACCGAGAGCACAGGTAGGGCACATCCCCTCTTCTCAAACCCCCCAAATCGCCTCAAATTTCCCCAGAATTGCCCAAAATCGCACAAAATCGCCCCAAAAAGGGAAGGAGCGGGAGCACAACTTCCAGCCGGGCGACAACGTGGAGGTGTGCGAGGGCGAGCTGATCAACCTGCAGGGCAAAATCCTCAGCGTGGACGGCAACAAGATCACCATCATGCCCAAGCACGAGGACCTCAAGGTCTGGGGAGCCCGGAGGGACCCGCTTCGGGCTGCTTTTCGGGGTGAAAAAGCGGGAATTTGGGGTTTTTTCTCTCCCCAGGATATGCTGGAGTTCCCGGCGCAGGAGCTGAGGAAATACTTCAGGATGGGCGACCACGTGAAGGTGATCGCCGGGCGCTTCGAGGGCGACACGGGGCTCATCGTCAGGGTGGAGGAGAATTTCGTCATCCTGTTCTCGGACCTGACCATGCACGAGGTGAGAACGGGGTGAAAAACAGCGAAAATGGGAACAAACAGTGAAAAACTGAAAAAACAGTGAAAAACAGTGGAAAATGGGGTAAAATTAGGGGAAATGGAGGGGGGAGGAGAATTTCATCATCCTGTTCTCGGACCTGACCATGCATGAGGTGAGAGCAGGGTGAAAAACAGGAAAAATGGTGAAAACGGGAAAAAATGGTGAAAACAGGAAAAAAAGGGGAGAAATCCCATTAAAATGGGATAAAGTTAGGGGAAATGGAAGGGGGAGGAGAACTTTGTCATCCTGTTCTTGGAGCTGACCATGCATGAGGTGAAAAATGGACAAAAAATAAGGAAAATGGGAAAAACACAAAAAACCTGATGGGGAAATGGGAAAAGCCCCGGAAACACTCAGGAAAGCTGGGAAGAAATGGTAAGATCAAAGAAATGAGGAATGACGTGGGGAAAACCTGTGGAAAAACCAGGAAAAATAGGAAAAACTTGGGAAAGACATGGGAAAAACCTATAAAAACAGGAAAAAATGGGGGAAATCTGGGGAAACGCCAGGAGAAAGCCTTGCAGAGCAGGAAGGGGCGGTTTGGGGTGAAAGCAGGCGGTTTTGGTGCCGTCCCAGTGCGTTTTTCTCCTGTTTCCCGACGCAGCTGAAGGTGCTGCCCCGGGATCTGCAGCTCTGCTCCGAGACGGCCTCGGGGGTGGATGTGGGGGGTCAGCACGAGTGGGGGGAGCTGGTGCAGCTGGACCCCCAAACCGTGGGGGTCATCGTGCGGCTGGAGCGGGAAACCTTCCAGGTGAGAGACCCCCGGAACCCCCCCGAAATCCCACCCAAAATCACCCCGAAATCCCCCCGAAATCCTGCCTGAAATGCGCCGGAAATACCCCCGAAATCCTGCCTGAAATTCTCCCGAAATCCTGCCTGAAATCCCCCAGAAATTCCCCCAAAATCCTGCCTGAAATCCCCCGGAAATTCCCCCGAAATCCTGCCTAAAATCCCACCCAAAATCCCCCTGAATTTCCCCCAAAATTCCCTTGGAAATTCCCCCTGAAATCCTGCCCAAAATCCCCCTGAAATCCCCCCAAAATCCTGCCTGAAATTCTCCTGAAATTCCCTAGAAATCCTGCCTGAAATCACCCTGAAATCCTGCCCAAAATCCCATCCAAAATCACCCCGAAATCCCCCCAAAATCCTGCCTGAAATCCCCGGGAAATTCCCCCAAAATCCTGCCTGAAATCACCCTGAAATCCTGCTCAAAATCCTGCCCAAAATCACCCTGAAATTCCCAAAAAAATCTGCCAAAATCTCTCCTGGAAATCCCCACCGAATTCCCACCAAAATTCCCCAAAAATCCCTCCCAGGTGCCCCCCCAAATCCTGGGGGAACCTGGAGGGGCTCCCCCAAATCCGCCTCCAGATGTGGCCCAGGTGTGCCCAGGTGTATCCCAGGTGCTCCCAGGTAACTCCAGGTGTGTCCCAGATGTGTCCCAGGTGCCCCCAGGTAACTCAGGTGTATCCCAGGTGTATCCCAGGTAACTCCAGGTGTGTCCCAGGTACTAAACATGTACGGGAAGGTGGTGACGGTGCGGCACCAGGCTCTCAGGTGTATCTCAGGTGTATCCCAGGTAACTCAGGTGTATCCCAGGTAACTCAGGTGTATCCCAGGTGTATCCCAGGTGCTCCCAGGTAACTCCAGGTGTGTCCCAGATGTGTCCCAGGTGTATCCCAGGTAACTCAGGTGTACCCAGGTGCTCCCAGGTAACTCCAGGTGTGTCCCAGATGTGTCCCAGGTGTATCCCAGGTAACTCAGGTGTATCCCAGGTGTATCCCAGGTAACTCAGGTGTATCCCAGGTGTATCCCAGGTGCTCCCAGGTAACTCCAGGTGTGTCCCAGGTACTAAACATGTACGAGAAGGTGGTGACGGTGCGGCACCAGGCTCTCAGGTGTATCTCAGGTGTATCCCAGGTGCCCCCAGGTAACTCCAGGTGTACCCAGGTGCTCCCAGGTAACTCAGGTGTGTCCCAGGTGCTGAACATGTACGGGAAGGTGGTGACGGTGCGGCACCAGGCCGTGTCCCGCAAGAAGGACAATCGCTTCGCCGTGGCGCTGGACTCGGAGCAGAACAACATCCACGTCAAGGACATCGTCAAAGTCATCGACGGCCCCCACTCCGTGCGTCGGGGGCTTTGGGGCATTTGTGGGGGGTTTGAGGCATTTGTGGGGGGTTTGAGGCATTTTGGGGGGCACTTTTGGGGTGTTTGGGGCATTTTTTGGGGGGGTTTGGGGGTATTTTTGTGGGGTTTGGGGCATCCTTGGGGTGCGTTGGGGCATTTTTTGGGGAGTGTTTGGGGCATTTTTAGGGGGTTTGGGGCATCCTCGGGGTTTTTTGGGGGGGTTGGGGGGTGTTTTGGGGTATCCTCAGGGTGTTGTGGGGCATATTAGGGGGGTTTTGGGCATTTTTGGGGGGGTCTCACCCAGGAACTTGGGGGATCTCACCCAGATGTTTCGAGGGTCTCGCCTGGAAATTTGGGGGGATCTCACCTGGGAATTTTGGGGGGGGTCTTATCCAGGAATTCTGGGGGTTTCGCCTGGAAATTTTGGGGGTCTCACCCAGAATTTTGGGGGGGGATCTCACACAGAATTCGGGGGGGATCTCGCTCGGGAATTTTAGGGGTCTCACCCAGAATTTTGGGGGTTCTCACCATGAATTTTGGGGGGTTCTCACCTGGGAATTCTGGGGTTCTCACCCGTGAATTTTGGGGGGGGTCTCACCCGTGAATTCTGGGGGTCTCACCCGTGAATTCTGGGGGTCTCACCCAGAATTTTGGGAGTTCTCACGGTGAATTCTGGGGGCTCACCCCTTCCTGCAGGGCCGCGAGGGCGAGATCCGCCACCTGTTCCGCGGCTTCGCCTTCCTGCACTGCAAGAAGCTGGTGGAGAACGGGGGCATGTTCGTCTGCAAGACGCGGCACCTGGTGCTGGCGGGGGGCTCCAAGGTGGGCAGCGCCCCCGGACCCCCCGGATTTCCCCTTTTTCCCTCTTTTTCCCCCCGTTCCTGACCCCTCCCTGCCCGCAGCCCCGTGATGTCACCAACTTTGCCGTCTGCGGCTTCACGCCGATGTCGCCGCGCATCAGCAGCCCCATGCACCCCAGCGGGGCCGGTGAGTGCCCGGGGGGGGTCCCGGGGGGCTGGGGGACCCTCTGGGGACCCCCCTGACCCCCCCCAACCCCGCGCCCCCCACCCAGGCCAGCGCGGCGGCTTCGGGGCCGGGGGGCTGAGCCGGGGCCGCGGCCGGCGCGACAACGACCTGATCGGGCAGACGGTGCGCATCTCCCAGGGGCCCTACAAAGGTGGGCTTCGGGGGCTTCAGGGGCTTTGGGGGGAGGCTGGGGACATCCTTGGGGCGTTTTGGGGCGTCCTTCGGGTGTTGTGGGGCATTTGTGGGGGTCTGGGAATATTCTTGGGGTGTTTTGGGACATTCTCAGGGTGTTGGGGGTGATCTGGAAGATGTTTTGGGGTATCCTTGGGGCATTTTGTGGCAATTTTTGGGAGTTTGGGGGCATTTCTGGCGGGTCTGGGGACATTTTTGGGAGGTTTTAGGGCATCCTCGGGGTGTTTTGGGGCAATTTTGGGGGGTTTTGGGGCACTTTTGGGGTGTTAGGGGGCATTTTTGGGGTGTTTGGGGGCACCCTCAGGGTGTTTTGGGGGATATTCAGGGTGTTTTGGGGCATCCTGGGAGTGTTTTGGGGCACATTTGAGGCATTTCGGGTGGTCTCACCCAGGAGTTTTTTGGGGGGGGGTCTCACCGGGGACCTTTGGGGACCCCCCAAACCCGTGGTGGGGGTCCCCAAACCCTCTGACCAGCCCCCCGGGTGCCCCCCAGGCTACATCGGGGTGGTGAAGGACGCCACGGAGTCGACGGCGCGCGTGGAGCTGCACTCGACGTGCCAGACCATCTCCGTGGACAGGCAGCGCCTGACCACTGTGTGAGTGTGGGGGGGACACCCCGGGACCCCCCTGGGACCCCCCTGGGCGGGGGGACACCCCCGGAGCCCCTCGGGACCCGCCGAGGGGGTCACCGACACCCCCAGGGCGCCGCGGATTCTCTCCCTGCCCGCTCTCCGCGACCCCACCCCGGTTTTTGGGGGGTCTCGGTGACCTCCCCCTCGTTTTCGGGGGTCCCCTCTGACGCCCCCGTCCCCGCAGGGGGTCCCGGCGGCCCGGGGGCCTGACCTCGGCCTACGGGAGGACCCCCATGTACGGCTCGCAGACCCCCATGTACGGCTCGGGGTCCCGCACGCCCATGTACGGCTCGCAGACCCCGCTGCACGACGGTGAGTGGCACGGCTGCCCCTGCGGCGGGCGGGGACGTTTGGGGACAGTTTGGGATGTTTGGGGACCTTTGGGGGCCACAAGGAGAGCTGGGGACGTTTGGGGACAGTTTGGGATGTTTGGGGACCTTTGGGGGCCACAAGGACAGCTGGGGACGTTTGGGGACAGTTTGGGATCTTTGGGGACCTTTGGGGGCCACAAGGACAGCTGGGGATGTTTGGGACAGTGGGGGACATTTGGGGATGTTTGGGGACAGTTTGGGATGTTGGGGGACACCTGGGGACATTTGGGAACAGTTTGGGAACAGCTGGGGATGTTTGGGGACATTTGGGGATGTTTGGGGATGTTTGGTGACAGCCAAGACATTTGGGGATGTCTGGGGACAATTGGGGATGTTTGGGGACAGTTTGGGGATAATGGGGGACATTTGGGACATTTGGGGACAGCTGGGGATGATTTGGGACATTTGGGATGTTTGGGGACAGCTGGGGACAGTTTGGGGACATTTGGGGACAGTTTGGGATGTTTGGGGACATTTGGGGACAGTTTTAGGGCCGGGGGGCTCGGGGTGGGGGGTGACAGGAATTTTGGGGTGCCCCCCAGGAAGCCGCACCCCCCACTACGGCTCCCAGACCCCCCTGCACGACGGGAGCCGGACCCCGGCCCAGAGCGGGGCCTGGGACCCCAACAACCCCAACACACCCTCCAGGTGAGACCCCCCCCAAAAACTGCCTCTTTTGGGGTGACCCCACCCAAAACAGCCCCCGACCCCCCGTGGGGTCCCCTAACCCAATTTGGGGGTTCCTTCCCCTCTCTCTCGGGGGGGTTCCCACTTTCGGGGACCCCTCCCCAATTTGGGGGTCTCTCTCGGGGGGGTTCCCACTTTTGAGGATCCCTCCCCAATTCGGGGGTCTCTCTCTCGGGGGGGTTCCCGCTTTCGGGGACCCCTCCCCAATTTGGGGGTCTCTCTCGGGGGGGGTTCCCACTTTCGGGGACCCCTCCCCAATTCTGGGGTCTCTCTCTCGGGGGGGTTCCCACTTTCGGGGACCCCTCCCCAATTCTGGGGTCTCTCTCTCGGGGGGGTTCCCACTTTCGGGGACCCCTCCCCAATTCGGGGGTCTCTCTCTCGGGGGGGTTCCCACTTTCGGGGACCCCTCCCCAAACTCCCCGCAGGGCGGATGAGGACTTCGAGTATGGCTTTGAGGACGAGCCCACGCCGTCGCCCCAGGGCTACGGGGGCACCCCGAACCCCCAGACCCCCGGGTACCCCGACCCCGCCTCGCCCCAAGTCAGCCAGCCCTACAACCCCCAGACCCCCGGCACGCCCGCCATGTGAGTGCAGACCCCCAGAGACCCCCAAAATCCCCCCAAAATCCTCCCAAAATCTGCAGGGTTGGGATACAGGGACTTGGGAGCCCAAAATCTCCCTGAAATTCCCCCAAAATCCCCCCAGAATCCCTTCAAAATCTGCAGGGTTCAAATATGGGGAGTGGGTGAGGGGGAAGGGGGTAAACGGTCCTGGGGACCCCAAAATGGGACCTGTGAGTTTGGGGGACCCCAAAATGGGGGTTTGGGGTGGGGGATCCCGAAATGGGACCCTGGGGGAGGAGGAGCCCCAAAATGGGACCCTGGGGGACCCCAAAATGGGGGTTTGGGGTGGGGGGGACCCCAGAAGGGGGCCTTGGAGCTGCTCCTGGGGTTTGGGGGACGCCAGGGTTTGCCTGGGAGCGTGGGGGCGGCTCGGGTGCCCCCAGGTGACTCCAGGTGTGCCTGCAGGTACAACACGGAGCAGTTCTCGCCCTACGCCGTCCCCTCTCCCCAGGGCTCCTACCAGCCCAGCCCCTCCCCACAGAGCTACCACCAGGTGGCCCCGAGCCCGGTGGGCTACCAGAACACGCACTCGCCGGCCAGCTACCACCCCACGCCCTCCCCCATGGCGTACCAGGTACCCCCGAGCCCCAAAACACCCCAAAACCATCCCAAAAACACCCAAACCACCCCACGGCCTCCCCCATGGCGTACCAGGTACCCCCGAGCCCCAAAACACCCCAAAACCATCCCAAAAACACCCAAACCACCCCACGCCCTCCCCCATGGCATATCAGGTACCTGGGACCCCAAAAACCACCCGGCGACCCCAAACCCCCCCTTGTATCCCCCCAAACCCCCTTGTATCCCCCTTGTACCCCCCCAAACCCCCTTGTACCCCCCTAAACCTCCCTTGTATCCCCCCAAACTTCCTTGTATCCCCTTTGTACCCCCCCAAACCCCCTTGTACCCCCCCAAACCCCCTTGTATCCCCTTTGTACCCCCCCAAACCCCCTTGTATCCCCCTTGTACCCCCCCAAACCCCCTTGTACCCCCCCAAACCCCCTTGTATCCCCTTGTACCCCCCTAAACCCCCTTGTATCCCCCTTGTACCCCCCCAAACCCCCTTGTATCCCCTTGTACCCCCCCAAACCCCCTTGTATCCCCTTGTACCCCCCCAAACCCCCTTGTATCCCCTTTGTACCCCCCTTGTATCCCCTTGTACCCCCCCAAACCCCCTTGTATCCCCTTGTACCCCCCCAAACCCCCTTGTATCCCCTTGTACCCCCCCAAACCCCCTTGTATCCCCTTGTACCCCCCCAAACCCCCTTGTATCCCCCTTGTACCCCCCCAAACCCCCTTGTATCCCCTTTGTACCCCCCCAAACCCCCTTGTACCCCCCTAAACCTCCCTTGTATCCCCCCAAACCCCCTTGTATCCCCCTTGTACCCCCCCAAACCCCCTTGTATCCCCTTGTACCCCCCCAGACCCCCTTGTACCCCCCCAAACCCCCTTGTACCCCCCCAAACCCCCTTGTATCCCCTTGTACCCCCCAGACCCCCTTGTATCCCCCTTGTACCCCCCCAAACCCCCTTGTATCCCCTTGTACCCCCCCAAACCCCCTTTTTTTCCCCCGCATCCCCCCCTGACCGCCTCCCCGTGGCCCCCAGGCCAGCCCCAGCCCCAGCCCGGTGGGCTACAGCCCGATGACGCCGGGGGCGCCGTCGCCGGGGGGCTACAACCCCCACACGCCGGGCTCAGGCATCGAGGCCAGCGCGGGCGACTGGGTGACCACGGACATCCAGGTGAAGGTGCGGGACTCGTACCTGGACAGCGCCGCCGTGGGGCAGACCGGCGTCATCCGCAGCGTCACGGTACCGGGCCGGGGGCTGCGGGGGGCTGGGGGGGATTGGGGGGGTCTGAGGGGGCTTGGGAGGGGATTGGGGGGACTTGGGAAGGGGTTTTGGGGCTCTGAGGGGTTTGGGAGGGGTTTGGGTGGTTCACAGGGAGTTCACGGGGGGCTTGCGGGGGTTCACAGGGGGTCTGGGGGCTGAGTAAGGGGTTTGGGATGGGTTTGGGGGGATTTGGGAATGGTTTTGGTGGGTCTGAGGGGTTGGGGATTTGGGAGGGGGTTTGGGGAGACTGAGGGAGTTTTGGGGGATTCCTGGGGGGATTTTGGGGGGATTTCTGGGCACTTTGGGGCGCTGGCTGAGCCCGGCCCGCAGGGCGGGATGTGCTCCGTGTACCTGAAGGACAGCGAGAAGGTCGTGAGCGTGTCCAGCGAGCACCTGGAGCCCGTCACGCCCACCAAGAGCAACAAGGTGGGACCCCGGCACACCTGGGAGCCCAAAAACACTGCTGGGGACCCCCAAACACATCTGGGAGCCCAAAAACCACAGCTGGGGACCCCCAAATACACCTGGGAGCCCAAAAACACTGCTGGGGACCCCCAAATACACCTGGGAGCCCAAAAACCACAGCTGGGGACCCCCAAATCATCCCAAACCCCTCTGGGACCCTCCAGAACTGTCCCAAACCCCTCTGGACCCCCCAGGACTGTCCCAAGCCCCTCTGAGACCACCTAAGACCCCCTGAAACCCCTCTGGGACTCCCCCAAACCCCACTGGGACCCCCCAGGATCCTCCCAAACCCCTTTCGGAACCCCCAAAGCCCCTCTAGAACCCCTCAGGATCCCTCCGAACCCCTCGGGGAACCCCCAGGATTCCCCCCAAGCCCCTCAGGACCCCCCCAAGCCCCTCTGTGACCCCCCAAACGCCCTGTGCCCCGCAGGTGAAGGTGATCCTGGGCGAGGACCGCGAGGCCACCGGGATCCTGCTGAGCATCGACGGCGAGGACGGCATCGTGCGCATGGACCTGGAGGAGCAGCTCAAGATCCTCAACCTGCGCTTCCTGGGCAAGCTGCTGGAGGCCTGAGCTGGCCGGGGGCTTCTGGCCCGGGTCTGGCCCGGGTCTGACCCGGGTCCGACCCGTTTCCTCCTTTCTGACCTGGTTCCGACCCGTTTTCCCCTCTCTGACCCAGGTCTGACCTGTTTCTGACTCAGTTCTGGCCCGTTCCCCCTTTCTGACCCGGGTCTGACCTGTTTTCCCCTTTCTGACCCGGATCCAACCCGTTTCCCCTGTTCTGACCCAGGTCTGACCCGTTTCTGACCCGGGTCTGACCCAGTTCCCCCCTTTTTTGTTCAATTTCTGCTCTTTTCTGTTCCTTTTCTACCCCTGTTCTGCCCCCATGTGCACCCCATTTCTGCCCCATTTTCTCCCTTTTCTGCCCCATTTCTGCCCACTTCCACCCCATTTCCAACCCATTTTCCCCCTTTTCCGCCCTATTTCCAACTTATTTTCATTTGCACCCCATTTCTGCCCCATTTCTGCTCCCGTTCTGCCCTATTTCCCTTGTTCTGCCCTATTTCCCTTGTTCTGCCCCATTTCTGCCCCATTTTTGCCCATTTTATCAATTTTATGCCCATTTCTGCCCTTTTTGCCCATTTCTACAGGTTCTTTTGCCCTGTTTCTACCCATTTTTCCCCATTTCTGCCTTTTTTTACCAATTTTTGGCCCATTTCCCTCCCGTTTAACCCCTTGGTTGCTGTGG
This sequence comes from Lonchura striata, assembly GCF_046129695.1. Lineage (NCBI taxonomy): Eukaryota > Metazoa > Chordata > Aves > Passeriformes > Estrildidae > Lonchura > Lonchura striata. The sequence goes on from NC_134633.1 coordinate 5,461,487, forward strand.
CCGGTTTTGCTGTCCAATAAAGAGCTGGAGGGGGGGGAGACCCCTCCCCAAAAAGGGGCACAGAGATGATTTTGGGGAAATTCGGGCTGGTTTTGGGAAATTTGGCTGGTTCTGGGGCGAGTTTTGGTGCGAATTTTGGGGGGTTTGGGGCCAGTTTTGGGACAGGTTTTGGAGCCCTTTCTGGGGCAAATTATGGAGGGTTTGGGGCTGGTTTACAAGCCTGTTTTGGGGGCAATTTGTGCTGGTTTCGGGGCCCTTTTTGGGGCCAGTTTTAAAGGGTTTGGGGCTGGTTTTGGGACAAGTTTTGGGGGTTTTGGGGCCGGTTTTGGGGCGAGTTTCAGGGCCCATTTTGGAGCCAGTTTTGGAGGGTTTGGGGCTGGTTTTGGGGGAAATTTGCATTGGTTTCCAGGCCCTTTTTGGGGCCAGTTTTAGGGGCTTTGGGGCCGGTTTTGGGACAAGTTTTGGGGGTTTTGGGGCTGGTTTCAGGGCCCATTTTGGGGCCAGTTTTGGAGGGTTTGGGGCCGGTTTTGGTGGAAATTGGAGTCGGTTTCTAGGCCCTTTTTGGGTGAAAATTTAGGGGCTTTGGGGCCGGTTTCAGGGCCCATTATGGGGCCGGTTTTGGGGTTTTGGGGCCGGTTAACGGGTCGCGCCCCCGCCAATGAGCCGGGCGCGGCTCCACGTGTTCCCCGGCTTCGCGCCCCTTCCGCCAGCGCTTGCTCTGATTGGCTGCCGCGCCGCTAGCCCCGCCTCCCCCTCGCTACCATTGGCCGCCCGCCTCGCCGCCATTGGCTAAGCAGCGCTCCGTCCCGCCCTCCTCCCGCAAGCTTCACCTCTGATTGGCTCTCCCCTCCCCTCCCGCGCGGATCCCATTGGCTGCCGTTCCCGCGCCGGCGCTTTGCCGTACAGCAACATGGCGGCGTCCGCGGCGGGGCGAGCGGCGGCCTGGGGGCTCCGCGGGGCGCTGGCGGCGCGGCGGGGCCGGGCCGCGACCCCCGGGCCGCCCCCCGGGGCCGCCGCCGGGCCCCGCCGCGCCGCCGGCGGCCGCGCCGCGGGCTCCGACACGGCCGCGGTGCTGCGGGAGCAGCTGCGGCAGCGCCAGGTGGGGGCACGGCCATGGCGGCGGGGGCGGGCCCGGGGGGTCCCCCTCGGCCCCGCGGCTGCCGCCGAGAGTTCCGCGGGTGTGCGCGGGCGTCCCCAGGTGTCTCCAGGTGTCCCACACCGTCCCCGGGTGTCCCCCGAGTGTCCCCAGGCCTCACCTGTCCGCAGGTGACTGGGGACACCCCGCAGGTGTCGCCGCTCGGATGAGTCCCCCCGGTGTCCCCTCGGTGTCCCCCTGTCCCTGACGTGTCCCCCTCTTGTCCCTGCTGTCCCGAACTTGTCCCCCCGTGCCCCTCACCTGTCCCTGTCCCGCAGGTGCCCGGTGGCACGGGTGGCACCGCTGTCCCCCCGTGCCCCTCACCTGTCCCTGTCCCGCAGGTGCCCGGTGACACGGGTGGCACCGCTGTCCCCCCGTGCCCCTCACCTGTCCCTGTCCCGCAGGTGCCCGGTGACACGGGTGGCACCGCTGTCCCCCCATGCCCCTCACCTGTCCCTGTCCCGCAGGTGCCCGGTGACACGGGTGACGCGGGTGACGCGGGTGACGCCGGTGCCAGCCCCGGCCCCCGGTCCCGGGGGTCTCTGCGGGCGCTGGCGCTGCGCCTGGGGGGGGTCCTGGCGGCCACCGGCGGCGCCGCCGTGCTCTACGTGTTCGGTGGGTGTCCCTGGGTGACACCGGGTATCCCTGGGTGTCACAGGGTGTCCCTGAGTGTCCCCTGGGTGTCCCCGGGTGTCACCGGGTGTCCCCAAATGTCCCTGGGTGTCACAGGGTGTCCCTGGGTGTCCCCTGGGTTTCCCCGGGTGCCACCGGGTGTCCCCAAATGTCCCTGGGTGTCACAGGGTGTCTCTGGGTGTCCCTGAGTGTCCCCTGGGTGTCCCCGGGTGCTACCGGGTGTCCCCAAATGTCCCTGGGTGTCACAGGATGTCCCCAAATGTCCCTGGGTGTCACAGGGTGTCTCTGGGTGTCCCTGAGTGTCCCCTGGGTGTCCCCTGGGTTTCCCCGGGTGCCACCGGGTGTCCCCAAATGTCCCTGGGTGTCACAGGGTGTCACAGGGTGTCCCTGGGTGTCCCCGGGTGCCACCGGGTGTCCCCAAATGTCCCTGGGTGTCACAGGGGTGTCCCCGGGTGTCACTGGGTGTCCCCAAATGTCCCCGAGTGTCCCTGACTGTCCCCAAGTGTCCCCCGGGTGTCCCCGGGTGTCACCGAGTTTCCCTGGGTGTTCCTGGGTGTCCCCAAATGTCCCTGGGTGTCCCCCAGATGTCCCTAGGTGTCCCCGGGTGTCCCCAAATGTCCCCAGGCCTGTCCCCAGGTGTCCCAGTCTGCCCCCGGGACACTGGGGGGACATTTGGGGACACTGGGGGACACTAGGGGACACTGACGATGTCCCCAATGTCCCCCCAGGCAGCAACGCCGTGGACGAGCACGGGGACAAGGTGAGGGGCCGGGGGGGGTGGCTGTCCCCAAACTGTCCCCAGAGCGTGTGGCACAGCGGGGCAGGGGCGGTCCCGGGGGCGTCCGGTCCCTCGGTCCCTCCCCCACCCCTGGTGTCACTTTTGTCACCAAAGCCCTTCCTGCCACCGCGGGGACATCCGGGGGACATCAAAGGGGTGACAACGGCCCGCGGGGGGGACAGGACGTGAGGGCCGACTGTCACCCAGGTGTGAAATGGCCTCGGTGTCCCCTCGGGTCCCTTTGGTCCCCTCAATGTCCCCTCTCTGTCCCCTCTCTGTCCCCACAGATCCCCGATGAGTTTGACAGCGGTGAGTGACCCCGGGGCAGGTGACAGGGGAGGGGACAGTGCCACCCCCCCACCCCCAACCCAGTGCCACCCCCCCCAATGCCACCACCCCCCCAGTGCCATTTGTCACCTCGGTGTCACCCCCGGCCCCTTTCATGCCCTGGTGTCACCCAAAAGGGGTGGGGGTCCCTTTTGTGGGGGGTGGGACAGGGAGGGGGAGACACTGTCCCCTTCTGGGGGGTCCCTGCCCCATTTGGGGGGTCCCTGTCCCCTCTGTGGAGTCCCTTTCCCCTTTTGGATGGTCCTTGTCCCTTTTGGGGGATCCCTGCCCCATTTGGGGGGGTCCCTGTCCCCATTTGGGGGGTCGCTGCCCCCCCAGGACCCGGGGGTCTCACGGGGGTCCCGCAGACCCCGTGGGGATCCGGCACCTGCGGAGAACCTTCAAATACTTCAAGGATTACAGACAGGTGAGGCCGGGGGGGAGTTTGGGGAGGTTTTGGGGGGGTTTGGGGGGAGTTTGGGGAGGTTTTGGGGGGGTCCCAGGGGGGTTTGGGGGGAGTTTGGGGAGGTTTTGGGGGGTCCCAGGGGGGTTTGGGGGGAGGTTTTGGGGGGTCCCAGGGGGGTTTGGGGGGTCCCAGAGGGGTTTGGGGGGTCCCAGAGGGGTTTGGGGGTCCCAGGCGTGTCCCCCAGGGATTTGTCACCTTGGGGTGGCCCAGGCCTGGGAAAGGGGATGAGCGTGGGGGGGTCCTGCGGGAATTTTGGGGGGAGGGATCTCGAGTTTGGGGTCCCTGTCCCCATTTTGGGGTCACTATCCCCATTTTGGGGGTCCCCGTCCCCATTTTGGGGGTCCCTATCTCCATTTTGGGGTCCCTATCCCCATTTTGGGGGTCCCTATCTCCATTTTGGGGGTCCCTGTCCCCATTTTGGGGTCCCTTGTGCCCCCCAGATGATCATCGAGCCCACGAGCGCGCGGCTGCTGCCGGACCCGCTGCGGGAGCCGTACTACCAACCGCCCTACACGCTGGTGCTGGAGCTGACGGGGGTGCTGCTGCACCCCGAGTGGTCGGTGAGACCCAAAATCCCCCAAAATCCCTGAGCTGAGGGGGTGCTGCTGCACCCCGAGTGGTTGGTGAGACCCAAAACCCCAAAATCCCCCAAAATCCCCCCAAAATCCCCGAGCTCAGGGGTGCTGCTGCACCCCGAGTGGTCGGTGAGACCCCAAAATCCCCCAAAATCCCTGAGCTGAGGGGGTGCTGCTGCACCCCGAGTGGTTGGTGAGACCCAAAACCCCAAAATCCCCCAAAATCCCCCCAAAATCCCCGAGCTCAGGGGTGCTGCTGCACCCCGAGTGGTCGGTGAGACCCAAAACCCCAAAATCCCCCAAAATCCCCCCAAAATCCCCGAGCTCAGGGGTGCTGCTGCACCCCGAGTGGTCGGTGAGACCCAAAACCCCAAAATCCCCCAAAATCCCCCCAAAATCCCCGAGCTCAGGGGTGCTGCTGCACCCCGAGTGGTCGGTGAGACCCAAAACCCCAAAATCCCCCAAAATCCCCGAGCTCAGGGGGTGCTAGGTGCTAGGTTTTGGGCCATTTTTGGGGTGGGTTTTGGCATTTTTGGGGGTGCTTTTTGGGGTGATCCTTGGGGCTTTTGGGCACTTTCAACCTCTCAGAACCCCGCAAGGTTTCCTCCATTCCCCCGCCCCGAGAAGCCCGACCCCCCCCCAGAAGAGCCCCCAGCCCCAATTCCAGCACTCCCAAAGCCCCAAAAGCGCCGGGATTTGCCCCAAAACGCAGCTGGTGACGGGCTGGAGGTTCAAGAAGCGCCCGGGCATCGAGCACCTCCTGCAGCAGCTGGCGCCGCTCTACGAGATCGTCATCTTCACCTCCGAGACCGGCATGGTGCGCGCGGGATTTCGGGAATTTGGGGAAATTCGGGGGTTCCGGGGGGTTCCTGGGGTTTCTTTTGGGGGATTCAAGGAGATTTAAGGGGTTTTTTTGGGGAGCTCGACGGTTCGGGGACGCCCCAAAAGGTCTCTGAAAAGCCACCCCTGAAAAAGAACGGCCCCCAAACAGCCCAAAATTCCCCAAAATTGCTCTCCGAAACCGGAGCAGGAGCGGGGAGAATCATCCCCAGGCTCGGAGGGGATTTGGGGGTTGATTTTGGGGTGCTGGGAGGGATTTTGGGGGAGTTGGGAGTAATTTTGGGTGGTTGGGAGGGGTTTTGGGGGGATTGGATGGGATTTTGGGGTGTTGGGAGAGGTTTTGGGGTGTTGGGGGAGATTTTGGGGGGTTGGGAATAATTCTGGGGGGATTGGGAGTAATTTTGGGCGGTTGGGAGGGATTTGGGTGTTTTTATGGGGGTCTTGAAGAAGGACAAACCCTCCCTGGCCCCACCCGGCTGCGTTTTGGGACAATTCGTGGCTTTTTGGGAGGGGGTCTCCCACCAGGCTGCCGGGAGGGGGCTGGGGGTGCTCTCGGGGCGCCCCAAAACCCTCTGAATTGCCCCCAAACCCCCGGGCAGACGGCGTTCCCGCTGATCGACAGCATCGACCCACACGGCTTCGTGTCCTACCGGCTGTTCCGCGACGCCACGCGCTACATGGACGGCCACCACGTCAAGGTGGGGCTCGGCCTCCCCCAGCCAGTTTTGGGGCGCGGTTCCCGGTTTTGGGGCGCGGTTCCCAGATTTGGGGCATCCCCCCCCAGGACATCTCGTGCCTGAACCGGGACCCGGCGCGGGTGGTGGTGGTGGATTGGCGGCGCGAGGCGTTCCGGCTGCAGCCGTACAACGGGCTGGCGCTGCCGCGCTGGGACGGCGGCTCCGAGGACAGGGCGCTCTACGACCTGGCTGCCTTCCTTAAGAGTGGGTGAAAAACCCCAAACCCACCCGAAATCCATCCTAACCCACCCAAAATCCACCCAGAAATCACCCAAATCCATCCAAACCCACCCAGAATTCACCCAGGGTGCTGTACGACCTGGCTGCCTTCCTCAAGAGTGGGTGAAAAACCCCAAACCCACCCGAAATCCATCCTAACCCACCCCAAATCCACCCAGAAATCACCCAAATCCATCCAAACCCACCCAGAATTCACCCAGGGTGCTCTACGACCTGGCTGCCTTCCTCAAGAGTGGGTGAAAAACCCCAAACCCACCCGAAATCCATCCTAACCCACCCAAAATCCACCCAGAAATCACCCAAATCCATCCAAACCCACCCAGAATTCACCCAGGGCGCTCTACGACCTGGCTGCCTTCCTCAAGAGTGGGTGAAAAACCCCAAACCCACCCGAAATCCATCCTAACCCACCCAAAATCCACCCAGAAATCACCCAAATCCATCCAAACCCACCCAGAATTCACCCAGGGTGCTCTACGACCTGGCTGCCTTCCTCAAGAGTGGGTGAAAAACCCCAAACCCACCCGAAATCCATCCTAACCCACCCAAAATCCACCCAGAAATCACCCAAATCCATCCAAACCCACCCAGAATTCACCCAGGGCGCTCTACGACCTGGCTGCTTTCCTCAAGAGTGGGTGAAAAACCCCAAACCCACCCGAAATCCATCCTAACCCACCCCAAATCCACCCAGAAATCACCCAAATCCATCCAAACCCACCCAGAATTCACCCAGGGCGCTCTACGACCTGGCTGCCTTCCTCAAGAGTGGGTGAAAAACCCCAAACCCACCCGAAATCCATCCTAACCCACCCAAAATCCACCCAGAAATCACCCAAATCCATCCAAACCCACCCAGAATTCACCCAGGGCGCTCTACGACCTGGCTGCCTTCCTCAAGAGTGGGTGAAAAACCCCAAACCCACCCGAAATCCATCCTAACCCACCCAAAATCCACCCAGAAATCACCCAAATCTATCCAAACCCACCCAGAATTCACCCAGGGCGCTCTACGACCTGGCTGCCTTCCTCAAGAGTGGGTGAAAAACCCCAAACCCACCCGAAATCCATCCTAACCCACCCAAAATCCACCCAGAAATCACCCAAATCCATCCAAACCCACCCAGAATTCACCCAGGGCGCTCTACGACCTGGCTGCCTTCCTCAAGAGTGGGTGAAAAACCCCAAACCCACCCGAAATCCATCCTAACCCACCCAAAATCCACCCAGAAATCACCCAAATCCATCCAAACCCACCCAGAATTCACCCAGGGCGCTCTACGACCTGGCTGCCTTCCTCAAGAGTGGGTGAAAAACCCCAAACCCACCCGAAATCCATCCTAACCCACCCAAAATCCACCCAGAAATCACCCAAATCCATCCAAACCCACCCAGAATTCACCCAGGGCGCTCTACGACCTGGCTGCCTTCCTCAAGAGTGGGTGAAAAACCCCAAACCCACCCGAAATCCATCCTAACCCACCCAAAATCCACCCAGAAATCACCCAAATCCATCCAAACCCACCCAGAATTCACCCAGGGTGCTCTACGACCTGGCTGCCTTCCTCAAGAGTGGGTGAAAAACCCCAAACCCACCCGAAATCCATCCTAACCCACCCAAAATCCACCCAGAAATCACCCCAAATCCATCAAACCCACCCAGAATTCACCCAGGGCGCTCTACGACCTGGCTGCCTTCCTCAAGAGTGGGTGAAAAACCCCAAACCCACCCAAAATTCATCCTAACCCACCCAAAATCCACCCAGAAATCACCCAAATCCATCCAAACCCACCCAGAATTCACCCAGGGCGCTCTACGACCTGGCTGCCTTCCTCAAGAGTGGGTGAAGAGCCCCTGAACCCACCCAAATCCACCCTAACCCACCCAAAATCCACCCTAACCCACCCAAAATCCACCCAAACCCTCCCAGAATTCACCCAAATCTGCCTGACCCTGATCCCCCCATCAGCTGTCGCCCCCAGAACCCAAACCCTGACCCCAAATCCCGGTTTTCACCCCGAAACGCCCGCAGCCATCGCCCCCAAACCCCAAATCCCAAACCCTTTCAAACCCCAGACCCCAAATCTCCGTTTTTCACCCCAAACGCCCGCAGCCATCGTCCCCACACCCCGACCCCAAATCCCAAACCCTTTCAAAACCCCAAACCCCGGACCCCAAATCTCCGTTTTTCACCCCAAAACGCCCGCAGCCATCGCCCCCAAACCCCACACCCCGACCCCAACCCCCAAATCCCAAACCCTTTCAAAACCCCAAACCCGGACCCCAAATCTCCGTTTTTCACCCCAAAACGCCCGCAGCCATCGCCCCCAAACCCCACACCCCGACCCCAACCCCCAAATCCCAAACCCTTTCAAACCCCAAACCCCGGACCCCAAATCTCCGTTTTTCACCCCAAAACGCCCGCAGCCATCGCGCTCAGCGGCGTGGAGGACGTGCGCGCCGTGCTCCAGAACTATTCCCTGGAGGACGATCCCCTGGCGGCCTTCCAGCGGCGCCGGACGCGCCTCGAGGAGGTGCGGGCACACCTGGGGCACCTGGGCACACCCCTGGGCGGCCCCTGGGCACAGCTGGGGGTACCTGGGGGACACCTGGGCACACCTGGGGGAAACTGGGGGACACCTGGGCACCCCTGGGCACACACCTGGGCACACCCGGGCACCCCTGGGCACACCTGAGCACACCTGGGGGAACTGGGGGGAAACTGGGGGACACCTGGGCACCCCTGGGCACACCTGGGGGGAACTGGGGGGAAACTGGGGGACACCTGGGCACCCCTGGGCACACACCTGGGCACCCCTGGGCACCCCTGAGCACACCTGGGGCACACCTGGGCAAGGCTGGGCACACCTGGGGACACCTGGGGGGAACTGCGGGGAAACTGGGGGACACCTGGGCACACACCTGGGCACCCCTGGGCACACCTGAGCACACCTGGGGCACACACCTGGGGACACCTTGGGGACACCCGGGCACACGTGGGGGGCACAACCCTGGGCACACCTGGGTGGGGCCGGGCACACACCCGGACACACCTGGGCACACCCCTGGGCACCCCTGGGCACACCCAGGGTCACCTGGGAGGGCACCTGGGGCACACACCTGGGCACTTACCCAGGCACCCCCGGGCTCCCCTGGGCTCACCTGAGCACTCACCTGGGCACACCCGGGCTCCCCTGGGCTCACCTGGGCGCACACCTGGGGGTACCTGGGGCACACCTGGGGGTACCTGGGCACACACCTGGGCACTCACCCGGGCACCCCCGGGCGCTGTGCCCCCAGGAGCAGCAGCAGCGCCAGGCCGAGCTGGCGCAGGGGCGGCCGCCGGCCGGGGCCTTCCTGGGACACCTCACCGGGCGCCTCTGGGCGCGCTCCAAGCAGCAGTGACGTCACCGTGACGTCACCGTGACGTCATCCCCGCCCCGCAGGGCGCCAGTGGGGGAGGGGACCCCCGAACCCCCTCCCCCCGCCCCCGAACGCACCCCGAATTCCTGGGAATGCCGGGGGAGGGGGAGGGGGGTTCAGGGGGGGGTTTTGGGGGTCCGGCCCCGTTTTGGGGCGAATAAAGGCGGAAACGGAGCTCGGGGACGGCTCTGGTTTGTGGGGGGCGCTGGCGCGGGGTTTTGGGGGAGAATCTGGCGATTTTGGGGTTTTGGGGAGGAATCTGCAGGTTTTGGGGATGAATTTGGGGCTTTTGGGGGGGATTCTGCGGGTTTTGGGGAGGAATTTGCAGGTTTCAATGATTTTGGGGAGGAATCCTCGTTTTTGGGGCCAAATCCTCGCGTTTGGGGCCGAATCCTCACGTTTGAGGAGGTTTTGGGTCCGAATCACCCTTTTTGGAGTCCGAGCCCCTTTTTTGGGGGGCGGGATTGGGGCGGGGCCGGGGGCGGGGCTGGGCGCCTTTAAATGGGTCTGGGGGCGGCGCGGGGCTCAGAGCCCGGCAAGTCCCGGGACCCGGAGCGACCCCCGGGAACCGGAGCGACCCCCGGGACCCCGAGCGACCCCGGGACCCGGAGCGACCCCCGGGACCCGGCCCGGCCATGCCGCCCCCCCCGCCCTTCCTCCTCCTCCTCCTCCTCCTCCTCCTGCTGCTGCTCGGCCCCGCCCCGGTGAGGGGCCGGGAATTTGGGGAGGGGTCCTGGGGGTTTGGGGGCGCCGGGGGGCAATTTGGGGGGTCCTGGGGGGGGAATTTGGGGTTATTGGAGGGGGGTTTTTGGGGGGTGTTTTCGGGGGTCCCAGGGGTGATTTTGGGGGTGTTTTCGGGGGTCCCTGGGTGATTTTTGGGGGTGTTTTCGGGGGTCCCTGGGTGATTTTGGCGGGTGTTTTCGGGGGTCCCAGGGGTAATTTTGGGGTTTTTTGGGGGGGATTTTTTGGGGGTGTTTTCGGGGGTCCCTGGGTGATTTTGGGGGGTGTTTTCGGGGGTCCCAGGGGCAATTTGGGGGTTTTTTGGGGGGGATTTTTGGGGGTGTTTTCGGGGGTCCTGGGTGATTTTGGGGGTGTTTTCGGGGGTCCCAGGGGTAATTTTGGGGGGAGATTTTTTGGGGGTGTTTTCGGGACTCCTGGGTGATTTTGGGGGTGTTTTCGGGGGTCCCAGGGGTAATTTTGGGGTTTTTTGGGGGGGGGATTTTTGGGGGTGTTTTCGGGGGTCCCTGGGTGATTTTGGGGGGTGTTTTCGGGGGTCCCTGGGTGATTTTGGGGGGTGTTTTCGGGGGTCCCAGGGGTAATTTGGGGGTTTTTTGGGGGGGGATTTTTTGGGGTGTTTTCGGGGGTCCCTGGGTGATTTTGGGGGGTGTTTTCGGGACTCCCTGGGTGATTTTGGGGGGGTGTTTTCGGGGGTCCCTGGGTGATTTTGGGGGGTGTTTTCGGGGGTCCCTGGGTGATTTTGGCGGGTGTTTTTGGGGGTCCCAGGGGTAATTTGGGGTTTTTTGGGGGGGGGGGATTTTTTGGGGGTGTTTTCGGGGGTCCCTGGGTGATTTTGGGGGGTGTTTTTGGGGGTCCCAGGGGTAATTTGGGGTTTTTTTGGGGGGGGATTTTTTGGGGGTGTTTTCGGGGGTCCCTGGGTGATTTTGGCGGGTGTTTTCGGGGGTCCCTGGGTGATTTTGGGGGTGTTCCGGGGGTCCCTGGGTAACCCTGCGCCCTCAGGCGCGCCCCGCGGGGGCTCCTGGAGCTGCGGGTGCTGTCGGCGCGGGGGGGTCCCGGGGGTCCCTGCGGGGGCCCCCCTCCTGCCGCCTCCTCTTCCGGCTCTGCCTGCGCCCCCCCGGGGGTCGCGGCTGCGGCCTGGGGGTCGCGCAGAGCCCCCCCGGCCGCCCCCCGCGCCCGGAGCCCCCGCCTGCTGCACCTGCCCGTGGCCTTCCCCTGGCCGGTGAGACCCCCCCCAAATCGGGGACCCCCACAAATCGGGGACCCCCCAAAAATCCGGGACATCCCCCAAACCCGGGACCCCCCAAGTCCAAGACCTCCCCCCAAATCGGAGACCCCCCCCAAAAATCCGGGGCATCCCCCAAAATCCGGGACATCCCCCAAATCCGGGACCCCCAAAATCTGAGACCCCCCAAATCCGAGACCCACCCCCAAAATCCGAGACCCCCCCCCAAATCCGGGACCCCCCCCAAATCCGAGACCCCTTTCCGAAATTCCGAGACCCCCCCAAACCTGAGCTGCCCCCAGGGACAGGGAAGGACGAGACACCCCCCCAAAATTTCATTCCCTTCCCCCAAATTCGTTCCCCCCCCCAAATTTCGTTTCTCCCTCCAAATTTCGTTTCTCCCACCCCAAATTTCGCGCCCCCCCCCCAATTTCGCACCCCCACAGGGCAGCGTCTCGCTCGTGGTGGAGTCCTGGCGGCTGGAGGAGAGCAGAGCCCCTGGTGAGGGGAAATTTGGGGCTGGGGGCAAAATTTGGGGCCTGGGGGGAAATTTGGGTTGGGGAGGGGAAATTTGGGGCTGGGGAGGGGAAATTTGGGGTTGGAGGGTAAGTTTGGGGTTGGGGAGGGGAAATTTGGGACTGGGGGAGCAAAATTTGGGGTTGTGGGAGGAAATTCGGGGTTGAGGGGGGAAATTTGGGAGAAATTTGGGGTTGGGGAGGAAATTTGGGGCACAACCCGGTGGTTTTGGGGTGGGGAACAAAAGGAGATTTTTGGGGGGGATTTTTTGGGTTGGGGGGGTTCAATTGAGCCCGGGGGTCTCGGGGGGGGTCTCGGGGGGGTCCCGGGGGTCTCTGCCGGTGCTGACCCCCCCGCCCCCCCCAGGACCCCCCTTGAGGCTTTTGGGGCGCGCGGTGTCGCGGCCGCGGCTGCGGCCGGGGGGGCCGTGGCGGGGGGGGGCGGGGGGGGGGCTGCGCTTCGGGACCCGCCTGCGCTGCCCCTCCCCCCCCGCGCCCCCCGCCCCCCCTGCGCCCCCCGACGCTGCTGGAGCCGCTGCTGCGCCCCCGGTGAGTCCCCCCCCCCGAAATACAAACCTGAGCCCCCCACCCCGGGATCCCCCCCGCGGGGTTCGGGGTCCCTGAGCCCCCCCTCTGTCCCCCGGGGGGTTGGGGGTCCCCCCAGGGGGGTTCGGGGTCCCCCTGAGCCCCCTCTGTCTCCCCAGGGGGGTGTCGGGGTCCCTGTGCCCCCCCCAGCGCCTGCGGCGGCAGCGGCGGCGGCTGCTCGGTGAGTGCGACCCCCGGGACCTTCCCGGGACCCCCGGGACCCCCCCCGAGACTCCCCCGGGACCCCCCGGTATCCCCAGAACTCCCCTGGGACCTTCCCGGTACCCCCGGACCCCCGGCCCCGGTAACGGCGCTGTCCCCGCAGGGCCCCGGGAGCGGCTGCGACAGCCTGGCGGCACCGGCGGCTCCGGCGGCGACACCGGTGACGGCCGTGGAAGCACCGGCTGCGGCCGCGGCTCCGGTGGCCCCGGAGGTGGCCCCGGACCCCCCGGCGGCGGCTCCGGTGGCCGCGGTGGCAACACCGGCAGCCCCGTCCCCATCCTCGCCGCCGCCGCGACAGCGCCTCCCGGTCCCGGAGCCGCCGCCGGGGCTCCCGGAGCAGCTTCGGGGGGCACCGGAGCCCCTCCCGAGGGTCCCACAGCCGCTGCCGGTGCTGGCGGATCCCCTCCTGGGGATGTCAGATCATCCCTCGGGGGTCCCGGAGCCTCTCCCGGGGCTCCCGGAGCTGCGCCCGGGGGTCTCGGAGGTCTTGGATCCCTCCCGGTGGCCCCGGAGCCCATCCCGGTGGCCCCGGAGCCCCTCCCGGTGGTCCCAGAGCCCTCCCGGTGGTCCCGGTGGCCCCGGAGCCCCTCCCGGTGGCCCCGAACCCTCTCCCAGTGGCCCCGGATCCCCCCCCAGTGGTCCCGGAGCCCATCCCGGTGGTCCCGGAGCCCATCCCGGTGGTCCCGTACCCCCTCCCAGGGGTCCCGGAGCCCATCCCTGGGGTCCCCAACCCCCTCCCGGTGATCCCGGAGCCCCTCCCGGGGGTCCTGTACCCCCTCCCGGAGGTGCCCCCCTCGCCCTGCGCCCTCGGGCCGTGCTTCAACGGCGGCGCCTGCGCCCCCGACCCCCGGGCCGGGACCCCCGGGAGCCCCCCCGGGAGCCCCGGGTACAGCTGCCGCTGCCCGCCCGGCTTCCGCGGCTCCAACTGCGAGCGCCGGGCGGATCGCTGCGACCCGCACTACTGCCTCAACGGTGAGACCCCAAAAAATACCAAAAAACACCCCAAAAAATCCCCCAGAACACCCCAAAGATCACTGCCCCTGCACTACTGCCTCAACGGTGAGACCCCAAAAACCCAAAAAACCCCAAACCCCACCCCACAAACCCCCCCCAAAAAAACAAAAAAGCCCCCCCAAAAACCCAAAAACCCCCCATTTTATCCCACATTTCCCCCATTTTTCCCCCTTTTTAACCCCACATTTCCCCCCATTTCCCCTTTTAACACATTTCCTCCCGTTTTCCTCCCTTTTCCCCCATTTTACCCCACATTTCCCCTGTTTTTCCCCCATTTCCCCCCCATTTTACCCTACATTTCCCCCTGTTTTCCCCATTTCCCCCATTTTATCCCTCATTTCCCCCCTTTTCCCCCCTATTTTATTCCACCTTTCCCCCATTTTTCCCCCCTTTTTAACCCCACATCTCCCCCCTTTCCCCCATTTTACCCCTATTTTCCCCCCCATTTCCCCCATTTTTACCCCTATTTTCCCCCCCATTTCCCCCATTTTTCCCCCATTTCCCCCCATTTTATCCCTCATTTCCCCCCTTTCCCCCCTATTTTATTCCGCCTTTCCCCCCATTTTTCCCCCCTTTTTAACCCCACATCTCCCCCCATTTCCCCCCCATTTTCCCCCCCATTTCCCCCCATTTCCCCCATTTTTCCCCCATTTCCCCCCCATTTTTCCCCCATTTCCCCCCCATTTTCCCCCCCCATTTCCCCCCCTTTTTCTCCTATTTTCCCCCCCATTTCCCCCATTTTTCCCCCATTTCCCCCCCATTTTCCGCCCCATTTCCCCCCTTTTCCCCATTTTCCCCCCATTTTTCCCCCCTTGCTACCCCCGTCCCTCCCGCGCCAGGCGGGCAGTGCCACGACGCTCCGGGCGGCGCGGCGCCGCTGTGCCGCTGCCCGCCCGGCTTCTCGGGCCGCCGCTGCCAGCACGACGCCGACGACTGCAGCCCCAACCCGTGCGCGCACGGCGGCACCTGCCGGGACGGCGCCAACGCCTTCAGCTGCTCCTGCACGCTGGGCTTCGCGGGGCCGCGCTGCCGCCGCCGCGCCGGGCGTGCGCCCCCAACCCCTGCGCGCACGGCGGCACCTGCTTCACGCACTTCTCGGGGCCCGTGTGCGCCTGCCCGCCCGGCTTCATGGGGCCGCGCTGCCGGGACGAGGTGCGGGCGGCCCCGGCCGACCCCCGCCCGCGCCGCGGGGCCGCCCCGCTGGCGCTCTGCGCGCTGCCGCTGCTGCTGCTGGCGCCCGGCGTGGGGCTGGCGCTGGCGCGGCGGCGGCGCGGCGGCAGGTGAGGGGTTTGGGGGGTTTGGGGGGGATTTGGGGGATTTTGGGGGGTTTGGGGTTCAGGGTTCGGGGCTGTTATTGGGGCTGGCGATAATGCTGGTGCTGCTGGCGCCCAGTGTGGGGCTGGCGCTGGCGCGGCGGCGGCGCGGCGGCAGGTGAGGGGTTTGGGGGGTTTGGGGGGATTTGGGGTGTTTTGGGGGGTTTGGGGTTCAGGGTTTGGGGTTCGGGGCTGTTATTGGGGCTGGCGCTGACGCTGCTGCTGCTGGCGCCCGGCGTGGGGCTGGCGCTGGCGCGGCGGCGGCGCGGCGGCAGTTGAGGGGTTTGGGGGTTTGGGGGGTTTTGGGACAGTTTAGGGGGTTTTGGGGGGTTTGGGGCTCAGGGTTTTATTGGGCTGTTGTTGGGGCTGGCGCTGGCACGGAGGCGGCGCGCGGCAGGTGAGGGGTTTGGGGGGTTTGGGGGGTTTTCGGAGGCTTTTGAGGGGTTTGGGGTTCAGGGTTTGGGATTTAGGGGGTCCCATGTTTGTCCCAGTGGGGCTGGCGGTGGCGCAGAGGCGGCAGGTGAGGGTTCGGGGGAATTTGGGGGGATTCGGAGGGTTTGGGGGGAATTTGGGGGGATTTTGGGTTCTGGGTTTGGGGTTCGGGGCTGGTATTGTGGCTGGCGCTGGCGTGGCGGCGGCAGGTGAGGGTTTTGGGGGGATTTGGGGGGATTTGGGCATTTTGGGGTTCAGGGTTTGGGATTTAGGGGGTCCCACGTTTGTCCCAGTGGGGCTGTCGGTGGCCCACAGGTGCTGGGGGGGCAGGTGAGGTTTCGGGGGGAATTTGGGAAATTTGGGGTCTCTCTGTGAGTTCCAAAGGGGATTTTTTGGGGGGTCCCGGTAGGTTCCAGGGCAGGATTTGGGTTTTTGGGGGAGGTCTCACAGCAGGTTTTGGCAGCAGGACCCCGGCGGACGCAGGGGGGACCCCTCAGCTGAGCCCCCCCGGGCCGGAGCGGCGCCCCCAAAGAGCCTCGGCCACGCGGGTGAGACCCCCGAGACCCCCAGATCCCCCCGGGGACCCCAAATCCCCCCCCAGGACCCCCAAACCCCCTCCCTTAACCCCTTTTTCCCCCCCTCAGGTGTGACCCCAGGTGTGCCCCAAATCCAGGCAATAAACGGAATTCCGGTGGTTTTGGGCTTTCTTTGGGATTTTTTTGGGGTTTTCGTGTTTCTTTGAGGTTTTTGGGGTTTTTGTAGGGTTTTGGGGGTGTCCCTGGTGTGTTTTTTGGGCAGAGGGGGGGGTCAGAGCTGCAGGAACTCGGCCACGAAGACCAGCAGGACCTTGGGGTTTATTTGGGGGGTTTTTTTTGGGTTTTTGGGGGTTTTTTTTGGGGTTTATTTGGGGGTTTTGGGGTTTTTTTGGGGTTTCTGTGTGGTTTTTGGGGTGTCCCTGGTGTGTTTTTTGGGGACGGAGGGGTCAGAGCTGCAGGAACTCGGCCACGAAGACCAGCAGGACCTTGGGGTTTATTTGGGGGGTTTTTTTGGGTTTTTGGGGGGTTTTTTGGGGTTTATTTGGGGGGTTTGGGGTTTTTTGGGGTTTCCGTGGGGTTTTTGGGGTGTCCCTGGTGTGTTTTTTGGGGACGGAGGGGTCAGAGCTGCAGGAACTCGGCCACGAAGACCAGCAGGACCTTGGCCAGGTCCTGCACGGTCGGGGGGTGCAGGTTGGCCTCGTTGTCCTCCGGCGTGTGCCAGACCCGCGGGAACGGTGTCGGGATCAGGTGCAGCACCGGCACTCCTGGGGACAGGGACAGGGACATCAGGGACACTGAGGAGCCTCAGGGGGACATTGGGGGACATTGGGGGACATTGGGGACATCGGGGACACTGAGGAGACCAGGGGACTCTGGGGACACTTTGGGACAGTTGGGACAGCCACCTCAGTGCAGGAAGAGAAGGACCCCAGAGGGACATCAGGGACACGGGGGGACACTGAGGAGCCCAGGGGACACTGGGGACAGTTTGGGGACACTGGGGACAGTCTGGTGACAGTTTGGGGACAGCGGGGACAGCCACCTCGCCGCAGGAAGGGCACGTGGTCGTCCTCGACAGGCCCCGGCGCCGGCTCCAGGCGGAAGAACGGCGGCTCCGGCGGCGCCGCGTGCAGCAAACCCAGGCGGCGCAGGCGCTGCTCTGCGGGGACACGGGGGACAGCGGGGACATTGGGGACAGCGGGGACATTGGGGACATCGGGGACATTGGGGACATCAGGGACATTGGGGACAGCGGGGACATTGGGGACATTGGGGACACGGGGACATCGGGGACATTGGGGACAGTGGGGACATCAGGACATTGGGGACAGCGGGGACATTGGGGACATTGGGGACATCAGGGACATTGGGGACACTGGGGATATTGGGGACAGTGGGGACAGCGGGGACACGGGGATATTGGGGACAGTGGGGACACGAGGACATCGGGGACGTTGGGGACACGGGGACATTGAGGATATCGTGGGGACACGGGGACATCGAGGACATGGGGAACATTGGGGACATTAGGGACATGAGGCCATCACTGTCCCCGTCCCGCCATTGTCCCCTCACTGTCCCCGCCCCTCCACTGTGTCCCCAGCCCTGTCCCCTCCCTGTCCCAATGTCACCCCTCGCTGTCCCTTCCCTGTCCCCATTGTCCCCTTCCCATCCCTGCTGTCCCCGTCCCACCTGTCCCTGTGTCCCTCCCCTGTCCCCATGTCCCCCCTGTCCCCGTCCCCACTGTCCCCTCCCCTGTCCCCCCTGTCCTTCCCATCCCCGTCCCCATTGTCCCCTGTCCCCTCCCCTGTCCCCCCTGTCCCCTGAGTCCCTGTGTCCCCCCCGTCCCTCCCCGTCCCCCCTGTCCCCATCCCCGTCCCCATTGTCCTCTGCCCCCATCCCCATTGTCCCCTGTCCCCTCCCTGTCCCCCTCCCCGTCCCCACTGTCCCCGCGCACCGATGGCCGCCAGCCGCAGGAACCAGGGGTGGCTCTGGGGGAAGTGGCTGTGGATGGCGGGGCCGGGGGCGCCCAGCAGGTCCAGCAGCACCAGCAGGCTCTGGGGACAGAGGGGACAGCGTGGGGACACCGTGGGACACAGCCATGGGGACAGGGGGACATGGGGACACAGGGTCATGGCCATGGGGACAGCGTCCCCACCACGCCACTGACCATGGCGGTGACCCCTGACCCCACGGGGGTCACTGACCATGGTGGTGACCCCTGACCCCACGGCTGACCCCTGACCCCACGGGGGTCACTGACCATGGCGGTGACCTCTGACCCCGCGGGGTGCGGCCGCGCCGCCATCTTGGCGGCCAGGTGCCGCGCCCCGTAGAGCGAGTCGCTGTCGCTCCAGGCCTCGAACGCCTCCTCCCCGTCCAGGAACAGCAGCTGCAGCGTCAGCGCGGGGGCCTGGGGACACACGGGTGACACCTGGAACACCTGGGGCACCTGGGTGACACCTGTGTGACACCCGGCACACCTGTGTGACACCCAGCACAACCCTCCCCGTCCAGGAACAGCAGCTGCAGCGTCAGCGTGGGGGCCTGGGCACACACGGGTGACACCTGGGCACAGCTGGCACACCTGGGGCACCTGGCACACCTGTCATACCTCTGCTACACCTGGCACACACCTGGCACCCCTCTGGCACATCTGTCCCACGTGTTCACACCTGTCCCCAGGTGCCCCCACCTGTCCCCAGGTGCCCCAGGTGCCCTCACCTGCTCCTCCCTCTGTCTCAGGTGCCCGTCCAGCGCGGCGGCCAGCTCCAGCAGCAGGGCGCAGGGCACGGCGGCGTCGGTGGCGCCCACGAAGGCGTCGGTGTCCCCGGGCAGGGCCTTGGTGTCGTAGTGGCAGCCGAGCGCCAGGCGCCGCGCCGCCGCCGGCGCCGCCGTGGCCACCACGCTGCTGAAGGGCACCGCGCCCCGCGGCGTGCGCGCCACGAAGGCGTCCAGCTCCAGCTGCCAGCGCGCGCCCAGCGAGCGCAGCTGGGACACGATGTGCTGGGGGGGACGAGGGACGGGGTTTGGGGGGGATCTGGGGGGGTTTCAGGGGGTTTCGGAGGGATTTGGGGGGGATTTTGGGCGTCCAGCTCCAGCTGCCAGCGCGCGCCCAGCGAGCGCAGCTGGGACACGATGTGCTGGGGGGCACGAGGGACGGGATTTGGGGAGATTTGGGGGGGCTTCAGAGGATTTTGGGAGGGTTTGAGGGGCTTGAAAGGGGTTTGGGGGGATTTTAGTGGGGATTTGGGTGGCTCTGAATGGGGTTTGGGGGGATTGAGGGGGTATGGGGGGATTTGGGTGGCTCCGAATGGGATCTGGGGTCTCTGAAAGGAGTTTGGGGGTCCCAGGGGGGTCTTGGGGTATATTTGGGGGTCCCAGGCTGTATTTTGGGGGTCCCAGTCTAGAATTTGGGGTCCCAGGGGAGTCCCAGGCTGTATTTTAGGGTCCCGGGTGGGTCTCGGGGTATATTTGGGGGTCCCGGGGGGGTCCCGGGCTGTATTTTGGGGGTGCCGGGGGTCTCACCTGGCGGGCAGCGCGGCTGCCAGGCCCCCCCGGGAGCCGCTCGTGCAGGAGGGGCCGCAGGAGGGACCCCCAGAGCCGGGCGGGGTCCAGCTGGGCCAGGAGGGTCCGCAGGGCGTGTTCCGAGAGGGGGCTGGGGTCCCGCGGGGGATCTGGGGGGTCCTGGGGGGGTTGGGGGGTCCCAAAGGGGTTAGGGGGGTCCTGGGGAAGGGTTGGAGGGTCCCGGAGGGGTTAGCGGGGGTCCTGGGGGGGTGTGGGGGTCCCAGAGTGGTTTGGGGGCCCCGCGGGGAATTTGGGGGGTCCCAGAGGGGTTATGGTGGGTCCTGGAGGGAATTTGGGGAGTCCAGGATGGATTTTCGGGGTCCCGGATGGATTTTGAGGATCCCGGAGGGGATTTCGGGGTCACGGAGCAGTTTTGGGGGTCCTGGGTAAATTTTGGGGGTCACGGAGCGGTTTGGGGGGGTCCCGGATAGATTTTGGGGATCCCGGAGGGGATTTTGGGGGTCCTGGAGGGGATTTTGGGGGTCCCGGGTGGATTTTGGGGGTCCCGGGTGGATTTTGGAGGTCCCGGAGCGGTTTTGGTGGTCCCGGATGGATTTTGGGGGTCCCGGGTGGATTTTGGGGTCTCCGATCCACGCTGCATCCTTTGACCCCGCCCCAGACGGGATCCCGGAGCACCGGGGGTCCCGTAGTGGGTGGGCGGGTCCCGTTACCGCCCCTCCTCCCCCGTTAACCCCCCCGGTAATCCCGCACCCCCCCCCGCTCACCGGGGCGGCATTTCCGCGTTCCCCGCCGGGCCAGGCGAGGAACAGCACGGCGGCGGCCGCCAGCAGCGCCAGCAGCGGCAGCAGCGGCCGGGCCGGGCGCGGGGGCCGCGGGAGGAGCCGCCGGGAGGGGCCCGGTCCCGGGACCGGCCCCGGGGCCGCGGCCGGACTCGAACCCGCGGCCCGGGAGCGGCGCGGCCCGGCCGGCACCGGGCGCATG
Organism: Lonchura striata; assembly: GCF_046129695.1. Lineage (NCBI taxonomy): Eukaryota > Metazoa > Chordata > Aves > Passeriformes > Estrildidae > Lonchura > Lonchura striata. The sequence continues at coordinate 5,481,728 of NC_134633.1, forward strand.
GCGGGGGCGGGGCCTGCGGGGGGCGGGCCGGGCCGGGCCAATGGGGAGCGAGGGGCGGGGCCAGGGAGGGGCGGGGCCGCGCGGGAGACGGGGAGCGCGGGGATTGGGCGGGGGGCGGGGCTTGAGGAGGCCACGCCCACGGGGGTGACACAGGACGGACGCGGGGACGGGAGGGGACAGGGGGACAGAGGGGGAAAAAGGGGGGAAAATGGGGGGGACAAAGGGGGAAAAAGGGGGAACAGAGGGGGGAAAGGGGGGAACAGAGGGGGGAAAAGGGGGGACAGAGGTACACGGGATGGACACGGGGACACGGCGGGGAAAGGGGGACACGGGATGGATACAGGGACACAGGATGGACACAGGGACACGGGATGGACACGGGGACACGGGGGGGAATGGGGGACACGGGATGGACACACGGATACGGGATGGACACAGGGACGTGGGATGTCACCCCCGTGTGGCCACCAACCCCACTGGGGACATCAACACTGGGCTGTCCCCATTGTCCTCCATGGGGACACCACTCTGAAGGGGAATGTCACCCCCCAGGTGCCACCAGTCCAGCTGGGGACATTGCCACTGGGTTGATCCTCATGGGGACACCATCCTGGAGGGGAATGTCACCCCCCAGGTGCCACCAGTCCAGCTGGGGACATTGCCACTGGGTTGATCCTCATGGGGACACCATCCTGGAGGGGAATGTCACCCTCCCTGTGGCCACCACCCCAGCCGGTGACATCGCCACTGGACTGTCCCCATTGTCCTCCATCCTGGAGGGGAATGTCACCCTCCTTGTGGCCACCACCCCAGCCGGCGACACCGCCACCCCCGACCCCACCCTTCCACCCCACATCATCCCCGTTCCACACTTCCACTCCGGACCTTTCCATTCCTCATTTTTTCTTTTCTCCCCCTCCCCAAATCCCTCCGCGGCTCTTTCCCCGCTCCCTGCTCTGTTCGTCCATCCGTCCGTCCTTCACCTGCCGTCCTCCCTGCGGCCGGCCGGGTGCACCCAGTTGTTGTCGTGCAGCCCCGTCCGGCAGCCCGGCGCCTCCCGGTCCGGCCGGCGGCAGCACATCCAGTAGGAGCGGCCGTAGGGCAGGTCGTGGTGGTAGGGCTTGGGGTGCCAGCGGCACAGCGACACGTCCCCGCGCTCGTAGCGCTTCTTGCACTGCTTGCAGGGGTCGTCGCGGTACAGCGGGTCCCGGTTCCAGCGCGAGTCCGTGGCCTGCACGCCGAACGTCTCGATGATCTGCTTGAAGTAGTGGCACGAGCACTTGAGGGCAGCCAGCGCCTGCGTGGGCAGGTAGCTGAAGATCTTCACCATGACGTGCTCGGGCAGCAGCAGCATGTACTGCCGCGGCTCCAGCAGCCGCTGGATCTTGAAGCGGATCTCCAGGAAATCGTGCGACACGTGCCGGTACAGCCGGCACAGCGCCGGGTCCCCGGCCGCGGCCCGGCCCGGCGCCGCCGCGCCGCCCGCTGGCTCCTCGGGCCGGCCGGGCAGCAGGAAGAGCTGTCCGGGCGGCGGCGGCTCGTCCGGCAGCCGCACCGTCTCCTCCGTCACCTGCTTGGCGCTGTCCTTGCCGAAGAACACGCACTGGTCCACCACGCCCGTCACCACCACGTCCACGTGGAAGCCGGACGCGCAGTCCCGCGCCGACGCCGCCGACGCGGCGCTCTCGGCGCTGCCGCCGCCGGGCTCGGTTGACGCTGCCGCCGCCGCCGCCTCGTCAGTGCCGTCCTTGTCCCCCTTGGCGGCCAGCAGCAGCTCCACGCCGGCGCGCGCCGGGCTCACCAGCCGGTACAGGTCGCAGGTGATCTGGTCCTTGGCGCCCGGCAAGCGCGGCCGCTCCGGTGCGGTGGCGGCAGCGGTGGTGCTGCCGCGGGGCTCGCACCCGCTGGAGATGCGGAAGGCGATCCGCACCTCGCCGGGTGCCGCCGCCGCGCCGCACTCATCGGCACCGCCGGCACCGGTGCCGCCGGCGCGGCACAACCCGTTGGGCCTCGCCGCGCCGTGCTCTCGCCGCTGCTGCGACTCGAACTGCGCCACGGCGGCCGCCACGCGCCGGCACTCGGGGCCGCCCGGCGCCTCCAGCAGCACCAGCGGCGCCGGCGCCTCGCCGGGCCGCGGCAGGCCGTGCAGCGCCAGCGCCGCGCGCCGCTCCACCAGCGCCACCATCTCCGCCACCGACAGCAGATCCGGCGCGCTGCCGGCGCCCTCAGCGTCCTTGGCGGCGCCCTTGGCGGCATCCCCGGCGCCGGCGGCCCAGCCGGGCGCGGTTTTGGGGTCGTGGCAGCGCCGGCGCCGCTTGGCCTTGGAGCTGTCGCTGCCCCAGTTGCCCTTGACCTTCATGGTGCTGGCACGGCCGCCGGCGCCGCACTGGTGTGCCACGAAGAACGCCACCTTCTCCTTGGTGTTGCCCGGCTTGATGACGTACCACGTGTCCAGCAGCACCCGCCCGTCCTCGGTGGCCGCCGGCGCCGCCGGGCCGGGCTCAGGGGGCTCCGGGGGGGTGTTTTCGGTGGGGCAGCAGCTCGGGGGTTTGCGCGGCGGTGCCGGGGCAGTGGCGGTGCTGGCGGTGCTGGTGGTGCATGGTTTGTTCTGCGAGAAGGTGCCGAAGGGCCGCGGGCACCAGAGCTGCAGCTGCGGGAAGGCGTTGGGCTCCATCGGCAGCGCCGCATGGCACGGCCACGCCGCCGGGGCCGCCCGGGCCTGCCAGGGAGGAGAGACGGCGTTGACGGCCGCGGGGACGCTCGGGGACACCGCGGGGACACCGGGGGGACACTCGGGGACACTGCGGGGACTCTGGGGAGAGCCTTGGGGATACGCGGGGGACGCTCAGGGACACCGCGGGGACACCAGGGGGACGCTCAGGGACACCGCGGGGACACCAGGGAGAGCCTTGGGGACACTGGGGGGATGCTTGGGGACACTGAGGGGGACGACTGGGGACACCAGGGAACCCTCGAGGACACCACTAGGACACTTGGGGACACTGGTAGGACCTTTGGGGACACCAGGGGGACGCCTGGGGACACTGGGGGACGCTTAAGGACACCAGGGGGACCCTCAGTGACACCGAGGGGACCCTTGGGGACACCGGGGAGACACTTGAGGACACCAGAGGGACCCTCAGTGACACCGGGAGGACCCTCGGGGACACCGGGGGGACCCTCGGGGACATCGTGGGGCTGCGCCCCCCCCAAACGCGCGCCTCAAGCCCCGCCCCCCGGGCCCGTTACGCCCCGCCCCTCCTCACGCCCCGCCCACCCCCGGCAGAGGCCACACCCCCCATGGCGGGCGGCCAATCAGCGCGCGGCGTTCGGGCCATGCCCATATATGGACGGCGGCGCGCGGGGGCGGGGCCTCCGGGAGGGGGCGTGGCCCGGCGGGTCCCGGTCCCGCGTGGGCCCCGGGAGGGGAGTGGGGGGGGAACCCCGGTTTTGGAGAGGGAGGGGGGGAGAAGCGGCGCCGGTGTCCGGTGGGGAGGGGTCGTTAACGGGCTCCGGGAGCGCGGGGACGCCGCCGGAGCCACCGGGCGCCCCGGGATCCCCCCCTGAGGACCCCCGCTGTCCCCTCCGTTAAGCCTCTCTCAGGCCCGCACGCCCCGGGGAGCGCCCCGCGAGGCCCCCACGCCCACGGGCCCGCCCCTCCCGCGGCGGCCGGGCCCCACCCGGTGCCGCCGCCCCTCCCCCGCTCACCGGGCCGTGCCGGGCGCGGCCGCTCCGCCTCTCCGGCCGCTTCCGGGGTGCCCCGCCGCGCCTGCGCCCGCGGCCCGCCGCGCTCCGCGCCTGCGCCCGCGCGGGGCCTCACGGGAGCTGTAGTCCGCGCCCGTGCCGTCGGGCGCCGCGCCGCGGGGCGTGCTGGGAGTTGTAGTTCATACACACAGACAATGGCGGCGCCCCCGGGGGTCACGTGGTTTATTTTTTTTTAGGGTACAAAGCCGGCGACCCCCGTGCCCCCCCCACCCCCAAATCCCCCGGGTTTCACCCCAAATTGAACCAGACCCCCCCCTCCCCCTATCCCACACCCAAAACTCTTGAGGAATCGCCCCTCCCCAGCACCCACAGGTGCCCCCCAACACACCCAGGTGCTCCCCAGGACCCCCAGGTACCCCCCAGGTACCTCCCAGCACCCAAAGGTGCCCCCCAGGTGCCCCCCAACACTCCCAGGTGCCCTCCAGGACCCCCAGGTTCCCCCCCCAATACCCACAGGTGCCCCCCAGCATCCCCAGGTGCTCCCCAGGACCCCCAGGTACCCCCCAGGTACCCCCCAGCACCCAAAGGTGCCCTCCCAGGTGCCCCCCAACACCCACAGGTGCCCCCCAGGTACCCCCCAGGACCCCCAGGTGCCCCCCAGGTACCCCCCAGGACCCCCAGGTACCCCCCAGGTGCCCCCCAGCACCCAAAGGTGGCCCCCGCCCCCTCAGCAGCCGCTCTCGCCCCCCGCCCGCCGTCTCTGTCTCGGGGGGTCCCGGGGGGCGGCCCCGGCAGCCCCGAACCGGCAGCGCCGCCAGCGCCGCCGCACCTCGGCCTGCACCTGCGGGGGCATGTGGGGTGTCACGCGTGTCCCGCGCCACGTGTGTCCCGCGCCACGCGTGTCCCGTGTCGGACAGACCCCTGGCCCCGCCGCACACGCACCTCCTTGTTGGCGAAGCAGTACAGGACGCTGACCACCAGCCCCTGGGGGACAGTTTCAGGTGGGCTTGGGGTCACGCGTGTCCCTGCGTGTCCCAGTCGTGTCCCACGTGTCCGGCATGTCCCGCATGTCCCACATGTCCCGTGTGTCCCACATGTCCCGTGTCCTGCGTGTCCCCCATGTCTCCTGTGTCCTGCATGTCCCATGTCCCGTGTGTCCCCCGTGTCCTGCATGTTCCCCGTGTCCCTGCGTGTCCTGTGTGTCCTGTGTGTCCCCATGTCCCACGTGTCCCACATATCCCCTGTGTCCCGTGTGTCCCATGTCCCCCGTGTCCCATGTGTCCCACGTGTCCTGTGTCCACCGTGTCCCGTGTCCCACATGTCCTGTGTCCCGTGTCCTGTTGTCCCCCGTGTCCTGTGTGTCCCGTGTGTCCCCCATGTCCCGGTGTCCCTGTGTCCCACGTGTCTCCCGTGTCCCCTGTGTCCCGTGTCCCGCGTGGGCCTCACCTGCACCGAGGTGAGCAGCAGGTGCAGGCAGAGCCGCGCCTGCCTCAGTTTCCCCGCGCCGGCCTCGCCCTCCCCGGCCAGGGCGAAAATCACCTCGTGCACCCCCAGCAGCGGGATCAGCGTCAGCGTGGAGCGCGCCAGCCTGCCGGGACACGCATGGGACACATGGGAACATGTGGGGACACGTGGCGACACGGCTGGGACACGCGGGGACACGTGGGGACCACCCCGAGTAAGGGGACACACCTGGGGACACGCCCAGGGGGATTTGGGGACACCCCCGGGCACAGGGACACACTTGAGCCAGGTGTCCCCACCCACTCCAGGTGTCCCCCCCAATGTCCCCACCTGCTCCAGGTGTCCCCACCCGCTCCAGGTGTCCCCCCCGATGTCCCCACCCGTGCCAGGTGTCCCCACCTGAGCCGCGCGTCCCCGCGGGCCACCTGCCGGGCGCGCACCTTGGCCACCAGGATGCGGAGGATGCGCACGAACACCACGAAGTTCACCTGGGCCGAGGGGAGGGGACACCCGAGGTGACACCCGAGGGGACACCCGCGGGGACACCCGCGGGGACACCTGGCACCCCCCCGCAATGTCACCCACCACCACGGCCGCCAGGATGGGACAGCGGATCAGCCACCACACCTGCACCTTGTCATTGCGCTCCCAGCACCTGAGGGACAGGTGAGGGACATTGGGGACATGGGGGACACTGGGGACAGGTGAGACAGGTAGAACATTGGGGACAGGTGGGACAGGTGAGGGACACTGGGGACACTGGGGACAGGTGGCACCGGCGGTGGCCTCACCCCTCGTTGTCGTACAGGTGCCGCAGAACCACCCAGGGCACCACGAAGAGCACGGGGACACCTGGAGGGGGGACACAGGGGGTGACACGGGTGACAGGGTGACACGGGTGACAGGGTGACACGGGTGGCAGTGACATGGTGAAATGGATGACACGGGTGACACGTGTGACAACAGCATACGTGACACGGTGACACGCGTGTCTCACCCCAGCCCAGCAGCAGGAAGGCGAGCAGGCACGGGTGACACAGGTACCACAGTGACACGGGTGGATGTGACACAGTGACAATGACACACGTGACACGGTGACACACATGACCGTGGCGTGTCTCACCCCAGCCCAGCAGCAGGAAGGCGGGCAGGCGGCGCCGCGCGGGCCGCGCGCGCAGCAGCCGCAGCAGGAACAGCCCCTCGGCCGTGGCCCACGCGTAGTTGGCGCCCACGCAGTACTGCGCCACGCTCTGCGCCACGCGGCACGCGGGGCCCGCCTGCGCCCGCACGCGTGTCCCGCGGGGCCCCAAGCGTGACCCCCGGGGCTCCACGCGTGTCCCCTCCCGCCACGAGTGTCCCCCGGGGCCCCACGCGTGTCCCCCGTCTGTCCCCACACGTGTCCCCCCGCCCCCACGTGTGCCCCCACGCGTGTCCCCGTGTCCCACACGTGTTCCCCCATCCCCGCATGTGTCCCCCTGCCCCTCGGCCGTCCTCTCGCATGTCCCCCCGTCCCACATGTGTCCATCATGTCCCACGGGTGTCCCCCCGCCCTGTGGCCACCCCCACGCATGTCCCCCTGTCCCCACGCGTCTCCCCCTGCCACCACGCGTGTCCCTCCTGTCCCACGCGCGTCCCCCCACCCTGTGGCTGCCCCCATGCGTGTCCCCCGTCCCCACCGCGTGTCCCCCCTGTCCCACGCGTGTCCCCACACGCGTCCCCCCTCATCCCCTCGTGTCCCCCCGTCCCCACGCGTGTCCCCGCGTGTCCCCACGTGTGTCGCGGCGCACCTGGCGGCGCAGCAGCAGCAGGGGGTGGCCGTGGCCGTGGCCGCGGGGCAGCAGCGCGTCGCGGGCCAGGACGGCGCCGGCGCGCAGCGCGAACGACGCAAACAGGTTGGCGTGGAGCAGGTTCCGCGTGCAGCGCAGGCGCCTGCGGGACACGCGGGACACGCGTGATGTGGGGACACCGCCGTGGTGTGGCGTTCCACAGGCGTGACAACCCCCAGGTGTCCCCAGCTGTCCCAGGTGTGTCCCAGGTGTGACATCCCCAGATGTGACATCCCCCAGGTGTGTCCCCAGTGGTCCACAGGTGTCCCCAGGTGTGACATCCCCAGGTGTGTCCCCAGGTGTGTCCCAGGTGTGTCCCCCCATGTCCCCAGCTGTCCCCAGGTGTGACATCCCCCAGGTGTGTCCCCAGTGGTCCACAGGTGTCCCCAGGTGTGACATCCCCCAGCTGTCCCCAGGTGTCCCCAGGTGTGTCCCAGGTGTCCCAGGTGTGTCCTAGCTGTCCTCAGGTGTCCCCAGGTGTGACATCCCCCAGGTGTCCGCAGGTGTCCCCAGGTGTGTCCCAGGTGTCCCAGGTGTGTCCCAGCTGTCCTCAGGTGTCCCCAGGTGTGACATCCCCCAGGTGTCCCCAGGTGTCCCCAGGTGTGTCCCAGGTGTCCCAGGTGTGTCCTAGCTGTCCTCAGGTGTCCCCAGGTGTGACATCCCCCAGGTGTCCCCAGGTGTCCCCAGGTGTGTCCCAGGTGTCCCAGGTGTGTCCTAGCTGTCCTCAGGTGTCCCCAGGTGTGACATCCCCCAGGTGTCCCCAGGTGTCCCCAGGTGTGTCCCAGGTGTCCCAGGTGTGTCCCAGCTGTCCTCAGGTGTCCCCAGGTGTGACATCCCCACCTGTCCCAGGTGTCCCAGGTGCGGCGCTCACCTGAGCAGCAGCAGCAGCAGCAGCGCCGCCAGCAGCGCCACGAGCGACAGCGAATAACCCACGGTGTAGAGCCGGCGGAACTGCTCCAGCAGCCACAGCTGCCGCTGCGCGCCGGCACGCAGCACGCGGACACGTGTGACGCGGGTGACATGGGACACGGGACAGGGGACACGGGTGACATGGGACATGGACACGGACAGGCGTGACACGGACACGAACATGCGTGACACAAACACAGACACGGACACACGTGACATGGACACGGACATGGGGACACGGGACACAGGACACATGGGACAGGTGACACGGGTGACACGGGGGAAACAAGGACACGGGGACAGAGGGACAGGAGGACAGGGTGGCAGCGGGACACGGGGACAGAGTGGACATGGGGACACAGGGACACGGGGACAGAGGGACAGGGTGGCAGCGGGACACGGGGACAGGGGGAGAGGGTGACACGGGGACACGGCACGGCACGGGGACAGCAGGGGACATCAGGGACACGGCGGGGGACACGGGACACGGGGCACAGCGCGACAGCGGCGGTGACACACACGGGGCACAGCGCGTGGCACCGGCGCCACCCGGTGCCACCACCCGGTGTCACCGCCGGTGTCACGCTGCGCTGCGGGTGACACGCGCGGGGCACGGCGTGTGACAGCCACGGGCGCGTGGCACCACGCGGTGTCACCCCGCCGTGTCACCCCGCCGTGTCACCGAACCGTGTCACCCCCGCTGTCCCATGCAGCGTCCCTGTCCCCTCTCTCTCCCCCCTCTGTCCCCTCCCTGTCCCCTCCCGCTGTCCCCTCCCTGTCCCCTCCCGCTGTCCCCTCCCTGTCCCCTCCCTGTCCCCTCTGTCCCCTCCCTGTCCCCTCTGTCCCCTCGCTGTCCCCCCTCTCTCCCCCCTCTGTCCCCTCGCTGTCCCCCCTCTCTCCCCCCTCTGTCCCCTCCCTGTCCCCTCTGTCCCCTCCCTGTCCCCTCTGTCCCCTCCCGCTGTCCCCTCCCTGTCCCCTCCCTGTCCCCTCGCTGTCCCCTCTCTGTCCCCTCTGTCCCCTCTGTCCCCTCGCTGTCCCCTCGCTGTCCCCTCTCTCTCCCCCCTCTGTCCCCTCTGTCCCCTCCCTGTCCCCTCTGTCCCCTCTGTCCCCTCTGTCCCCTCCCTGTCCCCTCTGTCCCCTCCCTGTCCCCTCTGTCCCCTCTGTCCCCTCCCTGTCCCCTCTGTCCCCTCCCTGTCCCCTCTGTCCCCTCTGTCCCCTCGCTGTCCCCCCTGTCCCACCTGCAGCGGCTCCGTCTCCGCCAGGTCCTCGCACTGGGAATTGTCCTGCCAGGTCCGGCCGCTCTCGTCGCTCTCCCAGCGCCCGTCGGGGCCGCAGCGCCGCGCCACCACCCCGCCCTGCACTGTGGCACCTCCGGCTGTCCCCGGTGTCCCCTGGCTGTCCCCGGTGTCCCCTCCGGCTGCCCCCAGTGTCCCCTCGCTGGCCCCGGTGTCCCCTCCCTGTCCCTTCCCGGCCATCCCCGATGTCCCCTCACTGTCCCCAATGTCCCCATCCCTCCCAGGTGTCCCCATCCCTCCCGGGTGTCCCCATCTCTTCCCAGGTGTCCCCACCCTCCCAGGTGTCCCCATCCCTCCCAGGTGTCCCCATCCCTGCCAGGTGTCCCTGCCCTCCCGGGTGTCCCCACCCAGGTGTCCCCACCCTCCCAGGTGTCCCTGCCCTCCCAGGTGTCCCCACCCCCCCAGGTGTACCCATCCCTCCCAGGTGTCCCCATCTTTTCCCAGGTGTCCCCATCCCTCCCGGGTGTCCCCATCCCTTCCCAGGTGTCCCCATCCCTGCCAGGTGTCTCCATCCCTCCCAGGTGTCCCCACCCTCCCAGGTGTCCCCATCCCTTCCCAGGTGTCCCCACCCCCCCAGGTGTCCCCACCCTCCCAGGTGTCCCCACCCTCCCAGGTGTCCCCATCCCTCCCAGGTGTCCCACCCTCCCAGGTGTCCCCATCCCTGACAGGTGTCCCCATCCCTCCCAGGTGTCCCCACCCAGGTGTCCCCATCCCTGCCCAGGTGTCCCCACCCTCCCAGGTGTCCCCATCCCTGCTCAGGTGTCCCCATCCCTCCCAGGTGTCCCCACCCTCCCAGGTGTCCCACCCTCCCAGGTGTCCCCATCCCTCCCAGGTGTCCCACCCTCCCAGGTGTCCCCACCCTCCCAGGTGTCCCCATCCCTGACAGGTGTCCCCACCCTCCCAGGTGTCCCCACCCAGGCGTCCCCACCCTCCCAGGTGTCCCACCCTCCCAGGTGTCCCCACCCTCCCAGGTGTCCCCATCCCTCCCAGGTGTCCCACCCTCCCAGGTGTCCCCATCCCTCCCAGGTGTCCCAGCTGCCCAGGTGGCCTCACCTCGGTGGTACCAGGGCAGGTACCAGGGGCAGGGGACGGTGGCGGTGCTGTTGGGGACAGCGTCCCCCCAGCACGCGTACAGGTCGAAGCTGCGGTTGCAGACGGGTCCTGGCGGGAGGGTGGCGGTGTCACCTGGGCTGTCCCCAAGGTGTCCCCAGGGTGTCCCCAGCCTCGGGGTGGCCCCGGGCAGGTGCGGCCGCTCACCTGGGGCGGGCGGGGCCAGGCGCAGGTGCAGCTCGCAGGCCTGGCGGTACTGGCGCCAGGCGACCACGGTGGCGCGGGCGGAGCGCTCCTGGGGACAGCGGGGACATTGGGGACAGCGAGGGGACATTGGGGACAGTGGGGACAGCGAGGGGACATTGGGGACAGTGGGGACAGCGAGGGGACATTGGGGACATTGGGGACATTGGGGACAGCGAGGGGACAGTGGGGACAGCGAGGGGACATTGGGGACAGTGGGGACAGTGGGGACAGCGAGGGGACAGTGGGGACAGTGGGGACAGTGGGGACATTGGGGACAGCGAGGGGACAGTGGGGACAGTGGGGACAGCAGGGACATTGGGGACAGCGAGGGGACATTGGGGACAGTGGGGACAGTGGGGACAGCGGGGACAGCGGGGACATTGGGGACAGCGAGGGGACAGTGGGGACATTGGGGACAGTGGGGACAGTGGGGACAGTGGGGACAGTGGGGACATTGGGGACAGCGAGGGGACATTGGGGACAGCGGGGACATTGGGGACAGCGAGGGGACAGTGGGGACATTGGGGACAGTGGGGACAGTGGGGACATTGGGGACAGTGGGGACAGTGGGGACAGCGAGGGGACAGTGGGGACAGTGGGGACAGCGAGGGGACATTGGGGACAGCGGGGACATTGGGGACAGTGGGGACAGTGGGGACATTGGGGACAGTGGGGACAGTGCGGACAGCGAGGGGACATTGGGGACAGTGGGGACAGTGGGGACAGGGAGGGGACAGTGGGGACAGGGAGGGGACAGCGAGGGGACATTGGGGACAGCGGGGACATTGGGGACAGCGAGGGGACATTGGGGACAGTGGGGACAGCGAGGGGACATTGGGGACAGTGGGGACAGCGGGGACAGCGGGGACAGTGGGGACATTGGGGACAGTGGGGACAGTGGGGACAGCGAGGGGACAGTGGGGACAGTGGGGACAGTGGGGACAGCGAGGGGACAGTGGGGACATTGGGGACAGTGGGGACATTGGGGACGGGGGGGACATTGGGGACAGCGGGGACGGGACATCGAGGGACATCAAGGGATATTTGGGGACAATGGGGGACATCGGGGGACAATGAGGCACATCAGGGGACATCGAGGGACATCGAGACACATCGAGGGACAATGAGGGACATCGGAGGACATCAGGGGGACAGCGGGACACCGGGGGGACATCGGGGGACATCGGGGGACATCGGGGATATGGCGGGGGTCTCACCTCTGCTCCGGGCGGGACGTGGCCGGGCGGGGCGGGGGTCGCCTCCCGCTGGCCCATGGTGGCCCCGGGGTGTCGCGGGGTGTCTGCTGGGTGACCCCTGGGTGTCCCCAAGTGTCGCCGTCCCCGTCCCCGCCGCTCCCGTGTCGCCGGTGCCGGCTCCGCGCGTGGCTCTGTCACCCGCGGGTGGCAGCGGCAGGGGCGGGGACCGCCCCCGGGAGGAGCCTCGGCGGCACCGGGGGGTCCCGGGGGCACCGGGGGGGTCGCGGGGACACCCACGGGGGTCTCGGTGTCACCGGGGGGGTCTCAGTGTCACGGGGGAGTCCCGGTGTCACCCACGGGGTCCCGGCGTCACCCACAGGGGTCTCGGTGCCACCGGGGGGGTCTCGGTGCCACTGGGGGGGGGTCCCAGTGCCACCCACGGGGGTCTCGGTGTCACCTACGGGGTCTCGGTGCCACCTGGGGGGTCTCGGTGCCACTGGGGGGGGTCCCAGTGCCACCCACGGGGGTCTCGGTGTCACCTACGGGGGTCTCGGTGTCACGGGGGAGTCCCGGTGTCACCCACGGGGTCCCGGTGTCACCCACAGGGGTCCCGGTGCCACCCACGGGGTCTCGGTGTCACCGGGGGAGTCCCGGTGTCACCCACGGGGTCCCGGTGTCACCCACGGGGTCCCGGCGTCACCCACAGGCGGTCTCGATGCCACCGGGGGGGTCTCGGTGCCACTGGGGGGGGTCCCAGTGCCACCCACGGGGGTCTCGGTGTCACGGGGGAGTCCCGGTGTCACCCACGGGGTCCCGGTGTCACCCACGGGGGTCTCGGTGTCACCCACAGGGGTCCCGGTGCCACCCACGGGGGTCTCGGTGTCACCCACAGGGTCCCGGTGTCACCCACAGGGTCCCGGTGCCACCCACGGGGGTCTCGGTGTCACGGGGGAGTCCCGGTGTCACCCACGGGGTCCCGGTGTCACCCACAGGGGTCTCGGTGCCACCGGGGGGCTCCCGGTGCCACCCACGGGGGTCTCAGTATCCCCCCAGTGTCCCCCAATGTCCCAACCAAAATGGGCGTGTCCCAAATCAAAGTGGGCGTGTCCCAAATCACAGTGGGCGTGTCCCCATCAAAGTGGGCGTGTCCCCATCAAAGCGGGCGTGTCCCAATTAAAGCGGGCGTGTCCCCATCAAAGTGGGCGTGTCCCCATCAAAGTGGGCGTGTCCCCATCAAAGTGGGCGTGTCCACAACCAAAATAGGCGTGTCCCAATTAAAGCGGGCGTGTCCCAATTAAAGCGGGCGTGTCCCAATTAAAGTGGGCGTGTCCCAATTAAAGCGGGCGTGTCCCCATCAAAGTGGGCGTGTCCCCGCTCAAAGTGGGCGTGTCCCCCCAACACCCCGCGCGCGTCCGCCAGGGGGCGCCCCGCGGGCCGAAGCGGGGGGGCGGGGCGGGGCGGCGGTGACGTCATCTCCCGGCGCCGCGCCGCCCCCGCGCAGGATGGTGGCGGGCGCGTTCCCGCTGGCCAAGCTGCTGACGCTGGGCGCGCGCCAGCTCAGCCGCCCGCTGGCCGCGCGCATCAAGGCGGGGGCGCGCGCCTCGCCCTTCTTCCGCACCTACCTGTGCCTGCCCCCCGCCCAGCGTGAGTGTCACCTGAGGGGGGACACCTGGGGACACCTGGGGACACCTGGGGACAGCCCGGGGACACCTGGGGACAGCCCGGGGACACCTGGGGACAGCCCGGGACACATCCCGGACCGGCCTCAGGGCGGGACTGGGGGCATGGGGGCACCTGGGGACATCTGGGGACACCTGGGAAGGGAGGGGACAGCCCCGGGACACCTCCCGGACCGGCCTCGGGGTGGGGCAGGGGGCATGGGGGCACCTGGGGACATCTGGGGACAGCCCGGGGACACCTGGGGACACCTGGGAAGGGAGGGGACACCTGGGGACACCTCCCGGACCGGCCTCGGGGCGGGGCAGGGGGCATGGGGACACCTGGGAAGGGAGGGGACACCTGGGGACACCTGGGGACAGCCCGGGGACACCTCCCGGACCGGCCTCTGGGTGGGGCAGGGGGCATGGGGGGCACCTGGGGACACCTGGGGACACCTGGGGACAGCCCGGGGACACCTCCCGGACCGGCCTCGGGGTGGGGCAGGGGGCATGGGGGCACCTGGGGACACCTGGGGACACCTGGGGACACCTGGGAAGGGAGGGGACACCTGGGGACATCTGGGGACAGCCCGGGACACATCCCGGACCGGCCTCGGGGCGGGGCAGGGGGCATGGGGACACCTGGGGACACCTGGGGACACCTGGGGACACCTGGGAAGGGAGGGGACACCTGGGGACACCTGGGGACAGCCCCGGGACACCTCCGGACCGGCCTCGGGGTGGGGCAGGGGGCATGGGGGCACCTGGGGACACCTGGGAAGGGAGGGGACACCTGGGGACACCTCCCGGACCGGCCTCAGGGCGGGGCAGGGGGCATGGGGGCACCTGGGGACACCTGGGGACACCTGGGAAGGGACGGGACAGCCCCGGGACACCTGGGGATACGTGGTGGCCCCTCCTGGACTGAGCTCTGGGTGGGACTGGGGTCATGGGAGACACCTGGGGACACCTGGGGACACCTGGCAGGGGGGACACCCCTGGGCCAGCCCCTCCTTGCTGCCCTCGCTCTGCCCCGGCGGCTCTGGGGAAGGACAGGGACAGGGGGGACGGGGGGGACCCCGAAACGGGAGAGGGGGGCTGGATTTGGGGGGATTTATGGCTGGATTTGGGGAGATTTATGACTGGATTTGGGGGGATTTATGGCTGGATTTGGGGGGATTTATGGCTGGATTTTGGGGGGATTTATGGCTGGATTTGGGGGGATTTATGACTGGATTTTGGGGGGATTTATGGCTGGATTTGGGGGGATTTATGGCTGGATTTTGGGGGGATTTATGGCTGGATTTTGGGGGGATTTATGGCTGGATTTGGGGGAAATTTCTGACTGGATTTTGGGGGGGTTTATGACAGGATTTTATGGCTGTATTTGGGGTGATTTATGGTTGGATTTCGGGGGTTTGTGACTGGATTTGGGGGGATTTGTGGCTGGATTTATGGCTGGATTTGGGGTGATTTATGCCTGGATTTTTGGGGTTTGTGACAGGATTTGGGTGGATTTGTGACAGGATTTTGGGGGATCTGGGGGTTGGTTTGGAAGAGATGCGTAGCTGGATTTGGGGAGGATTTTTGGGTGCATTTGGGGGGGATCTGTGACAGGATTTTAAGGCTGTATTTTGGGTGATTTATGGCTGGATTTTGGGGAATTTCTGGCTGGATTTGGGGGAAATTTCTGACTGGATATTGGGGGGATCTGTGACACTATTTTAGGGCTGTATTTGAAGGGATTTATGGTTGGATTTTGGGGGATTTGTGACTGGATTTTGGGGGAATTTATGGCTGGATTTGGGGGTGTTTGTGACAGGATTTTGGGGGAATTTACGGCTGTATTTTGGGGGGATCTGTGAGAGGATTTTGGGGGAATTTATGGCTGGATTTGGGGGAGTTTGTGGCAGGATTTTGTGGCTGTATTTGAAGGGATTTATGGCTGGATTTGGGGGGATCTGTGACAGGATTTTGGGTAAATTTATGGTTGCATTTGGGTGAATTGACGTCTGTATTTTGGGGGGGTTTGTGACAGGATTTTGGGGGACTTTATGGCTGTATTTGGGGGAATTTATGGCTGGATTTGGGGAGGGTCTTTGACAGGATTTTGGGTGAATTTACGGCTGTATTTTGGGGGGATCTGTGACAGCATTTTGGGGGAATTTACGGCTGCATTTTGGGGGGATCTGTGACAGCATTTTGGGGGAATTTACGGCTGCATTTTGGGGGGATCTGTGACAGCATTTTGGGGGAATTTACGGCTGCATTTTGGGGGGATCTGTGACAGCATTTTGGGGGAATTTACGGCTGTATTTGGGGGGGATCTGTGACAGCATTTTGGGGGAATTTACGGCTGCATTTTGGGGGGATCTGTGACAGCATTTTGGGGGAATTTATGGCTGGATTTGGGGAGGGTCTTTGACAGGATTTTGGGTGAATTTACGGCTGTATTTTGGGGGGATCTGTGACAGCATTTTGGGGGAATTTTTGGCTGTATTTGGGGGGATCTGTGACAGGATTTTGGGGGAATTTACGGCTGCATTTTGGGGGGATCTGTGACAGCATTTTGGGGGAATTTACGGCTGTATTTGGGGGGGATCTGTGACAGCATTTTGGGGGAATTTACGGCTGCATTTTGGGGGGATCTGTGACAGCATTTTGGGGGAATTTACGGCTGTATTTGGGGGGGATCTGTGACAGCATTTTGGGGGAATTTACGGCTGCATTTTGGGGGGATCTGTGACAGCATTTTGGGGGAATTTTTGGCTGTATTTGGGGGGATCTGTGACAGGATTTCGGGCAGTTTGTGATAGGATTTTGGGGGAATTTACAGCTGTATTTGGGGGGACTTGTGACCGCATTTGGTGGGAATTTCTACCCGTGTTTGTCTGGAATCCTGTGCCGCTTTGGGATTATTGAACCCCGGATTTCTGCTGAACCCATCCCCATCCACCAATTCCGCCGCGGGGCGGTGGATCTCTCTCTCAACCCCCCCCCCCCCCATTCCCCCGTGCCTCAGTTTACCACTGGGTGGAGATGCGGACCAAGATGCGGCTGCTGGGCTTCCGCGGCGCGGCGGTGAAGCCGCTGAACGAGGAGGCGGCGGCCGAGCTGGGCGCCGAGCTGCTGGGCGAGGCGCTCGTCTTCGGCGTCGGGGGCCTCTGCCTCTACCTCGAGTACCTGCGGCAGGCGGGGCAGAGCCGGCGGCGCGAGGAGCACCTGGAGCAGAGCCTGGCCGAGCTGCGGCGCGGCCTGCAGCAGCTCCAGGGCGAGCTGGAGGAGCTGCGGGCCCGGGGAGGGGCGCAGGGTGGGGCTGGACACGCCCTGGGTGGGGCTGGACACGCACAAAGTGGGGCTGGACACGCCCAAAGTGGGGCTGGACACACCCTGGGTGGGGCTGGACACGCCCTGGGTGGGGCTGGACACGCCCAAAGTGGGGCTGGACACGCCCAAAGTGGGGATGGACACACCCAAAGTGGGGCTGGACACGCCCAAAGTGGGGCTGGACACACCCAAAGTGGGGCTGGACACGCCCAAAGTGGGGCTGGACATGGCCTGGGTGGGGCTGGACACGGACAAAGTGGGGCTGGACACGGACAAAATGGGGATGGACACGCCCAAAGTGGGGCTGGACATGCCCAAAATGGGGCTGGACACGCACAAAGTGGGGATGGACACGGCCAAAGTGGGGCTGGACACGGCCTGGGTGGGGCTGGACACGCCCAAAGTGGGGATGGACACGGCCAAAGTGGGGCTGGACATGGCCAAAGTGGGGATGGACACACCCTGGGTGGGGCTGGACACACCCAGGTCACCTCAGGACACGCCCCCGCCCAATCTGTGAATGCTGCTGGGGATGGCCACGCCCCTTCTGGCTCTGGACACGCCCCCATCGCGGCAGGCCACGCCCCCTCCCATTAAAGCCTTTGTGTGCTGTGCGCGCTGTGCCTTTAAGGGAAGGGGCTAAGGGAGGGTGGGCGTGGCCTGGGTGGGACTGTGGGCGTGGCTTTGTGGGGGCGTGGTCAGGCGAAGAGGAGCGCTGTGATTGGCGGGGAGGTGCTGAGGAGTGGGCGGGGCTTGTCCCAGCGTTGGGGGCGGGGTTATTGAGGCCCCGCCCACCCCGGGACACACCCAGGGACCCCCAAAGACCCTCCAAAAACCCCCAGGGACCCCCAAAAACCCCCAAAAGACCGCCCAAAGCCCCCTGGGACCCCCAAAAACCCCCAAAAGACCGCCCAAAGCCCCCTGGGACCCCCAAAAACCCCCAGGAACCCGCCAGGGACCCCCCGAAAAACCCCCAGGGAGGCCCCCAAAATCCCCAGGGACGCCCAAAGACCACCAAAAACCCCCAGGGACCCCCAAAAACCCCCAAAAGACCACCCAAAGCCCCCTGGGACCCCCAAAAACCCCCAAAAGACCGCCCAAAGCCCCCTGGGACCCCCAAAAACCCCCAAAAGACCACCCAAAGCTCCCTGGGACCCCCAAAAACCCCCAAAAGACCGCCCAAAGCCCCCTGGGACCCCCAAAAACCCCCAGGAACCCGCCAGGGACCCCCCGAAAAACCCCCAGGGATGCCCCCAAAAACCCCCAGGGACCCCCAAAAACCCCCAAAAGACCACCCAAAGCCCCCTGGGACCCCCAAAAACCCCCAAAAGACCGCCCAAAGCTCCCTGGGACCCCCAAAAACCCCCAAAAGACCACCCAAAGCCCCCTGGGACCCCCAAAAGCCCCCAGGGACCCCCCCCAAAACCCCCAAAGACCCCCCAGAAAGCCCCCGGGACCCCCAAAGACCCCCCGGGACCCCCAAAAACCCCCAAAGACCGCACAAAACCCCCCGGGACCCTCAAAAACTCCCAGGGACCCCCCTTAAATCCCCCAGGGTCCAGTACAAAACCGTTTATTGGTGCCGAGCGGGGAGACCCCTCCCCAAATAACCAAAAAAAAGTGAAAAACCCCAAAAGTGGGTTAAAAAAAAATCCCCCTGGGGGGGGAGGGAGGAGAAACCCCTCCCCCCTCCCCACGCGTGAAATTGGGGTGGGGGGCACAGTGTGGGGGGGGCTCGGGGGTCTCCCCCCCCCGCCGGTAAGGCACAGCCCGGGGTGGGGGAGGGGGGTTTGGGGGGGCAGCGACCCCTCCCCAAAATCCGTGTTGAGGGGGGGAGGGGGCGTTCAGGGCTCGTTCCTCTTCCGCAGCTCCGTCACCAAGGCTGGGGGAGGGGAAGGGGGGGGAGGACAGAAAATGGGTTGGGGGAGGGGCGTGGTCAGCGCCCCCTCCCCAAATTTGCAGCGGAGCCCCCTCCCCCACCTTGGATGATCTCCTCCTTCGCCTTCCGCAGCTCCTTCCGCACCTCCTCCAGCAGCTCCTGGGGCGGGGGGCAGCAGGTGGGGGGGGCACACCCCCGACCCCCCCCCAAAATCCCCAAAAACCCAAATTCCCCCCAGACCCCCTTCCCAAAATCCCCAAAACCCCAAATTCCCCCAAGACCCCCTTCCCAAAATCCCCAAAACCCCAAATTCCCCCCAGACCCCCTTCCCAAAATCCCCAAAACCCCAAATTCCCCCCAGACCCCTCCCCAAAATCCCCAAAACCCCAAATTCCCCCCAGAACCCCTCCCCAAAATCCCCAAAACCCCAAATTCCCCCCAGACTCCCCCAAAACCTCAAATTCCCCCCAGACCCCCTCCCCAAAACCTCCAAAACCCCAAATTCCTCACAGACGCCCCACCCAAAACCCCAAACTCCCCCCAGCCCCCCGCAAAACCCCAAACTCCCCCCAGCCCCCCGCAAAACCCCAAATTCCCCCCAGACCCCCCCAAAACCTCAAATTCCCCCCAGACCCCCTCCCCAAAACCCCAAATTCCCCCCAGCCCCCTCCCAAATCTGGTACCCGCTTGAACCTCTCCAGGTCCAGCTCACTGAGGGGCGCGGGGGGGGCGGCTGGAGCGGCCGATTTCACCCTGGGGAGGGGGGGGTAAGTAATAAATTGGGGACCCCCGCCCCAAAATCCTCCCCCATCCCCCCCCAAAAAAACCTCACCCGGGCAAGGTGGAGCTGAATTTTTCCCAGGGCCTCCGGACAGGCTCTGCGGGGAGAGGGGGGAGGGGCTGAACCCTCAAATCCTCCCCCCCCAAAAAATCAGGCCCCCCTCCCCCCCCCCCAATTCTCGGTTTGCCCCAATTTTGGAGCTTTTTAGGATTTTTTGGGGTTTTTTTTAAAAAAAAAAACTACAGCTCCCGGCGTGCCCCGCGCGCCCGCACCGTTTCCGGCCGCCGGCCCCCGCCGCGGTGCATGCCGGGCGTTGTAGTCCGCGCGCTCGCCCGGCCCCGCCGCCCCGGCGCTGGGCTCCGCCTCCTCCTGGATTTTTTTTTTTGGGGGGTGGGGGGGGGAAAGAAAATTTGGGGAGGGGGAGGCAGAGACCCTTCCCCAAAATTGTTATTTTGGGTGGGAGGGGGGGTCGTACTGACGTTGGTGACGTCATCCTCCTTTTTTGGCCCCTCCGCCGCTTTTCTCCTGGGGGGGGGGGGGGGGGAAAGAGGGGAGGGGTCAGGGTGGGAATTTTGGGGGGGGGTCCCCCAAAATTTCCGCCGCCCCCTCCTCACCTGCGGGCCAGCATGGCGCTCATCTCCTCCATCAACCCCCCACCCCCAGCCCGGGGGGGCGGGTCGGATTTTTGGGGGGGTGGGGGAGGGGCGGGGCCGGACCCCCCTCCCCCCCCAGCGGAGCTCGGGGTGGTCTCGTCCTGATGGGACACAAAAAAAAAATAAAATTAAAATTAAATTTTAAAAAAGGGGAGGGGGAGAGAAGGGGGGGGGAAAATCGACCCCCCCACCGTGCTGTTGATGAATTAATTAATTAGGTAATTAATTAATCAGCCGCTCACCTTGGCCGCTTTCCTGAGTTTGGCCCCCGCGATGGCGGCGGCAAAGTCGGGGACCCCCCCGGGACCCCCTCCCCCACCTCCGGGACCCCCTCCCCCCCCGCCCGGTCCGGGCGGGGGGGGAGGGGGTCCCGGGGGTGGGGGAGGGGGTCCCGGGGGTGGGGGAGGGGGTCCTGTGTGGGGGAGGGGAGAGAGAAAAAAAAAAAAATTGGGAAATTTGGGGACAGCGGGGTGGGGGAGGGGTGAGGGTGGGGTTAATTTTAAATTTTGGGGGGGGGTCAAAGTTGAAGCCCCCTCCCCCACCCACCTGCGGCCGTCCCGCGGCGCTCGGACTGGTCCATCCCCGCCCTGGGGGGGGGGGGGGGAGGGTGGGGAGGGGTCAGTCCATCAAACTCACCCGGGACCCCCTCCCCAAATTTAAAATTTTGGGGGTTTTTTTGCCCCCTCACCTGTCCGGCTGCTCGGGGGGGTCGGGCAGCAGCACCTGAGGGGGGGGCGGGGCAGAGGTGAGACCCCTCCCCAGGGATTTGGGGAGGGGGGGGAGCCCCAAAACTCCGGGGGAGGGGGGGGCAGGGTCTCCAGCCCCCCCCCCAAAAAAAGGGTGAGACCCACGGTACCCCCCAGGTGCCCCTCAAAACCCCCCCAGGTGCCCCCAGATCCCCCCAGGTACCCCCCAGATATGCCCAGGTGTGCCCAGGTACCCCCAAAGCCCCCCCAGGTACCCCCCAGGTGCCCCCAGGTGTGCCCAGATCCCCCCAGGTACCCCCCAGGTACCCCCCAGATATGCCCAGGTGTGCCCAGGTGTGCCCAGGTACCCCCAAAGCCCCCCCAGGTACCCCCCAGGTGTGCCCAGGTGTGCCCAGGTACCCCCAAAGCCCCCCCAGGTACCCCCGAGGTGCCCCCAGGTATTCCCAGGTGTGCCCAGGTGCCCCCAGGTACCCCCCAAAGCCCCCCCAGGTACCCCCCAGGTACCCCCCAGATATGCCCAGGTGTGCCCAGGTGTGCCCAGGTACCCCCAAAGCGCCCCCAGGTGCCCCCCAGATATGCCCAGGTGTGCCCAGGTACCCCCAGGTACCCCCCAGGTGCCCCCAGATCCCCCCAGGTACCCCCTAGGTATGCCCAGGTGCCCCCAGGTACCCCCCAAAGCCCCCCCAGGTACCCCCGAGGTGCCCCCAGGTATTCCCAGGTATGCCCAGGTGCCCCCAGGTACCCCCCAAAGCCCCCCCAGGTACCCCCCAGGTGCCCCCAGGTACCCCCAGGTGCCCCCAGGTACCCCCCAAAGCCCCCCCAGGTGCCCCCCAGGTACCCCCAGGTGCCCCCAGGTATGCCCAGGTGTGCCCAGGTGCCCCCAGGTACCCCCCAAAGCCCCCCCAGGTACCCCCAGGTACCCCCAGATACCCCCCAAAGCCCCCCCAGGTGTGCCCAGTTGCCCCCCAGGTGCCCCCAGGTATGCCCAGGTACCCCCAGGTACCCCCAGGTACCCCCCAAAGCCCCCCCAGGTGTGCCCAGGTGCCCCCCAGGTACCCCCAGGTACCCCCAGGTACCCCCCAAAGCCCCCCCAGGTACCCCCCAGGTGCCCCCACCTGGGGCTGCAGCTGGACGCAGCTGGGCCCCCCCGCCGGCTGCACAGGAGCTGCACTGGAGCTGCACGGGAGCTGCTCGCTGCAGGGGAGAGACCCAAAAATTGGGATAAAACACACGAAAATTGGGATAAAACACACGAAAATTGGGATAAAACACACGAAAATTGGGATAAAACACACCAAAATTGGGATAAAACACCCAAAAATGGGGATAAAACACCCGAAATGGGGAATCCCAATGCTCCCAGTGCTCCCAGTGCTCCCAGTACCGATTCCCGGCTCTCCCAGTGCTCCCAGTACCGATTCCCAGTGCTCCCAGTGCTCCCAGTACCGATTCCCGGCTCTCCCAGTGCTCCCAGTACCGATTCCCGGCTCTCCCAGTGCTCCCAGTACCGATTCCCAGTGCTCCCAGTGCTCCCAGTACCGATTCCCGGCACTCCCAGTGCTCCCAGTACCGATTCCCAGTGCTCCCAGTGCTCCCAGTACCGATTCCCAGTGCTCCCAGTGCTCCCAGTACCGATTCCCGGCTCTCCCAGTGCTCCCAGTACCGATTCCCAGTGCTCCCAGTGCTCCCAGTACCGATTCCCAGTGCTCCCAGTGCTCCCAGTACCGATTCCCGGCTCTCCCAGCGCCCCCCGCTCCCGCTCCCAGTTCTCCCAGTTCCCGTTACCGGCGCCCCCAACGCCCCGGTACCGCCCGGTGCCCGTTACCGGCTCTCCCAGTGCCCCCAGCGCCGCTGCCCGGCGCTCCCAGTTCCTCCCAGTTCCTCCCAGTCGCTCCCAGTACCGATCCCCGCCGCTCCCAGCGCCTCCGGTACCGCTCCCCGGTGCCCCCCGCGCCCGGTAACGCTTCCGCCGGTGCCCCCAGTCCCTCCCAGTCCCTCCCAGTTGCTCCCAGTTGCTCCCAGTCCCGACCCCCGCTCACCCCGTGGCGGCGGCCGCGGCCGGTCCGGGCCCTCCCGGTGGCGGCGGGGCCCGGAGCCGCCGGTCCCGGCGAGAGGCGCCGCCCCCCATGGGCGCGGCCCCGCCCCTCCCGGTAACGGCGGCACCGGGAGGCGGCCCCGGCACCCCGCGGGCGGCACCGGCGGCGCGCGGGGCCCGGTAACGACCGTAACGACCGGGGCTCCTCCCAGTGCCCCAGTCCCCATTGCCGGTACCGATTCCCGGTGCCGCTCTCCCCATTCCCGGCTCCCCGGTGCCGGTTCCCGGTCCCCATCCCCATTCCCGGTGGCATTCCCGGTGCCCATTCCCACCGCCGCTCTCCCCATTCCCGGCTCTCCGTTGCTGGTTCTCCGTGCTATTCCCGGTGACATTCCCGGTACCGATTCCCGGTGCCACTCTCCCCATTCCCGGTTCCCCGGTACCGATTCCCGGTCCCCATTCCCGGTACCGATTCCCGGTGCCACTCTCCCCATTCCCGGCTCCCCGGTACCGATTCCCGGTCCCCATCCCATTCCCGGTCCCCATTCCCGGTACCGATTTCCGGTGCCGCTCTCCCCATTCCCGGCTCCCCGGTGCCGGTTCCCGGTCCCCATCCCATTCCCGGTGCCATTCCCGGTGCCCATTCCCGCCGCCGCTCTCCCCATTCCCGGCTCTCCGGTACTGATTCCCGGTCCCCATCCCCATTCCCGGTGCCATTCCCGGTACCGATTCCCGGTGCCCATTCCCATTCCCGGTGCCCATTCCCGCTGCCACTCCCGGTACCGATTCCCGGTGCCCATTCCCATTCCCGGTGCCCATTCCCGCCGCCGCTCTCCCATTCCCGGTGCCCATTCCCGGTACCGATTCCAGGTAGCCATCCCCATTCCCGGTACCGATTCCCGGTCCCCACTCCCGGTACCGATTCCCGGTCCCCATTCCGGGTGCGACTCTCGGTACCGATTCCCGGTCCCCACTCCCGGTGCCCACTCCCGGTACCGATTCCCGGTCCCCACTCCCGGTGCCCACTCCCGGTACCGATTCCCGGTGCCCACTCCCGGTGCCCACTCCCGGTACCGATTCCCGGTCCCCATTCCCGGTGCCCATTCCCGCCGCCGCTCTCCCCACTCCCGGCTCCCCGGTGCGGTCCCGCCCCCCGCCCCGCCCCTCTCCGCCGCCGCCGCCGCCGCCGCCGCCGCCGCCGCCCTTTGTCCGCGGCCTCGGGCCCCGCCATGGCGCCGCGGTGATGCGCGGCGGGGCCGGCCCGGGGCGGCGGGGCCGAGCGCGACCGGGAGCCCCATGCGGGGGCCGCCGCCATGGGGCAGGTCCTGGGCTTCGCCCACTGCAGTACGCACCGGGAACCGGCACCGGCAACCGGGAACCGGCAACCGGCAGCGGGGAGCGGGGAGGCGGCACCGGCACCGGGAGGGGTCGGGGATGGGGCAGCGGGTACCGGGCACCGGGAACCGGCGGCGGGGAGGGGCTGGGGGGGGAGGGTGCGGGAGGTAACGGGGAACCGGGAGTGGCCGGGGATGGGGAACCGGGAAGCGGCAGCAGGGAACCGGGAGGGGCCGGGGGCAGCCGGGGATGGGGGCACCGGGGCGGACCGGGGCTGCGGGAACCGGGGGGAACCGGGCACGGAAGGACAGGGAGTGGCCGCGGGCACCGGGGATGGATCCAGCACCGGGAGGGGACGGGGATGGGGCCATCGGGAACCGGGGATGGATCCGGCACCGGGAACCGGGAGGGGACGGGAGAACCGGGAACCGGGGATGGATCGGGAACCGGGGATGGAGCCGGCACCGAGAACCGGGAGGGGACGGGAGCACCAGGAACCGGGGATGGATCGGGAACCGGGGATGGAGCCGGCACCGAGAACCGGGAGGGGACGGGAGCACCGGGAACCGGGGATGGATCGGGAACCGGGGATGGAGCCGTCACCGAGAACCGGGAGGGGACGGGGATGGCGCGGGATGGGGGGATCGGGGCAGCACCGGGAGGGGACCAGAGCTGCGGGAACCGGGAGGAACCGGGCACGGAAGGACTGGGAGTGGCCGGGATGAGGAGTCCGCGAGTTACCGGGCACGGCGGGACCGGGAACCGGGATGGAGGAACCGGGAGGAACCGGGCACGGAAGGACTGGGAGTGGCCGGGATGAGGAGTCCGCGAGTTACCGGGCACGGCGGGACCGGGAACCGGGATGGGGGAACCGGGATGGGACACGGGGAGGTACCGGGCACAAAGGCACCCGGGGCGGCGGTACCGGGAGGCTCCGGGGATACGGGAAGCGGGACTTGGAGGCACCGGGACACCGGGGACGGGGGCACCGGGAGCTCCCGGGACGGGCCGCGGGGCGCGCCCGGGGGTCCCGGCCCAAGTTTGGGGCTCCCGGTGCCGTTCCCCCCCAGAGGAGGCTCCGTCCACGGCCTCCACCACGCCGGACTCCACCGAGGGTGAGCGGGACCGGGACCGGGACCGGGACCGGGACTGGGACCGCGCGGGGCTCGGGAGGGGCGCGGGGTGGCCGGGACCCCGGGACCCCAAATGAACCCCAAATCCCCAATGAACCCCAAATCCCGATCCCCCCATAACCCCAAACCCCGGAACCCCCCTGAACCCCAAATCCCGAACCCCAAATCCCCCCCGAACCCCAAATCCCCCCAAACCCCGGAACCCCCGATCCCCAAACCCCCCGATCCCCAAAACCCCCCAAACCCCAAACCCCCGATCCCCAAACCCCCCGATCCCCAAACCCCCCGAACCCCAAATACCCAATGAACCCCAAATCCCGATCCTCCCTGAACCACAAACCCCGGAACCCCCCTGAACCCCAAATCCCGATCCCCAAATCCCCCCCGAACCCCAAATCCCCCGGAACCCCCCCGAACCCCAAATCCCCCCAAACCCCGGAACCCCCGAACCCCAAACCCCCCGATCCCCAAACCCCTCGATCCCCAAACCCCCCGAACCCCAAATCCCCCCAAACCCCGGAACCCCCCGATCCCCAAACCCCCCGAACCCCAAACCCCCCGATCCCCAAACCCCCCGATCCCCAAATCCCCCCAAACCCCCCAAATCCCCCCAAACCCCCCAAATCCCCCCAAAACCCCCCCAGGCGGCAGCGAGGCTTTCCCGGAGCTGCCGGCGCCGGAGCCCCCCGGGGAGGAGGAGGAGGATGAGGATGAAGATGAGGAGGATGAGGAGGGGGCTCGGCGGGACCCCCCCCGGGCCCCCCCCCGGGAATTGACCTTCTCCTACATCGCCTTCGGCGGCGCCGCCCCGCCCGAGCCCGGCCCCCGCGGCCGCCGCGACCCCCGCGACCCCCGCGACCCCCGCCGGGCCCGCGGGCCCCGGCCCCGCCCCCCCGGGACCCCCCCAAAAAAACCCCCCGGGGCTCCCCCGGCCCCCCCCGAGCGCCTCCCGGAGCATCCGGGGGGGGGCGCGGCCGAGGAGACCCCCGGGAGCCCCGGTGAGGATTTTGGGGGGGTCCCGGGGGGGGGACTAGGGGGTCCCTGGTGGTCCCTGGGGGGACTGGGGGGTCCACGGGGGGATTTGAGGGTCCTCAGGGGGGTCCACGGGGGGATTTGGGGGTCCCTGGGGGTCCCTGGGGGTGCTGGGGGGTCCTCATGGGGGGATTTGAGGGTCCTCAGGGGGGTCCACGGGGGGATTTGGGGGTCCCTGGGGGGTCCCCGGGGGAATTTGGGGGTCCCCAAGGGGGGGGTCGGGGCACATGGGGGAATTTGGGGGTCCCTGGGGAGGTTTGGGGGTCCGGGGACACCCCCGGGTGGATTTTGGGTGCCCAATGGATTTTGGGGTACAAGGGGGGGTCCCCGGGGGGATTTGGGGTACAAGGGGGGGTTCCCCAATGGATTTTGGGGCACAAGGGGGGTCCCCAATGGGGGTCGGGGTACAAGGGGGGGTCCCCAATGGATTTTGGGGTACAAGGGGGGTCCCCAATGGGGGTCGGGGTACAAGGGGGGGTTCCCCAATGGATTTTGGGGTACAAGGGGGGGTCCCCGGGGGGATTTGGGGGTCCCCAATGGATTTTGGGGCACAAGGGGGGGTCCCCGGGGGGATTTGGGGGTCCCCAATGGATTTTGGGGCACAAGGGGGGGGTCCCGACCCCCCCCGACCTCCTCCCCCCCTCGTTTCTCCTCCCGGCAGCCCCCGCGCCCCCCCCGGCCCCGCCGCCAGGGGGCGCCCCCCGCCCGCCGCCCCCGGCGCCGCCTCCGGCCGCGGTCCCGCCCCCTCCGCCGGATCCGGACCAATCAGCGAGCGCGGCGGGCGCTGATGGACAGGGTGAGTGGCCAATGGCGGCGCGCGGCGGGTCCGGTTTCGGGCCGCGCCGCCATTGGTGGATAAATTTAGGGGGTGACCCCACCCCAACCCCCCCAAAAAATCCCGGCAGAGGCCGCGGGAGCCATGGAGGGGACAGGTGCGGCCGGGGGGGGACTGGGAGAAACTGGGAACTGCTGGGGAGGGACTGGGAGCACTGGGAAGGGCACTGGGAGAAACGGAGAAACTGGGAGCACTGGGAAGGGCACTGGGAGAAACTGGGAGGGACTGGGAGAAACTGGGAGGGACTGGGAGCACTGGGAAGGGCACTGGGAGAAATTGGGAGGGACTGGGAGAAACTGGGAGGGACTGGGAGCACTGGGAAGGGCACTGGGAGGGACTGGGGGAAACTGGGAGGGACTGGGAACTGCTCAGGGGGCACTGGGAGGGACTGGGGGGGACTGGGAGGGCACTGGGAGAAACTGGGAACTACTGGGGAGGGACTGGGAGCACTGGGAAGGGTACTGGGAGGGAACTGGGTGTCACTGGGGATGTCCCTGGGTGTCACTGGGATGTCCCTGGGTGTCCCTGGGTGTCCCTGGGTGACACTGGGTGCCACTAGGTGTCACTGGGGTATCCCTGGGTGCCACTGGGTGTCACTGGGGTGTCCCTGGGCGTCACTGGGTGACACTGGGGTGTCCCTGGGTGTCCCTGGACGTCACTGGGTGACACTGGGTGTCACTGGGGTGTCCCTGGGTGTCCCTGGACGTCACTGGGTGTCACTGGGTGTCACTGGGATGTCCCTGGGTGTCCCTGGGTGTCACTGGGGTGTCCCTGGGTGACACTGGGTGTCCCTGGGTGACACTGGGTGACACTGCCATCCCCACAGTGCTGTCCCTGCTGCTGTGGCGCCGCCCGGCCTGCTCGGCGCTGGCGCTGGGTGTCACTGGGTGTCACTGGGATGTCCCTGGGTGTCCCTGGGTGTCACTGGGTGACACTGGGTGTCACTGGGATGTCCCTGGGTGTCCCTGGGTGTCCCTGGGATGTCACTGGGTGTCCCTGGGTGTCACTGAGTGTCACTGGGATGTCCCTGGGTGTCACTGGGTGTCACTGGGATGTCCCTGGGTGTCCCTGGGTGTCCCTGGGTGTCACTGGGTGTCACTGGGGATGTCACTGGGTGTCCCTGGGTGTCCCTGGGTGTCACTGGGATGTCCCTGGGTGTCCCTGGGCGTCACTGGGTGTCACTGGGTGTCCCTGGGTGACACTGGGTGACACTGGGTGTCCCTGGGTGTCCCTGGGTGTCCCTGGGTGACACTGGGTGTCCCTGGGTGTCACTGGGTGTCCCTGGGTGTCACTGGGTGTCACTGGGTGTCCCTGGGTGTCCCTGGGTGACACTGGGTGTCCCTGGGTGACACTGGGTGACACTGCCATCCCCACAGTGCTGTCCCTGCTGCTGTGGCGCCGCCCGGCCCGCTCGGCGCTGGCGCTGGGTGTCCCTGGGTGTCCCTGGGTGTCCCTGGGTGACACTGGGTGTCCCTGGGTGTCACTGGGTGTCACTGGGTGACACTGGGTGTCCCTGGGTGTCCCTGGGTGTCACTGGGTGTCCCTGGGTGTCACTGGGGTGTCACTGGGTGTCACTGGGTGTCCCTGGGATGTCACTGGGTGTCCCTGGGTGACACTGGGTGTCACTGGGTGACACTGCCATCCCCACAGTGCTGTCCCTGCTGCTGTGGCGCCGCCCGGCCCACTCGGCGCTGGCACTGGGTGTCCCTGGGTGTCCCTGGGTGTCACTGGGTGTCCCTGGGTGTCCCTGGGTGACACTGGGTGACACTGCCATCCCCACAGTGCTGTCCCTGCTGCTGTGGCGCCGCCCGGCCCGCTCGGCGCTGGCGCTGCTGGCGGCGCTGCTGGCGCTGGGCAGCCTGGCGCGGTTCAGCGCCGTGGCGGTGGCCGCGCACGCCGCGCTGGCCGTGCTGGCCGTCACCGTGCCCCTGCGGCTGCGCCGGATGGCGCTGGGGGTGCTGAGCCCCCCGCCCGCCCCCGGGCCCCCCGAGAGGTGAGTGGCACCCCGAGGGGCGCTGGGGGTGGCTCTGGCCCTGGCCCCCATTCCTGTCCCTCTCCCCATGTCCCTGTCCCTGTCCCCATCCCTGTCTTTGTCCCTGCTCCTGTCCCCATGTCCCTGTCCGTGTCCGTGTCCCCAAGGCTGTTCCCTGTCCCCTGATGCTGTCCCCATGCCCCTGTCCCTGTCCGTGTCCCCAAGGCTGTTCCCTGTCCCCTGCTCCTGTCCCCATGTCCCTGTCCGTGTCCGTGTCCCCAAGGCTGTTCCCTGTCCCCTGTCCCTGTCCCCATGCCCCTGTCCCTGTCCCCATCCACCTGTCCCTGTCCCTTTCCCTGTCCCCTGTCCTGGTCCCCATGTCTCCATGGCAGTCCCTGCGTCCCCATGGCTGTCCCCTGATGCTGTCCCTGTCCCCATGTCCCTGTCCCTGTCCCCATGTCCCCATGTCCCTGTCCCCTGGCCCTGTCCCCGTGTCCCTGTCCCTGTCCCCATGTCCCCATGTCCCTGTCCCCTGGCCCTGTCCCCGTGTCCCTGTCCCTGTCCCCATGTCCCTGTGGCTGTCCCCATGTCCCCATGTCCCTGTCCCCTGGCCCTGTCCCCGTGTCCCTGACCCTGTCCCCGTGTCCCTGTCCCTGTCCCCATGTCCCTGTCCCTGTCCCCTGTCCCTGTCCCCGTGTCCCTGACCCTGTCCCCATGTCCCTGACCCTGTCCCTGTCCCCATGTCCCCATGTCCCTGTCCCCTGGCCCTGTCCCCGTGTCCCTGACCCTCTCCCCATGTCCCTGACCCTGTCCCCATGTCCCTGTCCCTGTCCCCATGTCCCCATGTCCCTGACCCTGTCCCCATGTCCCTGACCCTGTCCCCATGTCCCTGTCCCTGTCCCCATGTCCCCACGTCCCTGTCCCCTGGCCCTGTCCCCATGTCCCTGTGGCTGTCCCCATGTCCCTGACCCTGTCCCCATGTCCCCATGTCCCTGACCCTGTCCCCATGTCCCTGTCCCCAGGCAGGAGCCGCTGAGCGCGGAGCAGCGCCAGCGCTGGGCGCGGTTCCTGGCTCGCCACGCCGCGATGGCCGCCCGCACCCTCACCCGCCTCTTCCTCGTCCACAGCGTCCCCGAGTCCCTCAAGGTGACACCGGGGGGGACACAGGGGACACTGGGGACATTGGGGACACTGGGGGCATTGGGGACATTGGGGGGATATTGGGGGCATTGGGGACATTGGGGACATTGGGGGGATATTGGGGACATTGGGGACACTGGGGACACTGGGGACATTGGGGACACTGGGGACATTGGGGACATTGGGGGGACATTGGGGACATTGGGGGGATATTGGGGACACTGGGGACACTTGGGGACACTTGGGGACACTGGGGGCATTGGGGACATTGGGGGGACATTGGGGACATTGGGGGGATATTGGGGACACTGGGGACACTTGGGGACACTTGGGGACACTGGGGGCATTGGGGACATTGGGGACATTGGGGACACTTGGGGACACTGGGGACACTTGGGGACACTAGGGGCATTGGGGACATTGGGGACATTGGGGGGATATTGGGGACACTGGGGACACTTGGGGACACTGGGGGCACGGGAGGTGTGCGGGACATGGAGGGCCGTGGGGACATTTGGGACACTTGGGGACACTTGGGGGGTATTTGGGGACACTGGGGATACTTGGGGGGATATTGGGGACACAGGGACATGGGGGACACTTGTTGGGGTATTTGGGGACATTGGGGGCATTGGGGGGGGGATATTTGGGGACACTTGGGGGACAGGGTGGGCACGGAGGGTGTGGGTGGCCCAGGGGACACGGGTGGCCCAGGGGACATGGGGGACATGGGTGGCACGGGGGACACGGGGCTGTGGGTGGCCCGGGGATGGGGTGGCCGTGCCGGTGCCGGTGACAGTGACAGTGTCACCGGTGTCCCCGCAGTTCGCCTTCCTGTTCTACCTGCTGACCTACGTGGGGGCGGCCTTCAACGGGCTGACGCTGCTGGCAGCGGGTACCGGGGGGACACCGGGACACGGGGGGGACACCGGGGGGACAACGGGGACACCGGGGGGACAGTGGGGACACCGGGACACTGAGGGGACACTGGGGATACTGGGGGAACACTGGGGGGACAACGGGGACACCGGGACACTGAGGGGACACCGGGACACGGGGGGGACACCGGGGGGACAACGGGGACACCGGGGGGACAATGGAGACTCTGGGGGGACAGTGGGGACACCGGGACACTGAGGGGACAATGGGGACACTGGGGGGACAATGGAGACTCTGGGGGGACAGTGGGGACACCGGGACACTGAGGGGACAATGGGGACACTGGGGGGACAATGGAGACTCTGGGGGGACAGTGGGGACACCGGGACACTGAGGGGACAATGAGGACACTGGGGGGACACTGCAGGGAGAACAGGGACATGGGGACATTGAGGGGACACAGGGACACTGGGGGGACAGTGGGGACACTGGGACACTGAGGGGACAGTGGGGACACTGAGGGGACAATAGGGACATTGAGGGGACAATGGGGGCACCGGGGGGACAGTGGGGACACCGGGACACTGAGGGGACAATGGGGGCACCGGGGGGACAGTGGGGACACCGGGACACTGAGGGGACAATGGGGGCACCGGGGGGACAGTGGGGACACCGGGGGGACAACGAGGACACCGGGATACTGAGGGGACAATGGGGACACTGAGGGGACAATGGGGATACTGGGGGGACACCAGGTGGACAATGGAGACTCTGGGGGGACAGTGGGGACACCGGGACACTGAGGGGACAATGGGGACACTGAGGGGACACTGAGGGGACAATGGGGACACTGAGGGGACACCGAGACATTGAGGGGACACCAGGGACACATGGGGACGCGGGGACATTGAAGGGACGTGGGGACACTGAGGGGACACTGAGGGCATGGGGATGTGGCACAAGGGGACACGGGGACAGCTTGGGGACATCGTGGGGCACGGGGTGGTGGCAGGGAGGACAAGGGGACATTGGTGCCACCCCAGGTGACACCCAGGTGACACCCGCCCTCCCCCGCCAGGTGTGGTCTGCGCCTTCACCTTCCCGGTGCTCTACCAGCGCCACCAGGTACGGGGGGGGGGTGACACCGGTGACACCGCGGGACGGGGTGGGGGTGGCACCCATGGGTGTCCCCAACTGCCACCCCCGATGTCCCTCGATGTCCCCAGGCCCAGATCGACCAGTACACTGGCCTGGCCAGGAGCCACCTCAGCCACCTGCGGGCCAGGTGAGTATCCCTGGGGTGTCCCCAGGGGTGTTCCTGTGTCCCCGGGGTGGCTCTGGGGTGTCCCCGTGTCCCTGGAGATGTCCCCAGGGGTGTCCCCAGGGGTGTCCCCGTGTCCCCAGGGGTGTCCCCATGTCCCCAGGGGTGTCCCCATGCTGTTCCCATGTCTCAGGGGTGTCCCCAAGGTGTCCCCATGGGTGTCCCTGTGTCCCTGGAGGTGTCTCCATTTCTTTGGGGGTGTCCCCAGGGGTGTCCCCATGTCCCCAGGGGTGTCCCAGTGTCTTTGGGGGTGTCCCCAGGGGTGTCCCCGCAGTGTCCCCGTGTCCCCAGGGGTGTCCCCATGCTGTTCCCATGTCCCAGGGGTGTCCCCAAGGTGTCCCCATGGGTGTCCCTGTGTCCCTGGAGGTGTCTCCATTTCTTTGGGGGTGTCCCCAGGGGTGTCCCGGGGGTGTCCCCAGGGGTGTCCCTGTGTCCCAGGGGTGTCCCGGGGGTGTCCCCGCGGTGTCCCCGTGTCCCCAGGGGTGTCCCCATGCTGTTCCCATGTCTCAGGGGTGTCCCCAAGGTGTCCCCATGGATGTCCCTGTGTCCCTGGAGGTGTTCCCATGTCTTTGGGGGTGTCCCCATGGATGTCCCCATGTCCCCAGGGGTGTCCCCGTGTCCCCAGGGGTGTCCCCATGTCCCCAGGGGTGTCCCCATGCTGTTCCCATGTCTCAGGGGTGTCCCCAAGGTGTCCCCATGGATGTCCCTGTGTCCCTGGAGGTGTTCCCATGTCTTTGGGGGTGTCCCCATGGATGTCCCCATGTCCCGAGGGGTGTCCCCGTGTCCCCAGGGGTGTCCCCGTGTCCCCAGGGGTGTCCCAGGGGTGTCCCCATGTCCCCAGGGGTGTCCCCATGCTGTTCCCATGTCTTTGGGGGTGTCCCCAGGGGTGTCCCAGTGTCTTTGGGGGTGTCCCCAGAGGTGTCCCCGTGTCCCCAGGGGTGTCCCCGCGGTGTCCCCATGTCCCCAGGGGTGTCCCCATGCTGTTCCCATGTCTCAGGGGTGTCCCCAAGGTGTCCCCATGGGTGTCCCTGTGTCCCTGGAGGTGTTCCCATGTCTTTGGGGGTGTCCCCAGGGCTGTCCCGGGGGTGTCCCCAGGGGTGTCCCTGTGTCCCAGGGCTGTCCCGGGGGTGTCCCCATGCTGTCCCCATGTCCCCATGTCCCCGCAGGCTCCTGGCCAAGCTCCCGAGTGCCAAAGCCACCCCGCAGTGACAGCGACACCCCCGAGGTGACACCGACACGGGGGGGGGAGGGGTCCTCACGCCCCTCCCCCACCCCCCGTGTCCTTCCCCACCCCCAGAGCAGGGGGAGGGGTCAGACTTTAATAAAAACTCTTGTGACAGACGGGGCTGGTGGCCGGGGGACACCGGGGGGACACGGGGGGGGGACAGGGTGTCCTGGGGGGCCGCAGGGACCCCCGACATGGGTCTGCCATTCCTTGTGTCCCCCAATATCCCCCCAGTGTCCCCAATGTCCCCCCAATGTCCCAAATGTCCCCCCAGTGTCCCCAATGTCCCCCCCAATGTCCTCCAGTGTCCCCAATGTCCCCCAGTATCCCCTTTTGTCCCCCCAATGTCCCCTCAGTGTCCCCAATGTCCCCAATGTCCCAAATGTACCCCCAATGTCCCCTCAGTGTCCCCAATGTCCCCAATGTCCCAAATGTCCCCCAATGTCCCCTCAGTGTCCCCAATGTCCCCTTTTGTCCCCGCCGTGTCCCCCCGCCCCGCGGAAAGCGCGGGAACGCGGCGCCTCAAGCCCCGCCCCTCCCGCCGAGGCCCCGCCCCTCCTCGGCGAGGCCCCGCCCCTCCCGCCGAGGCCCCGCCCCTCCCGCCGAGGCCCCGCCCCCGTTGCCATGGCGCCCGCGGCCGTTGCCGCGCGACGTAAACACGGGACGCCGGACGCGGTGACGTCACCGGCGGGGAACGCCGTCACCGGGGAGACCCGCGCCGTGTTTACCGGGACACCGGGAGCGGGACACCGCGAGAGGGGCGGGGAAAGCCCGAGGGAACCCCGGGACCCCCGGGACACCGGGAATGGGATCCCCGGGACACCGGGACCGGGACTCCGCGAGAGGGGCGGGGAAAACCCGAGGGACCCCCGGGACAGCGGGAACGAGACCTCCGGGACAGCGGGAACAGGACCCCCGGGAATGGACCGGGACCCCCGGGACACCGGGAACGGGACCCCCGGGAATGGGACCGGGACCCCCGCGATCCCCGGAACACCGGGAACGGGTCCGGGACCCCCAGGAACGGAACGGGACACCGGGAATGGACCGGGACCCCCGAGACCCCGGGAACGGAGCTGGAGCCCCCGAGAACCCATTGGGACCCCCGGGAATCTACCGGGACCTCGGGAACGGGGCTAGGAACCCCCCGGGACCCCCGGAACACCGGGAACGGGACCCCCGGGAACGGGACAGGGAGCTCCGGAACCCCTGGAATACCGGGAACGGGACCCCCGGGACCCCCAGAGCACCGGGAACGGGAGCCCCGGGTCACCGGGACCCCCGGAACACCGGGAACGGGACACCGGGAATGGACCGGGACCCCCGAGAGCCCTGGAACGGGGCTGGAGCCCCCGAGAACCCGTTGAGACCCCCCGGGAATGGACCGGGACCTCGGGAACGGGGCTACGAACCCCCCGGGACCCCGGGAACGGGACAGGGACCCCCGGAACACCGGGAACGGGACCCCCCGGGACCCCGGGAACGGGACAGGGACCCCCCGGAACACCGGGAACGGGACCCCCGGAACACCGAGAACGGGAGCCCCGGGACACCGCAGGGAGCCCGAACGGGACCCCGGGCCGGGACTCCCGGGACACGCCGGGGACACCGGAGGGGGCGGGGCCCGCGCGGATGAATGAACGCGTGAACCGGGGGCGTGGGAAGCGCCCCCCCCGCCGCTCCCCACGGTCCCGCCGTGACTCAGCGCCGGTTCCCGCCGCTGACATCAGCCCCCGGTGCCCGTCCCGGCGCTGCCAAGGCACCGGGACCCTCCGGACCCCCGTCCCGAACCTCCCGGCACCGTGGGGAACGGGGCCGGCGCACGCTGGTGCCGGGATCCGAGCGTCAGCCCGGTCCCGGTGACCCCCGGTGGTGGCGGGGGAGCGGGGGTCGCTTTGCCCCGGTGCCGGTGACCCCCGGGGTGGAGTTCCCACCGCTCCAGTACCGGCGACAGCTCCAGCCCGGGACGGTGCTCGAGGGGTTACCGGGATGTCCCGGGAGAGGTCCCGGAGGTACCGGGAGGGATCCCGCGGGGGATTACCGGAGGTCCCGGGGGCTCCTGGAGGACGCCGGGGGATCCCGGTGGCGGAAACGCGGAGATCACCGGCGGGATCCCGGCAGGTCACCGGGGGAAGCCCGGGAGACGCCCCGGCGGGGGCGGGGGATACCGGGGATCCCCGGGGCGGGGCGCGGTGTTACCGGTGCGGGGGAGGCTCTCCGGGCTCTCGGCGGGTTCCCGGGACCGGGAACCGGAGGTACCGGTTGGTTCTCGGGGGGTTCCCAGTCCCGTTCCCGGTTGTCCCGGAGGGTTCGGGGGGTCCCGGTCCCGTTCCCAGTTGTCCCGGTCCATTCTCGGGGGTCCCGGTCCATTCCCGGGAGTCTCGGCCCCGATTGTCCCGGAGGGTTCGGGGAATCCCATTCCATTCCCGGGGGTCCCGTTCCCGGTTGTCCCGGTCCATCCTCGGGGGTCCTGGTCCATTCCCGGTGTCCCGGTCCATTGCCGGGGGTCCCGGCCCCGGTTGCCCCGGTTGTCCGGGAGGGTTCAGGGTATCCCGGTTCCGTTCCCGGTTGTTCGGGAGGGTTCTGGGCATCCAGGTTCCGTTCCCGGTGTCCCTGTCCATTCCCGGTGTCCCGTTCCCGTTCCCGGTGTCCCGGTCCATTACCGGTGTCCCGGTCCATTCCCGGGGATGCCGGTCCCGGCTGTCCCGGAGGGTTCGGGGTATCCCGGTTCCGTTCCCGGTTATCCCGGTTGTCCCGGAGCGTTCGGGGGTCCCGGTCCATTCCCGGGCTATCCCGGTCCATTCCCGGGGATCCCGTTCTCGGTTGTCCCGGAGGGTTCGGGGTTATCCCGGTTCCATCCCCGGTGTCCCGGTCCATTCCGGGTGTCCCGTTCCCGTTCCCGGTCCATTCCCGGGGTATCCCGGCCCCGTTCCCGGTTATCCCGGAGGCTTCGGGCCGTTTCTAGAACCGCGGCCGGTCCCGTTTCTATTAATACGCGCCCGGGCGGCGGCGGCGGCGGCGGCGGCGGCGGCGGCGGCGGCGGCGGAGGGAATCCCTGTGACGTCATTGCTAGGATACCAAACAAACACTGCAGACAAGCCCATATATGGCTAATTGCGTCACAGGAACTCCGGGGGGCGGGCCCGGGGGATCCCCCCCGCTCCCGGCCCTCCCCGCCGCCTCTTAACGGCGCCGGCGGCTCCCGGAGCCTCAAACGGCGACGGCGACCGCGCCCGCGGCGGTTCGGAGGCCCGGGAGGGTCCCGGTGGTCCCGGGGAAGCGGCGGCGGCTGCCGTGACGTCAGCGCGAGGGGGCGGGGCCCCGCCGTATAAAGCGGCGGGGCTGCCGCGAGCCGTTCATTCATAAAACCGGAGACCGGGGCAGCGGCGGGAGCGCCACCGGGGCTCGGAGCGGACGTGCCGGAGCCCGGCGAGGGATTTCTTTTTTTTTTACCGGAGCTGGCGGCGGCCGAGCGGAACTTTGTGGGACGGACGTGGCGGGGATTGTAGCGGAGAACCGGAGCTTGGCACCGGGAGGGGGGCTTTGTTACCGGAGAACTTTGGAGCCCGGCGGGAGTTTGTACCGAGCAACCGGAGCCCGGGACGGATGGACCGCGGCGCGTAAAGGGCGCGGCGGGGCTTCGGAGCGGCAAACCGGGAGCCGGCACGGACGTACCGGAGCTTACAGCGCGCGCAACCGGAGCTCGGGACGGGCACAGCGGCGTTCGCTACCGACACAACCGAGACCCGCCGAGCCGCGCCGGAGCCCGGCACGGATACACCGGAGCTCGCAGCCGCTCACCGGGACGTTACACCGGAGCCCTGCGCGGACACACCGGCGTCTCTAACAGCGGGCGGGCGCTCCCGCCGACCGACCGGAGCCTCCCCGGGACTCACCGCGACTCACCGCAGACCCCACCGGGCTTCCCCCCGCGCGCTCTTCCCGCACGCACCGGAGCATCCCGGCCGCGCCCGTGATGCCGGCGGCGGCGTGACCCCGCAGCCTTGTCGCGGCGGGGCGGCCCCCGCGGCCCCGGGGCCATGTTCCAGGGCTTCCCCGGGGACTACGACTCGGGGTCCCGCTGCAGCTCCTCGCCCTCGGCCGAGTCCCAGTACCTGTCGCCGCTCGACTCCTTCGGGAGCCCCGCGGCCGCCGGGGCCGCGCAGGTGAGCGCCGCTTTAGCGGGGCTGGGGGCGGGAAGAACCGGGGGGGAACCGAGGGGGGAACGGCCGGGAACGGAGGGGGGCGGCTGGAACGGGGGGAGGGGGTGGGGCCGTGCGTAAGCGCGCGCGGTGACGTCGCCGCCGGTGACGCGGCACGCACGCACGCGGAGCGCGCGGGTTATTTTTGGGGTGTCCCCCCCCCCCGTTGTTGCCACGGGAGACGGGAGGGAAAGCCACGCCCACTCCGCCGCGGCCACGCCCACTCTGCGGGAAGCCACGCCCACGCGCGGCGTTAAAGCGGCGGCGAGGCCACGCCCCCCGAAATGATGGCCACGCCCCCTCCGGCAGCGAGGGGGAGACCCCCGGGATGGGGGAGGGGGGATCCGGTGTCCCCCCCCCACCCCGGGGGTGGCGGTGTCCCCTGGGGACCCCCGGTGTCCCCCCGGCGCCCGTGGGTGCCTCCCACGCGAGTTCGGGGGAGGGGGGGGACACGGGAGGGGTTTTTTTGGGGAGGGGGCTGCGACCCCTCCCCCCCGCATTGGGCTGAGGTGGGTCTGGGGGAGCCAGGACGCGAGGGTGTCACCCGTGGGTGGCCAGGACGCGAGGGTGTCACCCGTGGGTGGCAGGGAGGTGCGGGTGTCACCCGTGGGTGCGCGGCAGGGTGAGGATGATGAGGATGAGGAGGGGGATGAGCCGGGGGCGCACCCCAGTGCCACCCCAGTGCCACCAGCGGGGGACAGCGCTGTCCCCAAGGCCGAGGCACCGCGCTGGGGGGGTGACAATGCCACCCGCACCCCGGTGACACCCCGCTGTCACCCCAGTGTCACCCCGCTGTCACCCCGCTGTCACCCCGCTGCCCACCCAGCCCCTCTCGGGGTTCTCCCCACTGCTGTCCCCCCTGTGTCACCTCGCTTTTCCTGCGATGTCACCCTGCTGTCACCCCAGTGCCACCCCAGTGTCACCCCGATGTCACCCCAGTGTCACTTCGCTTTTCCCGCGGTGTCACCCCAGTGTCACCCCAGTGTCACCCCAGTATCACCTCGCTGTCCCCGCAATGTCACCCCACTGTCACCCCAGTGCCCCCCAGTGTCCACCCAGCCCCTCCCGGGGGATATCCCCACCTCTATCGCCACTGTCACCCCGCTGTCACCCCGCTGTCACACCCCAGTGTCTCCCCAGTGTCACCCCACTGTCACCCGGTGCCCACCCAGCCCCTCCCGGGGGGTATCCCCGCCACTGTCACCTCGCTGTCACCCCGCTGTCACCCCAGTGTCCCCCCAGTGTCCCCCCAGTGTGTCCCCGCTGTCACCCGCTGCCCACCCAGCCCCTCCCGGGGGGTATCCCCGCCACTATCGCCACTGTCGCCACTGCTATCGCCACTGTCACCTCGCTGTCACCTCGCTGTCACCCCGCTGTCACCCCAGTGTCCCCCCAGTGTCTCCCCAGTGTCACCCCACTGTCACCCACTACCCACCCAGCCCCTCCCGGGGGGTATCCCCGCCACTGTCACCTCGCTGTCACCCTGCTGTCACCCCAGTGTCCCCCCAGTGTCACCCCGCTGTCACCCCGCTGTCCCCCCAGTGTCCCCCCAGTGTCCCCCCAGTGTCCCCCCAGTGTCACCCCGCTGTCACCCGCTGCCCACCCAGCCCCTCCCGGGGGGTATCCCCGCCACTA
The DNA here is from genome assembly GCF_046129695.1 of Lonchura striata. Classification (NCBI taxonomy): domain Eukaryota; kingdom Metazoa; phylum Chordata; class Aves; order Passeriformes; family Estrildidae; genus Lonchura; species Lonchura striata. The sequence goes on from NC_134633.1 coordinate 5,521,168, forward strand.
TCGCCACTATCGCCACTGTCGCCACTGCTGTCACCCCGATGTCACGCCGCTGTCACCCTGCTGTCCCTCCAGTGTCACCCCAGTGTCCCCCCAGTGTCCCCCCAGTGTCACCCCGCTGTCACCCACTGCCCACCCAGCCCCTCCCGGGGGGTATCCCCGCCACTATCGCCACTGTCGCGGCCACTGTCGCCACTGTCGCCGCGTCGCCTCTGACCGCGTCCCCCGCAGGAGTGCGGCGGCCTGGGGGACATGCCCGGCTCCTTCGTGCCCACGGTGACGGCCATCACCAGCAGCCAGGACCTGCAGTGGCTGGTGCAGCCCACGCTCATCGCCTCGGTGGCCCCGGGGGCGCCCATGGCGCAGCCGCCGCCGCCGCCGCCGCCGCTCGACCCCTACGACCTCCCCGGGCCCAGCTACTCCGCGCCGGGGCTCGGCGCCTTCGCGGGACCCCCGGGCCCGGCGCCCGCCCGGCCGGCCCGAGCGCGGCCCCGCCGCGGCCGCGACGAGACGGTGAGAGGGGGCGGCGGGCGGTGGGGGGCACCGCGGGGACACCGCGAGCGGTGGCACCTCGGGATAGCCCGGGTGGTGGCACCTGGGGATAGCCCGGGTGGTGGCACTTTGGGGATATCGTGAGTGGTGGCACCTCGGGATAGCCCGGGTGGTGGCACCTAGGGATAGCCCGGGTGGTGGCACCTCGGGATAGCCCGGGTGGTGACACCTAGGGATAGCCCGGGTGGTGGCACCTCGGGGACACCGCGAGCGGTGGCACCTCGGGGACACCGCGAGCGGTGGCATCTAGGGATAGCCCGGGTGGTGGCACCTCGGGGATAGCCCGGGTGGTGACGCCTTGGGGACATGCTGAGTGGCAGGAGACTGAGGGACAGCCCGAGTGGTGGCACTTTGGGGATATCGTGAGTGGTGGCACCTCGGGATAGCCCGGGTGGTGGCACCTCGGGGATAGCCCGGGTGGTGGCACCTCGGGATAGCCCGGGTGGTGGCATCTAGGGATAGCCCGGGTGGTGGCACCTCGGGGACACCATGAGCGGTGGCACCTCGGGATAGCCCGGGTGGTGGCACCTTGGGGATAGCCCGGGTGGTGGCACCTTGGGGATAGCCCGGGTGGTGGCACCTCGGGATAGCCCGGGTGGTGGCACCTCGGGATAGCCCGGGTGGTGGCATCTAGGGATAGCCCGGGTGGTGGCATCTAGGGATAGCCCGGGTGGTGACACCTCGGGATAGCCCGGGTGGTGGCACCTCGGGATAGCCCGGGTGGTGGCACCTCGGGGACACCGCGAGCGGTGGCACCTCGGGGATAGCCCGGGTGGTGGCACCTTGGGGACATGCTGAGTGGCAGGAGGTTGAGGGACAGCCCGGGTGGTGGCACTTTGGGGATATCGTGAGTGGTGGCACCTCGGGATAGCCCGGGTGGTGGCACCTCGGGATAGCCCGGGTGGTGGCACCTCGGGGACACCGTGAGTGGTGGCACCTCGGGATAGCCCGGGTGGTGGCACCTCGGGGATAGCCCGGGTGGTGGCACCTTGGGGACATGCTGAGTGGCAGGAGGTTGAGGGACAGCCCGAGTGGTGGCACCTTGGGGATAGCCCGGGTGGTGGCACCTCGGGATAGCCCGGGCGGTGGCACCTCGGGGACACCGCGAGCGGTGGCACCTCGGGATAGCCCGGGTGGTGACGCCTTGGGGACATGCTGAGTGGCAGGAGGTTGAGGGACAGCCAGAGTGGTGGCACTTTGGGGATATCGTGAGTGGTGGCACCTAGGGATAGCCCGGGTGGTGGCACCTTGGGGACACCACGAGCGGTGGCACCTTGGGGACAGCCCGGGTGGTGGCACCTTGGGGACATCATGAGCAGTGACAGATTGAAGGACAGCCCAGGTGGTGGCACCTTGGGGATATCTTGAGTGGTGGCACCTTCGGGACAGCTCGGGTGGTGACGCCTTGGGGACACCGTGAGTGGCAGGAGACTGAGGGACAGCCAGAGTGGTGGCACTTTGGGGACATTGTGAATGGTGGCACCTCGGGGATAGCCCGGGTGGTGACGCCTTGGGGACACCGTGAGTGGCAGGAGACTGAGGGACAGCCAGAGTGGTGGCACTTTGGGGACATCGTGAATGGTGGCACCTTGGGGATAGCCCGGGTGGTGGCACCTTGGGGACACCGTGAGTGGCAGGAGACTGAGGGACAGCCAGAGTGGTGGCACTTTGGGGACATCGTGAATGGTGGCACCTTGGGGATAGCCCGGGTGGTGGCACCTTGGGGACACCGTGAGTGGCAGGAGACTGAGGGACACCCCAGGTGTGCTGGCACCTTGGTGGCACCTCGGGGACACCACTCTCGGTGCCACCACCGCCACCCTCACCCGTAGCGGGAGGAAGGCGGTGGGAGTTGGGGGCCGGGAGGTGACACCGGGAGGTGACACCGGGAGGGAGGTGACACCGGCGTGACACCGGGAGGTGGCACCGCGGTGACACCGGGCGCTCCGCTCGCTCGCAGCTGACACCGGAGGAGGAGGAGAAGCGCCGCGTGCGGCGGGAGAGGAACAAACTGGCGGCGGCCAAATGCCGGAACCGGCGCCGGGAGCTGACGGACCGGCTGCAGGCGGTGAGCGCGTGCGGGACACCGGGACACCGGGACACGGGGACACCGGGACACGGGGACACCGGGACACCCGGGAAACCGGGACACCGGGGATACCGGGACACGGGGACACCGGGACACCCGGGAAACCGGGACACCGGGACAGCGGGACACAGGGACACCGGGACACCGGGACACCGGGACACCGGGGACACCCGGGACACAGGGACACCCGGGACACTGGGGACACCGGGACACCCGGGAAACCGGGACACGGGGACAGCGGGACACAGGGACACCGGGGACACAGGGACACCGGGACACCGGGACACAGGGACACAGGGACACCGGGACACCCGGGAAACCGGGACACCGGGGATACCGGGACACGGGGACACCGGGACACCCGGGACACTGGGGACACCGGGACACCCGGGAAACCGGGACACGGGGACACCGGGACACAGGGACACCGGGGATACCGGGGGCTGGCCCTGTTCCCACCCGGGGTGGCTTTGTGCCCTCCCGAGGGTGACCCTGTCCCCACCCGAGGGTCTCCCTGTCCCCAGCACCCGAGGGTGACCCTGTCCCCACCCGAGGGTCTCCCTGTCCCCAGCACCCAAGGGTGGCCCTGTCCCCAGCACCCAAGGGTGGCCCTGTCCCCACCCGAGGGTGGCTTTGTCCAGGGATGTCCCCAGGCTTGGGGACACCAGAGGGGACAGACGGACACCCAGAGGTGTCACCAGGCTTGGGGACAACCCAGGGATGTCCCTGGCCTGGGGACAGCACCGGGGGACATCTGGGGACACCGGGGGGACACCGGAGAATCCCGGAGGATCCTAGAGGACACCGGGGGGACACTTAGGGACACCGGGGGTACACCGGGGAGCACCGGGGAAACACCGGGGGGATACCAGATGATCCTGGAGGATCCCGGGGGACACCTGGGGAACCCCGGAGGATCCCGGAGGACACCTGGGGACACTTAGGGACCGTGGGACACCTGGGCGATACCGGGGGACCCCGGGGCGCGTCCCCCCGCGCCTGACGCCGTTATCCCCCGGCCCGGCAGGAGACGGACCAGCTGGAGGAGGAGAAGGCGGAGCTGGAGTCGGAGATCGCGGAGCTGCGCAAGGAGAAGGAGCGCCTGGAGTTCGTGCTGGTGGCCCACGCGCCCGCCTGCAAAGCCGCCGCCGCCGCCGCCTTCGAGGACATCGGCGCCGCCGGGGGTCCCCGCGGCCCCGCCGCACCGGAGGTGAGCAGCCCGGGCCAGGCGGGGCCCGCCGCCTTCGTGCCCCCGGCGCCGCTGCAGGGCCCGCAGGGTCCCTTCCCCGGCTGCTGCCTCCCGCCCGGGGTCCCCGCGGGACCCCCTAACGCCACGCCCGCGTTTGTGTTCACCCACCCAGAGGGAGCCACGTGTGGAGCCTCGCACCAGCGGAGCGGCAGCAGCGACCGGTCCTCGGAGTCCCTGAGCTCGCCCTCGCTGCTCGCCCTGTGAGCGGGGCGGCCCCGCTCCCCCGAGCCCGGCCCGAGCGGCCCCGCTCCCCCCGAGCCCGGCCCGAGCGGTCCCGGTCCCCCGAGCCCGGCCCGAGCGGCCCCGCTCCCCCCGAGCCCGGCCCGAGCGGCCCCGCTCCCCCCGAGCCCGGCCCGAGCGGTCCCGGTCCCCCGAGCCCGGCCCGAGCGGCTCCGGTCCCCCGAGCCCGGCCCGAGCGGCCCCGGTCCCCCCGAGCCCGGCCCGAGCGGTCCCGCTCCCCCCGAGCCCGGCCCGAGCGGCCCCGGTCCCCCGAGCCCGGCCCGAGCGGCCCCGGTCCCCCCGAGCCCGGCCCGAGCGGTCCCGGTCCCCCGGACCCCGGCCCCGGGCGCCTCCTCCCCGCCCCCGCCGCGCCTCGGGCTGGGCTTGGCCCGCCCCGCCTGCCGGGGGAGTGGTTTGACCGCCGGGCAGGTTTTATTTTTGGTTTTATTTTTATTTTTATTTTTATTTTTATTTTTATTTTTATTTTTATTTTTATTTTTATTTTTATTTTTATTTTTATTTTTATTTTTATTTTTATTTTTATTTTTATTTTTTTATTATTTGTATTTATTTTTATTTTTAGTTTTAGTTTTGGTTTTAGTTTTATTCTTATTTTTATTCTTATTTTTATTTTATTTTTATTATATTTTTATTTTATTTTTACTTTTAATTTTAGTTTTTATTTTTTTTTACTTTTATTTTAGTTTTATTTTTAGTTTTATTATTTTTATTTTATTTTTAGTTTTACTTTTATTTTAGTTTTATTATTTTTATTTTATTTTTATTTTAGTTTTATTTTAGTTTTAGTTTTGGTTTTATTCTTATTTTTATTTTATTATTTTCTTTCTATTTTATTTTATTTTTTATCTTTATTTTTTATTTTTATTTTATTTTTAGGGTTTTTTTTTCTTTTTTTTCATTTTTATTTTTATTTTAGGGGTAGGTTGGCAAGGGTTATTTTCATTTTTGGATTTTTATTTTTGTGGCGCTTGGTGGCCGTGATGAGGCTCCCGCGACCCTGCGGCCGCTCGGGGGTCCCGCGGGACCCCCCCGTCCCTCTGGAGATGTCCCTGCCCCATCCTCCAGCACCTGGAGAAGCTCTCCATGGTGTCCCCATCACCTGGAGAAGCTCTCCATGGTGTCCCCATCACCTGGAGAAGCTCTCCGTGGTGTCCCCATCACCTGGAGAAGCTCTCCGTGGTGTCCCCGTCACCTGGAGAAGTTCTCCGTGGTGTCCCCGGCACCTGGAGAAGTTCTCCGTGGTGTCCCCGTCACATGGAGAAATTCTCCGTGGTGTCCCCGTCACATGGAGAAATTCTCCGTGGTGTCCCCATCACCTGGAGAAGTTCTCCGTGGTGTCCCTGGCACCTGGAGAAGCTCTCCGTGGTGTCCCCATCACCTGGAGAAATTCTCCGTGGTGTCCCCATCACCTGGAGAAATTCTCCGTGGTGTCCCCGTCACCTGGAGAAATTCTCCGTGGTGTCCCCGTCACATGGAGAAATTCTCCGTGGTGTCCCCATCACCTGGAGAAATTCTCCGTGGTGTCCCCATCACCTGGAGAAGCTCTCCGTGGTGTCCCCATCACCTTGGAGGTCCCCGTGGTGTCCCCGGCACCTCGCAGGTGCCTGTCCCTGACCCGGGGCCGTTCCTGCCGCGTCTCCACCGCCTCGGAGATGTCCCAGCCTGGCCCTGGTGGCACCTGTGGCGCCTGAGGTGTCCCCAAGCCCCCGCTGAAGGTCCCTGTGCCCATCCCGGTTCCCCAGGAGGGTCCCGGTGCCACCTCCACCCCCTTTGGAGAAGCCGCCGCCGTGTCCCCGTGCCCACAGAAGGTCCAGGTGTCATTTGTGTCCTCCTGGAGATGTCCCGTGTCCCCTCCGCGCTGCTCTGAGGGGCTCCAGGGGCCACCTTTACCTGCTCCAGGTGTCCCTTGTGGCCACCTTTACCCACTCCAGGTGTCCCCATGGCCACCTCCTCCTGCTCCAGGTGTCCCTTGTGGCCACCTCCTCCTGCTCCAGGTGTCCCCGTGGCCACTTTCATGCACTCCAGGTGTCCCCGTGGCCACCTTTACCTGCTCCAGGTGTCCCTTGTGGCCACCTCCTCCTTCTCCAGGTGTCCCCATGGCCACCTTTACCTGCTCCAGGTGTCCCTTGTGGCCACCTTTACCCACTCCAGGTGTCCCCGTGGCCACCTTTACCTGCTCCAGGTGTCCCTTGTGGCCACTTTCATGCACTCCAGGTGTCCCTTGTGGCCACCTTTACCTGCTCCAGGTGTCCCCATGGCCACCTTTACCTGCTCCAGGTGTCCCTTGTGGCCACTTTCACCCACTCCAGGTGTCCCTTGTGGCCACCTCCTCCTGCTCCAGGTGTCCCTTGTGGCCACCTTTACCCACTCCAGGTGTCCCCATGGCCACCTCCTCCTGCTCCAGGTGTCCCTTGTGGCCACCTCCTCCTGCTCCAGGTGTCCCTTGTGGCCACCTCCTCCTCCAGGTGTCCCTTGTGGCCACTTTCACCCACTCCAGGTGTCCCCATGGCCACCTTTACCCACTCCAGGTGTCCCTTGTGGCCACCTTTACCTGCTCCAGGTGTCCCTTGTGGCCACCTCCTCCTCCAGGTGTCCCTTGTGGCCACCTTTACCTGCTCCAGGTGTCCCTTGTGGCCACTTTCACCCACTCCAGGTGTCCCCGTGGCCACCTCCTCCTGCTCCAGGTGTCCCTTGTGGCCACTTTCACCCACTCCAGGTGTCCCCGTGGCCACCTCCTCCTGCTCCAGGTGTCCCCATGGCCACTTTCACCCGCTCCAGGTGTCCCCGTGGCCACCTTTACCCACTCCAGGTGTCCCTTGTGGCCACCTCCTCCTCCTCCAGGTGTCCCTTGTGGCCACCTTTACCCACTCCAGGTGTCCCCGTGGCCACCTTTACCTGCTCCAGGTGTCCCTTGTGGCCACCTCCTCCTTTTCCAGGTGTCCCTTGTGGCCACCTTTACCCACTCCAGGTGTCCCTTGTGGCCACTTTCACCCACTCCAGGTGTCCCTTGTGGCCACCTCCTCCTCCAGGTGTCCCTTGTGGCCACCTTTACCCGCTCCAGGTGTCCCTTGTGGCCACTTTCACCCACTCCAGGTGTCCCTTGTGGCCACTTTCACCCGCTCCAGGTGTCCCCATGGCCACCTCCTCCTTCTGCAGGTGTCCCCATGGACAATTTCACCCTCTCCAGGTGTCCCCGTGCCCCCGGGACCCCCGGCTCACCTGCCCAGGTGCGCCCGCCCCGGGCGCCGCCTCCGGCCGGGCTCTGCCGTCCCTCCCGCTCCGTCCCCGCCTGTCCCGTCGCGCTTGGCCCCGGCCCCGCGCCCCGCCCCGGCCCCGGTACATAAATCTATTTTTGTTGCGCGGGAGATGTTTAATTTTTTATTATTATTATAACGAGGTAATTATTGTCGCCCTGTGCCGCCGTGTCCGTGCCCGCCCCGGGGGCCGCCACCCCCGGGGCCCGTCCGCGCCTGTCCCGCCCCGAACGTGGCCAATAAAAAGCAGCTTCCAGCGGCTCCCGGTGCGCGTTTTTTGGGAGGGGGACACGGGGACACGCAGCTCGTGGGGACAGTGGGGGGGACACGGGGACACGGGGGGATACGGGGGACACGGGGGGACAGGGGGACATGGAGGGGACGGGGGGACACGGGGACACGGGGATAGCGGGGACACGGGGGGACACGGGGACACGGAGCCCGTGGGGACACGGAGGGACACGGAGCCCGTGGGGACACGGAGCCCGTGGGGACACGGGGACACAGGGGGACACGGGGACACGGGGGAGACACGGGGGGACACGGGGACACGAAGGTCATGGGGACACGGGGGGGACACGAAGCCCGTGGGGACACGGGGGACACGGAGCTCGTGGGGACACGGAGCCCATGGGGACACGAAGCCCTTGGGGACACGAAGCCCTTGGGGACACGGGGGGGACACGGGGGACACGGAGCTCGTGGGGACACGGAGCCCGTGGGGACACGGGGGGACACGGAGCCCGTGGGGACACGGAGCCCATGGGGACACGAAGCCCTTGGGGACACGGGGGGGACACGGAGCTCGTGGGGACACGGGGGGACACGGAGCTCGTGGGGACACGGGGGGACACGGAGCCCGTGGGGACACGGGGATAGCGGGGACACGGGGACAGCGGGGACACGGGGGGACACGGGGACACGGGGGGACACGGAGCCCGTGGGGACACGAAGCCCGTGGGGACACGGGGACACGGGGGGACACGGGGGGACACGGGGACACGGGGGGACACGGAGCCCGTGGGGACACGGGGACAGCGGGGGCACCGCCCCGTTGCCCCGCCCACCTGTCAATCAACGGGGAAATAGGGGGGGCGGAGGCCACGCCCACCTCAAGCCACGCCCCCTCCGCCCGCTGCAGTTCCGCCGGTGAACGGCAGGGGGAGCGCGCGGTGAGGAACTGGGGGGGCCCTGACCAGTTTGGGGGGGCGCTGCCCAGTTTGGGGGGTCCTTTCCCAGTTTGGGGGGTCCTTTCCCAGTTTGGGGGGTCCTTTCCCAGTTTGGAGGGGTCCTTTCCCAGTTGGGTGTGGATTCTCTCCCAGTTTGGGGGGTTCTTTCCCAGTTTAGGGGATCCTTTCCCAGTTTGGGGACTCCTTTCCCAGTTGGGTGTGGATTCTCTCCCAATCTGGGGACTCCTTTCCCAGTTTGCGGGGTTCTTTCCCAGTTGGGTGTGGATTCTCTCCCAGTTTGGGGACTCCTTTCCCAGTTTGGGGACTCCTTTCCCAGTTGGGTGTGGATTCTCTCCCAGTTTGGGGACTCCTTTCCCAGTTTGGGGGGTTCTTTCCCAGTTTAGGGGATCCTTTCCCAGTTTGGGAACTCCTTTCCCAGTTTGGGGGAACCTTTCCCAGTTGGCTGTGGATTCTCTCCCAGTTTGGGAGGCCCCTGCCCAGTTTGGGGGATCCTTTCTGGGTCCGGTGTAGATTCTCTCCCAGTTTGCTCCCAGTTTGCTGTGGATTCTCTCCCAGTTTGCTGTGGGTTCGCTCCCAGTTCTCTCCCAGTTTGCTGTGGATTCTCTCCCAGTTCTCTCCCAGTTTGCTGTGGATTCTCTCCCAGTTCTCTCCCAGTTCTCTCCCAGTTTGCTGTGGGTTCGCTCCCAGTTCTCTCCCAGTTTGCTGTGGATTCTCTCCCAGTTCTCTCCCAGTTCTCTCCCAGTTTGCTGTGGGTTCGCTCCCAGTTCTCTCCCAGTTTGCTGTGGATTCTCTCCCAGTTCTCTCCCAGTTTGCTGTGGATTCTCTCCCAGTTTGCTGTGGGTTCGCTCCCAGTTCTCTCCCAGTTCTCTCCCAGTTCTCTCCCAGTTCTCTCCCAGTTTGCTGTGGATTCTCTCCCAGTTCTCTCCCAGTTTGCTGTGGATTCTCTCCCAGTTTGCTGTGCCTTCCCTCCCAGTTTGAGTGACCCTTCCCAGTTCGGGTGTCCCTGTGCCGCTGGGTGGGTGGGGGGGGTGGTGGCCGCGCCACTCTGGGGGCTCCCCCGTCCCCTCACTCCTCATTTTGGGGGGGTTTCCTTCCTCCCGCTCCTTGCCGCCATCCTCCCGGTGATTCACCGGCGCCGCCACCGGGACCGGTCCCCGCCATGCCCGGGGGCGGGGGGGGTGACAACGACCGCGCTGCTTTTTGTCACCGCGTCCCCGCTCGGTGCCACCCCCATCCCCGAGTGTCCCTAATTGTCCCCAAATCTCCCTAATTATCCCCCACCCCCCATTTTCCCCCCCACTTTTCTCCCCCCGGCCCCCGCCCAGCGCTGCCGCTTCCGCCGCCGCCGCCGGTCCCTCCCCGGGGCCGGGGGTGACACGGGTGACCCCTGGCCCCGCTCCCGCCGCGGTCACTTATTTTTAGCCGTTTTTATTATTTGTCGCCTCTTCCTGCCCGGATCCCGGCTATTTCTGACCCGGGCTAGGGACCGGGACCCGCCCAGGGCCCCCCCGGGCTGGCGGGGACGCGGCGGCGGCCGCGGCCCCCGTGTCCCCTCTGCCGGGAGGTGCCACCAGAGCCCCCCGGCTGTCCCCGCCGCTGTCCCCAGCCCCGCCGCGGCCCCGGCGAGGCTTGAGGTGGCCGCTTGTGGCCACCCTGTCCCCCTGGGGCCACCCTGTCCCCCTGTGGCCACCCTGTCCCCTTGGGGCCACCCTGTCCCCCTGTGGCCACCCTGTCCCCCTGGGGCCACCCTGTCCCCCTGTGGCCACCCTGTCCCCTTGAGGCCACCCTGTCCCCCTGGGGCCACCCTGTCCCCTTGTCCCCACCCTGTCCCCTTGGGGCCACCCTGTCCCCCTGGGGCCACCCTGTCCCCTTGTGGCCACCCTGTCCCCTTGGGGCCACCCTGTCCCCCTGGGGCCACCCTGTCCCCTTGTCCCCACCCTGTCCCCTTGGGGCCACCCTGTCCCCCTGTGGCCACCCTGTCCCCTTGGGGCCACCCTGTCCCCTTGTCCCCACCCTGTCCCCCTGTGGCCACCCTGTCCATTTGTCCCCGCAGTGTCCCCTTGGGGCCACCCTGTCCCCTTGTCCCCACCCTGTCCCCTTGTCCCCACCCTGTCCATTTGTCCCCACCCTGTCCCCTTGTCCCCACATTGTCCCCTTGTGTCCCCCTCGGTGTCCCCAGGTCCCCCTCGTGTCCCAGAGTCCCACTTGGTGTCCCCAAATCCCCCTCGTGTCCCCAAATCCCCCTCGGTGTCCCCAAATCGCCCCCGGTGTCCCCAAATCCCCCTCGTGTCCCCAACTCCCCCTCGTGTCCCCAAATCCCCCTCGTGTCCCCAAATCCCCCTCGTGTCCCCAACTCCCCCTCGTGTCCCCAAATCCCCCTCGTGTCCCCAACTCCCCCTCGTGTCCCCAACTCCCCCTCGTGTCCCCAAGTCCCCCTCGTGTCCCCAAATCCCCCTCGTGTCCCCAAATCCCCCTCGTGTCCCCAAGCCCCCCTGGTGTCCCCAAGGACGAGGACACTGCCAGCCTTAAATTCACGGCGCCATTTACACGCTGGGATGAACCGGGATGAACCGGGATGAACCGGGATGAACCGGGGGAACCGGGCTGGGGGTGACACCCGGATTTCGGGGTGCCCCCGGCCCCTGGGGGTGTCACGGGCGGGTCCTGGCGGGGCTGCGGCGGGGCAGGCGCAGCCGGGGCAGCTGGAACGGGAGGCAGCGCACCGGGCGCGGCGCCGGCAGCTCCGAGAAGAACGTCCGGGACCGGAGCGGGGCTCCCGGTTCGGCTTCCGAGCCCCCCAGATCCTGCAGCACCCCCAGGATCTCCCGGCGAGGGCCCTGAGCCCGCAGCCCACGCGCGTCCAGCAGCGCGGCCACGTGCCTGCGCCTGCGGGGACACCGGGGACACCGGGGATAACGGGGATAACGGGGGGACACCGGGGATAACGGGGATAACGGGGGGACACCGGGGACACCGGGGATAACGGGGATAACGGGGATAACGGGGGGACAGCGGGGACACCGGGGATAACGGGGGGACACCGGGGACAGCGGGGATAACGGGGATAACGGGGGGACACCGGGGATAACGGGGGGACACCGGGGATAACGGGGATAACGGGGGGACAGCGGGGATAACGGGGGGACACCGGGGACACCGGGGACACCGGGGATAACGGGGATAACGGGGGGACACTGGGGACACCGGGGATAACGGGGACACCGGGGATAACGGGGGGACACCGGGGACACCGGGGACACCGGGGATAACGGGGACACCGGGGATAACGGGGGGACAGCGGGGACACCGGGGACACCGGGGACATCGGGGACACCGGGGATAACGGGGACATCGGGGACACTGGGGATAACGGGGGGACACCGGGGACACCGGGGACACCGGGGATAACGGGGATAACGGGGGTACACCGGGGACACCGGGGACACCGGGGACACCGGGGATAACGGGGACACCGGGGATAACGGGGGGACAGCGGGGACACCGGGGACACCGGGGACATCGGGGACACCGGGGACACCGGGGACATCGGGGACACCGGGGATAACGGGGACATCGGGGACACTGGGGATAACGGGGGGACACCGGGGACACCGGGGACACCGGGGATAACGGGGATAACGGGGGTACACCGGGGATAACGGGGGGACACCGGGGATAACGGGGGGGCAGCGGGAGGGCAGCGGGGGTACACCGGGGACATCGGGGGGACAGCGGGAGGACAGCGGGGATAACGGGGATAACGGGGGGACACCGGGGATAACGGGGACACCGGGGATAACGGGGGGGCAGCGGGAGGACAGCGGGGGTACACCGGGGGGACAGCGGGGGGACACCGGGGACACCGGGGGGACAGCGGGGGTACACCGGGGGGACACCGGGGGGACACCGGGGATAACGGGGGGACACCGGGGGACACCGGGGATAGTGGGGGGACACCGGGGGGACACCGGGGGGACACCGGGGACCGGGGGTCAGCGGCGACATCGCCCCGAAACATCCCGGAGCCCCCCAAGGTTTGGGGGGAGAGGCGCGCCCCCCTCCCCGGGTGACCCCCTCGCCTCGCTGCCTGAACCGGTCCCAGTTCCCCCCGTTAACTGGTGTCCCCTCCCCCCCCGGGCGGCCGCGCGTGCCTCCGGTCCCGCGGGACCGGCCCCGGGACACGGGAGGGGTCCTGGCGCTCGGCCGCGGCCGCTTCCCGGCGGGAGGAACGGGGCGGGAGCTGCCGGGAAGGGCCCGAGGCCGCGTCCGGTCACCCGTGGCCACCGCGGGGGAGCCGCCACCCACCCGTGTCACCCACCCGTGTCACCCACCCGTGTCACCCACCCGCGTCACCCAACCGTGTCACCCACCCGCGTCACCCAACCGTGTCACCCACCCGTGTCACCCACCCGTGTCACCCGGCCCTGATCTGTGTCACCCAACCGTGTCACCCACCCGTGTCACCCACCCGTGTCACCCGGCCCTGATCTGTGTCACCCACCCGTGTCACCCACCCGTGTCACCCACCTGTGTCACCCACCCGTGTCACCCACCTGTGTCACCCGGCCCTGATCTGTGTCACCCACCCGTGTCACCCACCCGTGTCACCCACCCGTGTCACCCACCTGTGTCACCCACCCGTGTCACCCGGCCCTGATCTGTGTCACCCACCCGTGTCACCCACCCGTGTCACCCACCCGTGTCACCCGGCCCTGATCTGTGTCACCCACCCGTGTCACCCACCCGTGTCACCCACCCGTGTCACCCAACCGTGTCACCCACCCGTGTCACCCACCCGTGTCACCCGGCCCTGATCTGTGTCACCCACCCGTGTCACCCACCCGTGTCACCCAACCGTGTCACCCACCTGTGTCACCCACCCGTGTCACCCACCCGTGTCACCCAACCGTGTCATCCACCCGTGTCACCCACCCGTGTCACCCACCCGTGTCACCCGGCCCTGATCTGTGTCACCCACCCGTGTCACCCACCCGTGTCACCCACCTGTGTCACCCAACCGTGTCACCCACCCGTGTCACCCGGCCCTGATCTGTGTCACCCACCCGTGTCACCCAGCCGTGTCACCCACCCGTGTCACCCACCCGTGTCACCCACCCGTGTCACCCGGCCCTGATCTGTGTCACCCAACCGTGTCACCCACCCGTGTCACCCACCCGTGTCACCCGGCCCTGATCTGTGTCACCCACCCGTGTCACCCACCCGTGTCACCCACCTGTGTCACCCACCCGTGTCACCCACCTGTGTCACCCGGCCCTGATCTGTGTCACCCACCCGTGTCACCCACCCGTGTCACCCACCCGTGTCACCCACCTGTGTCACCCACCCGTGTCACCCGGCCCTGATCTGTGTCACCCACCCGTGTCACCCACCCGTGTCACCCACCCGTGTCACCCGGCCCTGATCTGTGTCACCCACCCGTGTCACCCACCCGTGTCACCCACCCGTGTCACCCAACCGTGTCACCCACCCGTGTCACCCACCCGTGTCACCCGGCCCTGATCTGTGTCACCCACCCGTGTCACCCAGCCGTGTCACCCACCCGTGTCACCCACCCGTGTCACCCACCCGTGTCACCCGGCCCTGATCTGTGTCACCCAACCGTGTCACCCACCCGTGTCACCCACCCGTGTCACCCGGCCCTGATCTGTGTCACCCACCCGTGTCACCCACCCGTGTCACCCACCTGTGTCACCCACCCGTGTCACCCACCTGTGTCACCCGGCCCTGATCTGTGTCACCCACCCGTGTCACCCACCCGTGTCACCCACCCGTGTCACCCACCTGTGTCACCCACCCGTGTCACCCGGCCCTGATCTGTGTCACCCACCCGTGTCACCCACCCGTGTCACCCACCCGTGTCACCCGGCCCTGATCTGTGTCACCCACCCGTGTCACCCACCCGTGTCACCCACCCGTGTCACCCAACCGTGTCACCCACCCGTGTCACCCACCCGTGTCACCCGGCCCTGATCTGTGTCACCCACCCGTGTCACCCACCCGTGTCACCCAACCGTGTCACCCACCTGTGTCACCCACCCGTGTCACCCACCCGTGTCACCCAACCGTGTCATCCACCCGTGTCACCCACCCGTGTCACCCACCCGTGTCACCCGGCCCTGATCTGTGTCACCCACCCGTGTCACCCACCCGTGTCACCCACCTGTGTCACCCAACCGTGTCACCCACCCGTGTCACCCGGCCCTGATCTGTGTCACCCACCCGTGTCACCCAGCCGTGTCACCCACCCGTGTCACCCACCCGTGTCACCCACCCGTGTCACCCGGCCCTGATCTGTGTCACCCACCCGTGTCACCCACCTGTGTCACCCACCCGTGTCACCCACCCGTGTCACCCACCCGCTGGGGCACCCCAGGGTGCCCCCGCACCCACCGGACGTCGGGGAAGTCCCGGGCCAGGGCTCCGACCTCCATCTGCAGCGCGGCCGTGTCCTCCAGCACCAGCAGCTCCCGCAGGCGCGGCACCACCGAGTGCAGCCAGGGCGAGGCCGAGTCCTGGGCACGGCGGGGCCGCCTCAGCGCCCGCCGGTGTCCCAGGGGTGCCACCCAGCACGGAAACGTCCCATGGGTGCCACCCAGCCCGCCGGTGTCCCAGGGGTGCCACCCAGCACGGAAACGTCCCATGGGTGCCACCCAACCCAACCCAGCCCAACCCAACACAACCCAACCCAACACAACCCAACACAACCCAACACAACCCACCAGTGTCCCATGGGTGCCACCCAGCCCGCCGGTGTCCCAGGGGTGCCACCCAGCACGGAAATGTCCCATGGGTGCCACCCAGCCCGCCGGTGTCCCAGGGGTGCCACCCAACCCAACCCAACCCAACCCAACCCAACACAACCCAACACAACCCACCAGTGTCCCATGGGTGCCACCCACCCCACCGGTGTCCCAGGGATGCCACCCAGCATGGAAATGTTCCATAGGTGCCACCCAACCCAACCCAACCCAACCCAACACAACCCACCAGTGTCCCAGGGGTGCCACCCAGCCCGCCGGTGTCCCATGGGTGCCACCCAGCACAGAAAGGTCCCATGGGTGCCACCCAACCCAACCCAACCCAACCCAACCCAACCCAACACAACACAGCCCAACACAACCCACCAGTGTCCCATGGGTGCCACCCAGCCCGCCGGTGTCCCACGGTTGTCACCAAACTCAGCAATGTCCCACAGGTGCCACCCAACCCAGAAATGTCCCATGGGTGCCACCCAAGCCCAAAATGTCCCATGGGTGTCACCCAACACCCAGTGATGTCCCATGGGTGCCACCCAACCCAGAAATGTCCCACGGGTGTCACCCAACCCATTGATGTCGCATGGGTGTCACCCAACCCATCGATGTCCCATGGGTGTTACCCAACCCATCGATGTCCCACAGGTGTCACCCAACCCCAAAATGTCCCACGGGCGCCACCCAACACCCAGTGATGTCCCACAGGTGTCACCCAACCCAGAAATGTCCCACGGGTGTCACCCAACCCCAAAATGTCCCACGGGTGTCACCCAACACCCAGTGATGTCCCACAGGTGTCACCCAACCCATCGATGTCCCACAGGTGTCACCCAACCCCAAAATGTCCCACGGGCGCCACCCAACCCAACCCCCGGCGGCGTCCCACGGGTGCCGCCCCACCCGCGGGTGTCGCCCACCCCCCGGGGGCTCTGGGGGGTCTCACCAGGCGCGTGAAGAGCTCGCGGAGCTGCCGGGCCTCGTCGCCCAGGCGGGCGGCCACGCGGGCGCGCGCCTTGGCCGAGGCGCAGCCCAGGCGCCCCTGCAGCAGCGGCCGCACGTACTCCAGGAGCACGCGGCGGTGCAGCTCGCTGACCAGCACCTGCGCGGCGCGGCCGGGTCACCGCGGTGGCACCGGCGTGGCCGTGGGGTCACCACCGTGCCCGTGGTGGCACCGGGGTGGCCACCGTGCCCATGGTGTCATTGGTATGGTCACCATGCCCATGGTGGCACCAGGATGGCCGTGGGGTCACCACCGTGCCCGTGGTGGCACTGGGGTGGCCACCGTGCCCATGGTGTCATTGGTATGTTCACCATGCCCATGGTGTCACTAGGGTGGCCATGGTGTCACCACCATGCCTGTGGTGTCACCAGTGTGGCCACCGTGCCCATGGTGTCACCGGTGTGGTCACCATGCCCATGGTGTCACTAGGGTGGCCATGGTGTCACCACCATGCCTGTGGTGGCACCGGGGTGGCCACCGTGCCCATGGTGTCATTGGTATGGTCACCATGCCCATGGTGGCACCAGGACGGCCATAGGGTCACCACCATGCCCGTGGTGGCACCGGGGTGGCCACCATGCCCATGGTGTCATCGGTGTGGTCACCATGCCCATGGTGTCACTAGGGTGGCCATGGTATCACCACCATGCCCGTGGTGGCACCGGGGTGGCCACCATGCCCATGGTGTCATTGGTATGGTCACCATGCCCGTGGTGGCACCAGGGTGGCCATGGTGTCACCACCACGTCTGTGGTGTCACCGGGGTGGCCACCATGCCCATGGTGTCATTGGTATGGTCACCATGCCCATGGTGGCACCAGGACGGCCATGGGGTCACCACCGTGCCCGTGGTGTCATCGGTGTGGCCACCATGCCCATGGTGTCATTGGTATGGTCACCATGCCCGTGGTGGCACCAGGGTGGCCATGGTGTCACCACCACGTCTGTGGTGTCACCAGTGTGGCCACCATGCCCATGGTGTCACCGGTGTGGCCATCGCACCCATGGTGTCATCGGTATGGTCACCATGCCCATGGTGTCACTAGGGTGGCCATGGTATCACCACCATGCCTGTGGTGGCACCGGGGTGGCCACCGTGCCCATGGTGTCACTAGGGTGGCCATGGTATCACCACCATGCCTGTGGTGGCACCGGGGTGGCCACCGTGCCCATGGTGTCACCGGTGTGGCCACCGTGCCCATGGTGTCACCGGTGTGGCCACCATGCCCATGGTGTCATCGGTATGGTCACCATGCCCATGGTGTCACTAGGGTGGCCATGGTATCACCACCATGCCTGTGGTGGCACTGGTGTGGCCACTGCACCCGTGGTGTCACCAGGGCGGCCATGGTGCCACCACCACGCCCATGGTGTCACCCAATGATGTCCCATGGCCATCGCACCCATGGGTGTCACCCAACGTGGCAGCCAACAATGTCACGGTGTCCCTCAGGTGTCACCCATCCCAATGTCCCTCAGGTGTCACCCAAGTCCTGATTGATGTCCCACAGGTGTCACCCAAGTCCCCATTGATGTCCCTCAGGTGTCACCCAACCCAACTCCCCACCGATCTCACCGTGTCCCTCAGGTGTCACCCAACCCCAGTCCCCCCAGGTGTCCCCCAGGTGTCCCCCAGGTGTCCCCCAGGTGTCCCCACCCCGCAGACCTGGTGGGGCTCGGGGTGCAGCGGCCGCAGCGTCTGCGCGAAGCTGGTGATGAGCATCACGATGGCGTCGAAGGCGTCCGAGCTCCTCAGCCACCTGCGCTTCATCAGCTTCCCAAAGTGGGGCTGGGGGCGGCGGGCGGGCGTCACCGCCGCCGCCACCCATGGGTGCCGCCTGGGGCGGCCACCGGAACGCGGTGACGGACACCGCGTCCCAAAGGTGTCACCCAACCCGGCACCCGGTGATGGCCACCACATCCCACAACTGTCACCCACCCCGTGCCACAACTGTCACCCAACCCAGCACTTGGTGACATCCACCATGTCCCAAAATTGTCACCCACCACGTCCCACAACTGTCACCCACCCCGTGCCACAACTGTCACCCAACCCAGCACCCGGTGACACCCACCACGTCCCACAGCTGTCACCCCCCACCTCCCTCAGTTGTCCCCCGACCCACCGCCCCCAAGCCCCCTCCCCGCGCCCACGGGTGCCACCTTGAGCTCCTCGAAGAGCCGCCGGGTGAGGAGGTGGCCGCAGGCGCGGGTGACCCGGTCCAGCGCGGCGTGCGCCTGCCGCCGCGGCTCCTCGCTCTCGGCGTGCCCGAACTGCGCCAGCCGCTCGGCGAAGGCCCTGCCGAGGGGACAGCGGGGCTGGGGACACGCGGGGACGCGCGGGGACGCGCGGGGACGCCGGGGGTGGCCTCACCTGAAGGGGGGACAGCAGTTGGCCAAGGCCATGGCGCGGCCGGCGGCGCCGTCGGGCGGGGGGACGTCGCCGGGGGCTTCCAGGAACCGCTCCACCTTCCGCTGGAAGCTGGGGACACCCCGGTCACCGCGGCGGCGGCACCGGGGGACACCGGGCACGCGTGCCACCGCGCCCCGTGTCACCGTGTCCCCGTGTCGCCCCTGTCGCCCTGTGTCACGTCCCGGTGTGCCCGCGCCACCCACGTCCCCCATGGGTGTCCCCGGGGTGTCCCCGGGGTGTCCCCAAGGTGTCCCCGGGGTGTCCCCACCTGTGCAGGAAGGCCACCAGCACGCCCAGCAGGCTGTGGGCCATCTCCCGCCCGAACTCGGGGGTCACCTGGGGGGCTCGGTCCACGTGCGCCCGCAGCAGCTGTGGGGACAGGGACACCGTGGGCGTGGGGACAGGGACACCGTGGGCGTGGGGACAGGGACACCGTGGGCGTGGGGACGTGGCCACGGTGTCCCCTGAGGTGTGGGGACAAGGCCACCGTGGGCGTGGGGACAGGGACACCGTGGGCGTGGGGACGGACACCATGGGCGTGGGGACAGGGACACCATGGGCGTGGGGACAGGGACACCGTGGGCGTGGGGACACGGCCACTGTAGGTGTGGGGACAGGGACACCGTGGGTGTGGGGACAGGGACACCGTGGGCGTAGGGACAGGGACACCGTGGGCGTGGGGACAGGGACACCGTGGGTGTGGGGACACGGCCACTGTAGGTGTGGGGACAGGGCCACCGTGGGCGTGGGGACACGGCCACTGTAGGTGTGGGGACAGGGACACCGTGGGCGTGGGGACACGGCCACTGTAGGTGTGGGGACAGGGACACCGTGGGCGTGGGGACACGGCCACTGTAGGTGTGGGAACACAGCCACTGTAGGTGTGGGGACGTGGCCACAGTGTCCCCTGAGGTGTGGGGACAGGGACACCGTGGGCGTGGGGACAGGGACACCGTGGGCGTGGGGACATGGCCACCATGTCCCCTGAGGTGTGGGGACACGACCACCATGGGTGTGGGGACAATGCCACTGTGGGCGTGGGGACATGGCCAGAATGTCACCAGAACTGTGGGGACAAGGCCACCACAGGTGTGGGGACGTGGCCAGAATGTCACCAGAACTGTGGGGACAAGGCCACCACAGGTGTGGGGACACAGCCACGGTGTCCCCCGACCCGTGGTGACACAGCCACGGCCACGCTGTCCCCTGGGCCACCCCTGTCCCCTCTGTGGGGTCGCAGCCGCGTCCCCAAGGGCCACCCCGGGCGACGGGGACACGGGGTGACACGGCCGTACCCCGATGACACGCGTGGCCAGCCCCTCCTCCATGTCCTGGCTGGTGACATCCTCGGGCCACGCGTCCTCGCTGAGCTGCAGCTCCTGCGCCAGCGCCACCTCCACCTTGGCCTGGCGAGGGGACAGCCGGGGGACACCCCGGGGACACGGCGGGGGTGGCACCGTGTCCCCTGCCGCCCCCTCGCCCCCGTGTCCCCCGTGTCCCCACCTTGACGGCGGCGATGCAGGAGCTCTCCAGGTCCCGCTGGGTCTCGGGGGGCAGCAGCGGCCCCAGGTCCTGCGCCCGCAGCAGAGCCCCCACCTCGGGGTGCCCCAAAACCTCCCTGGACCGGGGGGGGACAGCCTCGGTGGGGGTCTGGGGACACCCTGGGGACACCCAGGGACACCCTGGGACACCCCGGGGACACCCTGGGGACACCCTGGGACACCCAGGGACACCCTGGGACACCCCGGGGACACCCTGGGGCACCCTGGGGACACCCTGGGGACACCCTGGGACACCCCAGGGCCAAGGGGGGATGCATGTTGGGGGGCTGACACCCCCTGGGGTGGGTGCGGCAGATTTTGGGGGTCCCTGCCTGCCTCACCTAGGGTAGGCATTAATTTGGGTCAGATTTTGGGGTCGGGCATTACTTTGGGTCAGAATTTGGGGGCGGGCGTTACTTTGGGTCACATTTTGGGGGTCCCCACGCCTCTCACCCGGGGCGGGCGTTACTCTGGGGCAGATTTTGGGGGCGGGCTTTGATTTGGGACAGATTTCGGGGGCGGGCGTTAATCTGGGTCACATTTCGGGGGTCCCCGCGCCTCTGACCTGGGGTAGGCGTTGCTGTGCCAGTCGAGCAGCAGGTACAGGTCGGGCACTGCCAGGGGTCTCTGCGCCAGCGCCCGCAGCTGCTCCGCCAGCGCCCGGTGGTAGCCGCGGGCGTAGACACCGAGCGCGCCGTACTCGGGGGGATAGGCGGGCGCCACGCGGCTCCGCACGACCCCCAGGTCGCCCACCACCCGGGCGGCCAGCGCGGCCAGCCGGGCCCCCAGACCCCCGCCCGGGGCCACCTGCGCCAGCCGCTCGCCGGCCGCCCGGGCCACCGCTTCGTGCCAGCGCCGCCGCAGCCCCCGCGGCCGCCCCGGCCGGGCACCGGGCGGGCACCGGGCGTCCGCCGCCTCCTCCTGCTCCAGCACGGCCACCACGGCTCGCAGCGGCGCCGCCGCTCGCCCCGCGGCCACCGACTCGCCCACCACGGCCCAGAGCTGCGCCAGCAGCGCCCGGTACAGCAGCGCCACGTCCCGCGCCCGCCGCCCGCCGCCGGGGCCCGGCGACGGCGGAGGGGTCGCGGCCGAGGCGGGGGAGGCGGGGAGGGGTCCCGGCGACGGCGGAGGGGTCGCGGCCGAGGCGGGGAGGGGTCCCGGGGACGGCGGGCGCGACGGGGCCAGCGCGCACTCGGCCTCCAGCGCGATGATCTGCGCGTCCGCCGCCACCAGCTCCCGCCGCTGGATCAGCTCCAGGATCTCCAGCACTGCGGGCGGCGCGCGGGGTCCGTGGCACGCGTGTCGCCTGTCCCCGGTGTCCCCAGGACCCCGTGTCCCCATCCCCGTGTCGCCTGTCCCCGGTGTCCCCATCCCCGGTGTCCCCAGGACCCCGTGTCCCCATCCCCGCGTCCCCAGGACCCCGTGTCCCCATCCCCGTGTCCCCATCCCCGTGTCCCCATCCCCATGTCCCCATCCCCGCATCCCCAGGACCCCGTGTCCCCATCCCCGTGTCCCCAGGACCCCGTGTCCCCATCCCCGTGTCGCCTGTCCCCGGTGTCCCCGCGTCCCCGTGTCCCCATCCCTGTGTCGCCTGTCCGGTGTCCCCGTGTCCCCAGGACCCCGTGTCCCCATCCCCGTGTCGCCTGTCCCGGTGGCACCACCCCCGTGTGCCCCGCCCGCATCCCCGTGTCCCCTCTCCGGTGTCCCCAAACCCTCCTTGTCCCCCCGGTGTCCCCCCTTGGTCCCCCGGTGCCCCCCGGTGTCCCCGCCGCCCCCGCTCACCGGACAGCGGCCACCTGTCCCCCCGGTGTCCCCAAGCCCCCCTGTCCCCCGGTGTCCCCCGGTGCCCCCCGGTGTCCCCGGTGCTCCCTTGTCCCCACTCACCGGACAGCGGCCACCTGTCCCCCCGGTGTCCCCAAGCCCCCCTGTCCCCCGGCGCCCCCCGGTGCCCCCCGCTGTCCCCCCGGTGTCCCCGGTGCTCCCTTGTCCCCACTCACCGGACAGCGGCCCCCTGTCCCCTCCGCCGTCCCCTCCGCCGCCGCCCCCGTCCCCTCCTCCGCCGCTGCCGGGCCGCGCTCCCGCCGCGTCGCCGCCGTGTCCCGCCGGTGCCTCCGCCGGTGCCGGTCTCTCGGTGCCGCCGCGCGGTGCCCAGCTCGCCAGGGCCAGGCGGAGCAGCGAGCCGCGCTTGCCGCCGCCCGCCGCCTCCTCCGCCGCCCGCCGCGGCAGCCCCGCGTCCTCCGAGCGCCGCCGCCCCCGGGGCCCGCCGGCGTCCCGGCAGCGGCGGCCGCGGCCGGCCGGAGCCCCGAGCTGCCCCCGGTGCCCCCCGAGCTGCTCCCGGTGCCCCCCGAGCTGCTCCCGGTGCCCCCCGAGCTGCCCCAGCCCCACCAGCCCGGCCAGGGTGGCGCGGCGGCGGCGGCGACCCTCGGGGTTGGCGGAGAACGGGTCCCGGTCCTCACGGCCACCGCCCGCTCCTGCCGCCGCCGCCGCCGCGCCCGGCCCGCCCGGGGGTCTCCGGAGCAGCGGCATGGCCGGGGGGAGGCACCGGGGGCACCGGGGACACCGGAGGGAACGGGGACACCGGAGGGAACGGGGACACCGGGGGGAACGGGGACACCGGGGGGAGCGGGGACACCGGGGGGAGCGGGGATACTGGAGGGAACGGGGATACCGGGGGGAACGGGGACACCGGGGGGAGCGGAGACACCGGGGGGAGCGGGGATACCGGAGGGAACGGGGACACCGGGGGGAACGGGGATACCGGAGGGAACGGGGACACCGGGGGGAACGGGGACACCGGGGGGAACGGGAACACCAGAGGGAACGGGGACACCGGGGGGAGCGGAGACACCGGGGGGAACCGGGACACCGGGGGGAGCGGGGGCAACAGGGACAGCGGAGCACCGGGGGCACCGGAGCAGCGGTGACACCGGGAGCACTGGGGACACCGGGGGCACCGGAGGGAGCGGGGGCACCGGGATGGCACCTGGAGCAGCGGGGAAACGGCGGGGACGCGGCCGGCGGGCTCCGGTGACTCCGGTGGCTCCGGTGGCGGTGACGGCGGTGGCGGCGGGGATACCGGCGGCTCTGGCGGTGTCACCGGCGGCTCTGGCGGTGTCACCGGTGGCTCTGGCGGTCACACCGGTGGCTCTGGCGGTCACACCGGAGGAGCTCCGCTCACACCGGCGGCTCTGGTGGTGTCACCGGCGGCTCTGGCGGTGTCACCGGTGGCTCTGGCGGTCACACCGGCGGCTCTGGCGGTCACACCGGAGGAGCTCCGCTCACACTGCCGGCTCTGGCGGTCACACCGGCGGCTCTGGCGGTGTCACCGGCGGCTCTGGCGGGGCCGCCGCAGCGGCGCTGCCCTGCCCGGGGGTTTCCTGAGGAAGCGCCGCCCCGCCGGGGCCTCCCCGGCCGGGCAGGGTCAGCCCCGGTTCCGCTCGGGCACCGGCACCGGGAGGGGAAGAGCGGGGGGGAACCCGCGGAGGGGGCGGGGGGCGGGACCGGGGGGACCGGGGACATTGAGATGGGACCGGGGGAATACCGGGGGGATACCGGGGACACCGGGGGATACCGGGATGGGATCGGGGACATTGAGATGGGACCGGGGGGACACCGGGGGGATACCGGGGACAGCGGGGGATACCGGAATGGGATCGGGGACATTGAGATGGGACCGGGAGGACACCGGGCGGATACCGGGGACACCGGGGGATACCGGGATGGGACCGGGGACATTGAGATGGGACCGGGGGGACACCGGGGGGATACCGGGGACACCGGGGGATACCGGGATGGGATCGGGGACATTGAGATGGGACCGGGGGGACACCGGGGGGATACCGGGGACACCGGGGGATACCGGGATGGGACCGGGGACATTGAGATGGGACCGGGGGGACACCGGGGGATACCGGGGACACTGGGGTATACCGGGATGGGATCGGGGACATTGAGATGGGACCGGGGGGACACCGGGGGGATACCGGGGACAGCGGGGGATACCGGGATGGGATCGGGGACATTGAGATGGGACCGGGGGGACACCGGGGGGATACCGGGGACACCGGGGGATACCGGGATGGGACCGGGGACATTGAGATGGGACCGGGGGGATACCGGGGACACCGGGGGGATACCGGGGAAATACCGGGGGGCTCACCGGTGACACCGGGGATACTGAGATGGGAGCGGGGGGATACCGGGAGGACACCGGGGACACCGGGGACACCGGCGGGATACCGGGGGGACACCGGGGACATCGGGATGGGACCATGGGGACAGCGGGGGTGGCACAGATGACCCCAGGTGACCCCAGGTGTGACACGGAGGGGACACGGGTGGCACAGGTGACCCCACGGATGACCCCAGGTGTGACCCCAGGTGACCCCAGGTGTGACCCCAGGTGTGACCCCAGGTGTGACCCCACGTGACCCCTCCAGGTGTGACCCCCCCCACGTGACCCCTCCCGCCCCCGCAGGGGTTAAACCGCGCTCTCCCTTCCCATTGGCCAGCGCTCAGCCAATCACAGCGCCCCTCCCGCTCCCCGCCACGCCCCCGGGGCTGGGGGCGTGCCCGTCTGTCTCCATGCCGGAGCGGCGCGTTCTGATTGGTCCTCTCCTCGCCGTGGGCGTGGCTAACCCGCCCGCCCTCACTGCGCACGCTCCCTCTACAGGCGAAGCCCCGCCCACCCACTTCCGGTTCCGGCGCCATGGCCGCCATGGCCGCCCCGGCCCGGCCCCGCCGGTAACGGGAGCGGCGCCGGCAGCGGGACCCGGGCGGCGCCGCCGCCCCCCCGGGCCGGGACCATGTCCTCGCGCTCCGCCCTGGCGGCGGGCAACGAGCGCAACGCCGACACGGTCAGGGGGGGCGGCGGCACCGGGGGGGACCGGGAGGGGTTTGGGGAGGGGTTGGTGTTTTTTTGGGGGGGTTTTGGGGGGTTTGGGGGCTCTGGGGAGGGGTCCCGGGGGGTTTGGGGTTTTTGGGGAGGGGTCCGGGGGGGTTTGGGGGGGTTTGGGGTTTTTGGGGAGGGGTCCCGGGGGATTTTGGGGTGGTTTGGTGTTTTTTGGGGGGGGTCTTGAGGCTTTTGGGGGCTTTGGGGAGGGGTCCCGGGGGTTTTGTGTATTTTGGGGAGGGGTCCCAGGGGTTTTGGGTATTTTGGGGAGGGGTCCCGGGGGTTTTGGGGGCTTTGGGGAGGGGTCCCGGGGGGTTTGGGTATTTTGGGGAGGGGTCCCGGGGGTTTTGGGTATTTTGGGGAGGGGTCCCGGGGGTTTTGGGGGGTTTGGGGTTTTTGGGGAGGGGTCCTGGGGGGTTTTTTTGGGGGGGTCTCACCCCTGCCGTAATTTGGGTGGGGGTCTCCCTGTGTTATTTTAGGGGGATTTCTAAGGGTGACCCCGTAATTTGGGTGGGGGTCTCCGCATTGTAATTGGGGCGGGGGTCTCAGGGCTGTCCCCCCCAATTGAGTCGGGGGTCTCACTGTGATATTTTAGGGGGATTTCCAAGGGTGACCCCACAATTGGGGTGGGGGTCTCCCTGTGTTATTTGGGGTGGGGGTCCCACTGTGACATTTTAGGGGGATTTCCAAGGATGACCCCGTAATTTGGGTGGGGGTCTCCGCATTATAATTGGGGCGGGGGTCTCGGGGGGGTCTCCCCGCTCTAATTTGGGTGGGGGTCTCCCTGTGATACTCTATTGGGGTTTTCGAGGCTGACCCCATAAATTGGGGTGGGGTCTCTGTGTTATTGGGGTGGGGGTCTCACTGGGGTAATCAGGGGGGTCTCAGGGCTGACCCCAGAATTGAGTCTGGGGTCTCACTGCTATAATTGGGGCGGGGGTCTCGGGGGTGATGCCGTAATTTGGGTGGGGGTCTCCCTGTGGTATTTTAGGGGGATTTTCAAGGCTGACCCCACAATTGGGGTGGGGGTCTCACTGCTATAACCTGTCCAATTGGGTCTGGGGTCTCATCGCTCCAATTGGGTCTGGGGTCTCTGCAGGCGGCAGGGCCCGGGGGCCGCCCCGACAAGGCCGGGCCGGGTTTGGGGCGGGGGTCTCCCTGCAGTAATTGGGTCTGGGGTCTCCACAGGCGGCAGGGCCCGGGGGCCGCCCCGACAAGGCCAGGCCGGGTTTGGGGCGGGGCTCTGACTGTGGTAATTGGGTCTGGGGTCTCCCTGCAGTAATTTGGTCTGGGGTCTCATTGCTCTAATTGGGTCTGGGGTCTCCGCAGGTGGCGGGGCCCGGGGGCCGCCCCGACAAGGCCGGGCCGGGTTTGGGGCGGGGTCTGACTGTGGTAATTGGGTCTGGGGTTTCCCTGTGGTAATTGGGTCTGGGGTCTCCGCAGGCGGCGGGGCCTGGGGGCCGCCCCGACAAGGCCGGGCCGGGTTTGGGGCGGGGGTCTCATCGCTCTAATTGGGTCTGGGGTCTCCGCAGGCGGCGGGGCCCGGGGGCCGCCCCAAGAAGGCCGGGCCGGGTTTGGGGCGGGGGTCTCCCTGCAGTAATTGGGTCTGGGGTCTCCACAGGCGGCGGGGCCCGGGGGCCGCCCCGACAAGGCCGGGCCGGGTTTGGGGCGGGGGTCTGACTGCGATAATTGGGTCTGGGGTCTCCCTGTGGTAATTGGGTCTGGGGTCTCCGCAGGCGGCGGGGCCCGGGGGCCGCCCCGACAAGGCCGGGCCGGGTTTGGGGCGGGGGTCTGACTGTGATAATTGGGTCTGGGGTCTCCCTGCAGTAATTGGGTCTGGGGTCTCCGCAGGCGGCGGGGCCCGGGGGCCGCCCCGACAAGGCCGGGCCGGGTTTGGGGCGGGGGTCCGCCGGAGCCCCCCGGGGCCGCGCCGCGCCGGGCGCCGAGGAGCCGCCGCACGTGGGCAATTACCGCCTGCTGCGCACCCTGGGCAAGGGCAACTTCGCCAAGGTCAAGCTGGCCCGGCACGTGCTCACCGGCCGAGAGGTGGGCGGGGGGCTCGGGGGATTTGGGGAGGGGTCTCCGGGGGGATTTGGGGTGGTTTGGGGTGATTTGGGGGGGATTTGGGGCGGTGGGAGGGGGCTCGGGGGTGATTTGGGGTGATGGGAGGGGGCTCAGGGATTTGGAGAGGGGGTTTGGGGGTAATGGGAGGGGGTTTGGGGGTGGTTTGGGATTTGGGGAGGGGTCTCAGGGGGGATTTGGGGGTGATGGGAGGGGGTTTTGGGGTGATTTGGGGTTTGGGGAGGGGGCTTGGGGCTGGTTTGGGGTGGTGGGAGGGGGCTCAGGGATTTGGGGAGGGGCTCTGGGGGTGATGGGAGGGGGCTCAGGGATTTGGGGAGGGGCTCTGGGGTGATTTGGGGTGGTGGGAGGGGGCTCAGGGATTTGGGGAGGGGGCTCAGGGGGAAATTGGGGTGGTGGGAGGGGGCTGAAGGTTTTGGGGAGGGGGCTCAGGGGTGATTTGGGGTGGTGGGAGGGGGCTCAGGGATTTGGGGAGGGGGCTCAGGAGGAATTTGGGGTGGTGGGAGGGGGCTCAGGGATTTGGGGAGGGGGCTCAGGAGGAATTTGGGGTGGTGGGAGGGGGCTCAGGGATTTGGGGAGGGGGCTCAGGGGTGATTTGGGGTGGTGGGAGGGGGCTCAGGGATTTGGGGAGGGGGCTCAGGGGGAAATTGGGGTGGTGGGAGGGGGCTCAGGGATTTGGGGAGGGGGCTCAGGGGGAAATTGGGGTCCCAAAAGGAGCTGGGAGGGGTCCTGGAGAGGGGTCTCAGGTAAATTTGGGGGGGGGGTCTCAGATAAATTTGGGGTTCCCAGGTGAATTTGGGGGGGGTCCCAGGTAAATTTGGGTTCCCAGGTAAATTGGGGAGGGGTCTCCTGAACGCCCCCTCCCCATTTTCCAGGTCGCCATCAAGATCATCGACAAGACGCAGCTGAACCCCACCAGCCTGCAGAAGGTGGGGAGGGGTCCTGGGGGGCCCCCCGCTTTGGGGAGGGGTCCCCGAATTGGGGAGGGGGTCCCCAAATTGGGGAGGGGTCTCCACCCCCCCCACTGACCCCTCCCCCCCCCAGCTGTTTCGGGAAGTTCGGATCATGAAGGGGCTGAACCACCCCAACATCGGTGAGGGGGGGCCCGAATTTGGGGAGGGGTCTCGGGGGTGGGGAGGGGTCCCGAAATGGGGAGGGGTCTCCAAAATGGGGAGGGGTCACCAAATTTGGGGAGGAGTCTGGGGGTGGGGTCTGGAATTTGGGGAGGGGTTCCCGAATTTGGGGAGGGGTCCTGGGGGTGGGGAGGGGTCTGGAATTGGGGATGGGTCTAGATTTTGGGCAGGGTCCCGAATTTGGGGAGGGGTCCCGAATTGAGGAGAGGTCCCAAAATTTGGGAGAGGTCCCCAAAATGGGGAGGGGTCCGTAAAATGGGGAGAGGTCCCAAATTTGGGGAGGGGTCCCAGAATTGGGGAGGTCAGGTATCAAATTTGGGGAGGGGTCCCAGAATTTGAGGAGGGGTCAGATTTTGGGAAGGGGTCTGGAATTTGGGGAGGGGTCAGAATTTGGGGAGGGGTCGCAGAATTTGGGGGGGTCCCGAATTGGGGAGGGGTCAGAATTTGGGGAGGGGTCCCGCTGACCCCCCCCCAGTGAAGCTGTTCGAGGTGATCGAGACGGAGAAGACGCTGTACCTGGTGATGGAGTACGCCAGCGCAGGTGGGCACCCCAAAATACACCTGGGCACCCCAAAAATACACCTGGACACCCCAAAAATACACCTGGGCACCCCAAAAATACACCTGGACACACCTGGGCACCCCAAAATACACCTGGACACCCCAAAAAATACACCTGGGCACCCCAAAATACACCTGGGCACCCCAAAAATACACCTGGACACACCTGGGCACCCCAAAAATACACCTGGGCACCCCAAAAATACACCTGGGCACCCCAAAATACACCTGGGCACCCCAAAATACACCTGGGCACCCCAAAAATACACCTGGGCACACCTGGGCACCCCAAAATACACCTGGGCACCCCAAAAATACACCTGGGCACCCCAAAATACACCTGGGCACATCTGGGCACCCCAAAAATACACCTGGGCACCCCAAAAATACACCTGGGCACCCCAAAATACACCTGGACACACCTGGGCACCCCAAAATACACCTGGGCACCCCAAAAATACACCTGGGCACCCCAAAATACACCTGGGCACCCCAAAAAATACACCTGGGCACACCTGGGCACCCCAAAATACACCTGGGCACCCCAAAAAATACACCTGGGCACACCTGGGCACCCCAAAATACACCTGGGCACCCCAAAAAATACACCTGGGCACCCCCAAATACACCTGGGCACCCCAAAATACACCTGGGCACCCCTGGGCACCCCAAAAATACACCTGGGCACCCCCAAATACACCTGGGCACTCCCAAAATTGGGAATTTTTTGGGTGGAATTTTGGGGTTTTTTTGGGTGGAGTTTTGGGGATTTTTTTGGGGGCATTTTGGGGATTTTTTGGGTGGAATTTTGGGGATTTTTTTGGGGGATTTTTTGGGTGGAATTTTTGAGATTTTTTTGGGTGGAATTTTGGAGATTTTTTGGGGGATTTTTTGGGTGGAATTTGGGGTTTTTTTTGGGTGGAATTTGGGGCTTTTTTTGGGATTTTTTGGGTGGAATTTTTGAGATTTTTTTGGGATTTTTTGGGTGGGATTTTGGGGATTTTTGGGTGGAGTTTGGCGATTCTGAGGCGGCTGTGCCCCCAGGTGAGGTGTTCGATTACCTGGTGTCCCACGGGAGGATGAAGGAGAAGGAGGCGAGGGCCAAGTTCAGACAGGTGGGGACACCCGGGGGGCCTGGGGACACCTGGGGACATTTTGGGGACACCTGGGGGGGTTTGGGGACATTTTGGGGACACCTGGGGAGGTTTGGGGACATCTGGGGGGCTTTGGGGACATTTTGGGGACACCTGGGGGGGCCTGGGGACATCTGGGGGGCTTTGGGGACATTTTGGGGACATCTGGGGGGGGTTTGGGGACATCTGGGGGGCTTTGGGGACATTTTGGGGACATCTGGGGGGCTTTGGGGACATCTGGGGGGCTTTGGGGACATTTTGGGGACATCTGGGGGGGTTTGGGGACATTTTGGGGACACCTGGGAGGGTTTGAGGACAATTTGGGGACATCTGGGGGGGTTTGGGGACATCCAGGGCCAGGTTGGGGACATCCAGGGGGGGTTTGGGGACATTTTGGGGACACCTCGGGGGGGTTTGGGGACATTTTGGGGGGGTTTGGGGACATCCCGGGGGGGTTTGGGGACACCTTGGGGACCCCTGGGGGGGTTTGGGGACACCTGGGAGGGGTTTGGGGACATCCGGGGAGGGTTTGGGGACATTTGGGGACATCTGGGGGTGTTTGGGGACATTTTGGGGACACCTGGGAGGGTTTGGGGACATTTGGGGACATCTGGGGGTGTTTGGGGACATTTTGGGGACACCTAGGTGACAGTGCCACCGCTGTCCCCAGATCGTCTCGGCCGTGCACTACTGCCACCAGAAGAACATCGTGCACAGGGACCTCAAGGTGGGACACGGGGACACCGCGGGGGTGGCACCGCAGGGGTGGTGCCATGGGGAGGTCCCCGTGTCCGTCACGGTGTCCCCGTGTCCATCCCGGTGTTCCTGTGTCCATCCCGGTGTCCCAGTGTCCATCCCAGTGTCCCACTGTCCATCCCGGTGTCCCCGTGTCCATCCTGATGTCCCCGTGTCCGTCCCGGTGTCCCCGTGTCCATCCCGGTGTCCCCGTGTCCGTCCCGGTGTCCCAGTGTCCATCCCAGTGTCCCACTGTCCATCCCGGTGTCCCCGTGTCCATCCCAGTGTCCCCGTGTCCGTCACGGTGTCCCCATGTCCATCCTGATGTCCCCGTGTCCATCCCAGTGTCCCCGTGTCCATCCCAGTGTCCCCATGTCCATCCCAGTGTCCCCGTGTCCATCCCAGTGTCCCTGTGTCCATCCTGATGTCCCTGTGTCCATCCTGGTGTCCCCATCCCAGTGTCCCCATCCCAGTGTCCCTGTCCCCATCCCGGTGTCCCCGTGTCCATCCCAGTGTCCCCATGTCCCCCACAGTGTCCCTGTGTCCATCCCAGTGTCCATCCTGGTGTCCCCATCCCAGTGTCCCTGTCGCCATCCCAGTGACAATGTCCCCGTGTCCCCAGGCCGAGAACCTCCTGCTGGACGCCGACACCGAGATCCCACCCCAGTGTCCCTGTGTCCATCCTGGTGTCCCCGTGTCCATCCTGATGTCCCCGTGTCCATCCCGGTGTCCCCGTGTCCATCCCAGTGTCCCCATCCCAGTGTCCCCATCCCAGTGACAATGTCCCCATGTCCCCAGGCCGAGAACCTGCTGCTGGACACCAACACCGAGATCCCATCCCAGTGTCCCTGTGTCCATCCTGGTGTCCATGTGTCCATCCCAGTGTCTCCGTCCCAGTGACAATGTCCATGTCCCCAGGCCGAGAACCTGCTGCTGGACACCAACACCAACATCAAGATCCCACCCCAGTGTCCCTGTGTCCATCCCAGTGTCCATGTGTCCATCCCAGTGTCCATGTGTCCATCCCTGTGTCCCCGTCCCAGTGACAATGTCCCCATCCCAGTGACAATGTCCCCGTGTCCCCAGGCCGAGAACCTGCTGCTGGACGCCGACGCCAACATCAAGATCCCATCCCAGTGTCCCTGTGTCCATCCCAATGTCCCCACCCCAGTGACAATGTCCATGTCCCCAGGCCGAGAACCTGCTGCTGGACACCAACACCGAGATCCCATCCCAGTGTCCCCATCCCAGTGTCCCCACTCCAGTGACAATGTCCCCATCCCAGTGACAATGTCCATGTCCCCAGGCCGAGAACCTGCTGCTGGACACCAACACCAACATCAAGATCCCACCCCAGTGTCCCTGTGTCCATCCCAGTGTCCCTGTCCCCACCCCAGTGACAATGTCCATGTCCCCAGGCCGAGAACCTGCTGCTGGACACCAACACTGAGATCCCATCCCAGTCTCCCTGTGTCCATCCCAGTGTCCCTGTCCCCATCCCAGTCTCCCCATCCCAATGTCCCTACCCCAGTGACAATGTCCCCACTCCAGTGACAATGTCCATGTCCCCAGGCCGAGAACCTGCTGCTGGACACAACACCAACATCAAGATCCCACCCCAGTGTCCCTGTGTCCATCCCAGTGTCCCTGTGTCCATCCCAGTGTCCCCATCCCGGTGTCCCCATCCCGGTGACAATGTCCCCGTGTCCCCAGGCCGAGAACCTGCTGCTGGACACAACACCGAGATCCCATCCCAGTGTCCCTCTGTCCATCCTGGTGTCCATGTGTCCATCCCAGTGTCCCCATCCCAGTGTCCCCATCCCAGTGTCCCCATCCCAGTGACAATGTCCCCATCCCAGTGACAATGTCCCCATCCCAGTGACAATGTCCATGTCCCCAGGCCGAGAACCTGCTGCTGGACGCCGACGCCAACATCAAGATCGCCGACTTTGGCTTCAGCAACGAGTTCTCGCGGGGCTCCAAGCTGGACACGTTCTGCGGCTCGCCCCCCTACGCCGCCCCCGAGCTCTTCCAGGGCAAGAAGTACGACGGGCCCGAGGTGGACATCTGGAGCCTGGGCGTCATCCTCTACACGCTGGTCAGCGGCTCGCTGCCCTTCGACGGCCACAACCTCAAGGTGGGCGCCCGGCTGGCACCTGGTGGCACCTGTGGGCACCTATGGGCACCTGCGGGCACCTATGGGCACCTGCGGGCACCTGCGGGCACCTGGTGGCACCTGTGGTCACCTCCCATCATCTCTGGTGCCTGTGGTCACCTCCTGTCACCTGTGGTCACCTCCCATCATCTCTGGTGCCTGTGGTCACCTCCTGTCACCTGTGGTCACCTCCCGTCATCTCTGGTGCCTGTGGTCACCTCCTGTCACCTGTGGTCACCTCCCGTCATCTCTGGTGCCTGTGGTCACCTCCTGTCACCTGTGGTCACCTCCCGTCATCTCTGGTGCCTGTGGTCACCTCCTGTGGCCTCCTGCCACCTCCTGTCACCTCCTGGTACCTGTGGTCACCTCCCAGTACCTGTGGTCACTTGTGGTCACCTCCTATCACCTCTTGGTTCCTCCTGTCACCTCCTGTCACCTCCTGGCACTTCCTGGTACCTGTGTCACTTGTGGTCACCTGTGGTCACCTGCTGTCACCTGGTGTCATCTCTGGTACCTGTGGTGACCTCCCAGTACCTGTGGTCACTTGTGGTCACCTGTGGTCACCTGCTGTCACCTGGTGTCATCTCTGGTACCTGTGGTCACCTCCCAGTACCTGTGGTCACTTGTGGTCACCTGTGGTCACCTGCTGTCACCTGGTGTCATCTCTGGTACCTGTGGTCACCTCCCAGTACCTGTGGTCACTTGTGGTCACCTCCTATCACCTCTTGGTTCCTCCTGGTACCTGTGGTCACCTCCTGTCCCCTCCAGGAGCTCTGGGGCCACTCCCGCGTCCCCTCCTCCGTGTGTCCCCCCTGTGCCCCCTGCCCCAAATCCCCTGACCCCCGGGTGACCCCCGGTGACCCCGGTGACCCCCGGTGTCCCCCCAGGAGCTGCGGGAGCGCGTCCTGCGGGGCAAGTACCGCGTGCCCTTCTACATGTCCACGGACTGCGAGAACATCCTGCGCCGCTTCCTGGTGCTCAACCCCGCCAAGCGCTGCACCCTCGAGGTCTGGGGGTCCTGGGGGGTCCTGGGGGGGTCCTGGGGGGGTTTGGGGAGGTTAAGAGGGGGTTTGGGATGGTCTTGAGGGGGTTTGGGGAGGTTAAGAGGGGGTTTGGGGAGGTTAAGAGGGGTTTTGGGGTGGTCTTGAGGGGGTTTGGGGAGGTTAAGAGGGGTTTTGGTGTGGTCTTGAGGGGGTTTGGGGAGGTTAAGAGGGGTTTTGGGATGGTCTTGAGGGGGTTTGGGGAGGTTAAGAGGGGTTTGGGATGGTCTTGAGGGGGTTTGGGGAGGTTAAGAGGGGTTTGGGATGGTCTTGAGGGGGTTTGGGGAGGTTAAGAGGGGTTTTGGGATGGTCTTGAGGGGGTTTGGGGAGGTTAAGAGGGGTTTTGGGGTGGTCTTGAGGGGGTTTGGGGAGGTTAAGAGGGGTTTTGGGGTGGTTAAGAGGGGTTTTGGGGTGGTCTTGAGGGGGTTTGGGGAGGTTAAGAGGGGTTTTGGGGTGGTCTTGAGGGGTTTTGGGGAGGTTAAGAGGGGTTTGGGGAGGTTAAGAGGGGTTTGGGGAGGTTAAGAGGGGTTTTGGGATGGTCTTGAGGGGGTTTGGGGAGGTTAAGAGGGGTTTTGGGGTGGTTAAGAGGGGTTTTGGGGTGGTCTTGAGGGGGTTTGGGGAGGTTAAGAGGGGTTTTGGGGTGGTCTTGAGGGGGTTTGGGGAGGTTAAGAGGGGTTTTGGGGTGGTCTTGAGGGGTTTTGGGGAGGTTAAGAGGGGTTTGGGGAGGTTAAGAGGGGTTTTGGGATGGTCTTGAGGGGGTTTGGGGAGGTTAAGAGGGGGTTTGGGGTGGTCTTGAGGGGGTTTGGGGAGGTTAAGAGGGGTTTTGGGGTGGTCTTGAGGGGGTTTGGGGAGGTTAAGAGGGGTTTTGGGGTGGTCTTGAGGGGGTTTGGGGAGGTTAAGAGGGGTTTTGGGGTGGTCTTGAGGGGGTTTGGGGAGGTTAAGAGGGGTTTGGGGTGGTCTTGAGGGGGTTTGGGGAGGTTAAGAGGGGTTTTGGGGTGGTCTTGAGGGGGTTTTGGGGCAGTTTTGGGTCACTTTTAAGGGGTCTCGGGGTTCTGGGAGGTCCTGAAGGGCTCTGGGGGTGTCCCCTGTCACCCCTCTGCCCCCCATATCCGTGTCCCCCTGATGTCCCCCATGTCCCCAACGTCCCCCTGATGTCCCCGTGCCCCCCCCAGCAAATCATGAAGGACAAATGGATCAACATCGGCTACGAGGGCGACGAGCTGACGCCCTACACGGAGCCCCAGGAGGACTTTGGGGACACCAAACGCATCGGTGAGGGACCCTGGGGACATCGGGGACACCCGGTGACACCGGTGACGCCCAGTGACGCCCGGTGTCCCCTGGCAGAGGTGATGGTGGGCATGGGCTACACCAGGGAGGAGATCAAGGAGGCGCTGAGCACCCACAAGTACAACGAGGTGACGGCCACCTACCTGCTGCTGGGCCGGAGGGGAGAGGTGGGTGACAACGGGGACACTGGGGGGACTGGGGACATCGAGGGGATTGGGGACATTGGGGACATGGCCACCTACCTGCTGCTGGGACGGAGGGGAGAGGTGGGTGACAACGGGGACACTGGGGGGATTGGGGACATTGGGGGCGGTTGGGGACACTGGGGACATTGGGGACATCAGGGACACTGGGGGGATTGGTGACCCTGGTGACCCTGGTGACACTGGTGACAATGGTGACAGCCCGAGGGTGGCACGGGCCCGTCCCTGTCCCTGGGGTGGGTGGCACTGTGACCATGGTGACACTGTGACACTGGTGCCAATGGTGACCCTGGTGACAGCCCGAGGGTGGCACGGGCCCGTCCCTGTCCCTGGGGGGGTGACAATGACCCTGGTGACAATGGTGACACTGGTGACAATGGCAGCCCGAGGGTGGCACGGGCCCGTCCCTGTCCCTGGGGGGGTGACAATGACCCTGGTGACCCTGGTGACAATGGTGACAATGGCAGCCCGAGGGTGGCACGGGCCCGTCCCTGTCCCTGTCGCGGCCCCGGGGCCCGGCCGAGGCTCCCAACGGTGCCACCACCAAGTCGGGGACATCGTCGGGGACATCGTCGGGGACACACGGCCGGAGCCAGCGCGGGGCCGGGCACCACCGGCAGCGGCGGCACAGCGACTTCTGTGAGTGACACCGGGGACAGCGGGGTGGCACTGGGGACACTGGGGACACTGGGGATACTGGGGACAGCGGGGTGGCACTGGGGTGGCATTGGGGACATTGGGGATACTGGGGACATTGGGGTGGCACTGGGGACACTGGGGACATTGGGGACACTGGGGACAGCGGGGTGGCACTGGGGACACTGGGGACACTGGGGACACTGGGGACAGCGGGGTGGCACTGGGGACACTGGGGACATTGGGGACACTGGGGACAGCGGGGTGGCACTGGGGACACTGGGGACACTGGGGACACTGGGGACAGCGGGGTGGCACTGGGGACACTGGGGACATTGGGGACAGCGGGGTGGCACTGGGGACACTGGGGACACTGGGGACAGCGGGGTGGCACTGGGGACACTGGGGACACTGGGGACAGCGGGGTGGCACTGGGGACAGCGGGGTGGCACTGG
This sequence comes from Lonchura striata, assembly GCF_046129695.1. Lineage (NCBI taxonomy): Eukaryota > Metazoa > Chordata > Aves > Passeriformes > Estrildidae > Lonchura > Lonchura striata. The sequence continues at coordinate 5,557,780 of NC_134633.1, forward strand.
GGACACTGGGGACATTGGGGATACTGGGGACATCGGGGACACTGGGGTGGCACTGGGGACAGCGGGGACACTGGGGACAGCGGGGTGGCACTGGGGATACTGAGGTGGCATTGGGGACATCGGGGATACTGGGGTGGCACTGGGGACACTGGGGAACACTGGGGGGATACTGGGGGACACTGGGGGATACTGGGGGGACACTGGGGGATACTGGGGGACACTGAGGGACTCTGGGGGACACTGGGGGGATACTGGGGGGACACTGGGGGATACTGGGGGACTCTGGGGGATACTGGGGGGATACTGGGGGGACACTGGGGGACACTGGGGGATACTGGGGGATACTGGGGGGACACTGGGGGACACTGGGGGACACTGGGGGACACTGAGAGATACTGGGGGATACTGGGGGGACACTGGGGGACACTGGGGGACTCTGGGGGATACTGGGGGACACTGGGGGGACACTGGGGGATACTGGGGGGACACTGGGGGACACTGGGGGGCACTGGGGGATACTGAGGGACTCTGGGGGACACTGGGGGACACTGGGGGATACTGGGGGGACACTGGGGGGATACTGGGAGGGGGTCACGGGTGTCCCCTCCCCCGTGACCCCTCTGTAACCCCTCCGTGACCTCTCTGTGACCCCCGCAGGTGGCCCCGCCCCCTCGGCGGCCCCGCCCCGCCGCAGCCCCCCCGGCCCCGCCCCCCCGGCCGAGGGGGGCGTGGCCTCGGCGGGAGTGGGCGTGGCCTCGGCGGGAGTGGGCGTGGCCTCGGCGGGAGTGGGCGTGGCCCCGGCGCGGCGCGGCTCCGGGGGGGCGGGGCCTGGCCCCGGGGGGGCGGGGCGAGGGGGCGGGGCCGCCCCTCCCCCCTCCCCCCTGGTCAGCCACGCCCACAACCCCAACAAGGCCGAGATCCCCGAGCGGCACCTGGACGGAGCGGTGGGTGCACACCTGGGCACACCTGGGGGCACCTGGGTGCACCTGGGCACACCTGGGGGACAGCTGGGCACACCTGGGCACACACCAGGGCACACCTGGGCACAACTGGGCACACCTGGGCACACACCTGGGCACACCTGGGGGCACCTGGGGGGGACCTGGGGGGCACCTGGGTGCACCTGGGCACACCTGGGCACACACCAGGGCACACCTGGGCACACCTGGGGGGGACCTGGGCACACCTGGGGGGGACCTGGGCACACACCTGGGCACACCTGGGCACACACCTGGGCACACCTGGGGGCACCTGGGCACACCTGGGGGGACCGGGGGGGGACCTGGGTGCACCTGGGCACACCTGGGGGACAGCTGGGCACACCTGGGCACACCCGGGAGGGCACCTGGGCACACCTGGGTGCACCTGTGGGGTACCTGGGAACACCTGGGGGGGCACCTGGGCACAGCTGAGCACACTTGGGCACACCTGGGAGGGCACCTGGACACACCTGGGGGCACCCGGGCACACCTGGGCGGACAGCTGGGCACACCTGGGGGGACACCTGGACACACCTGGGGGCACCTGGGCACACCTGGGGAATACCTGGGCACTCCTGGGGGGTACCTGGGCACACCTGGGCACAGCTGGGCACACACCTGGGCACAACTGGGCACACCTGGGGGGTACCTGGGCACACCTGGGCACAGCTGGGCACACCTGGGGCACACCTGGGCACAGCTGGGCACACACCTGGGCACAACTGGGCACACCTGGGGGGGACCTGGGTGCACCTGGGCACACCTGGGCACACACCAGGGCACACCTGGGCACACCTGGGCACACCTGGGCACACACCAGGGCACACCTGGGCACACCTGGGGGCACCTGGGCACACCTGGGTGCACCTGTGGGGTACCTGGGAACACCTGGGCACACCTGGGCACAGCTGGGCACACCTGGACTCTCTGTTTGCCCCCCCGCAGCCCCACGTGCCCCCCAGTGTGATGGGCCGCAGGAACACCTACGTGTGCTCGGGGGGCGAGCGGCACCTGCTGCTGCCCAACGGCAAGGACAGGTGAGCGGGCACACCTGGAACACCTGGCACACCTGAAATCCCCCAAAATCCACCAAAAAATTACCCAAATGACCCCAAAATCCACCCCAAAATCACCCAAATTCCACCGGGGAGCGGCACCTGCTGCTGCCCAACGGCAAGGACAGGTGAGCTGGCACACCTGGCACACCTGGCACACCTGAAATCCCCCCCAAAATCACCCAAAATTAACCCAAAATCCACCCCAAAATCACCCAAATTCCACCCGGGAGCGGCACCTGCTGCTGCCCAACGGCAAGGACAGGTGAGCTGGCACACCTGGCACACCTGGCACACCTGAAATCCCCCAAAATCCACCCAAAATTCACCCGAAATTACCCCAAAAGCCACCTGTGCCCATTCTGGTATGGAAGGGGGTAGGTAGGGTCACCTGTGGGTTGGGGGGGGGGGGGTCACCTGTGGGTCGGTGGGGGGGGTCACCTGTGGGGTCACCTGTGGGTGTGTGATGTCACCTGTGGTGTCACCTGTGGGTGTGTGATGTCACCTGTGGGTGTGACGTCACCTGTGACATCACCTGTGTCACCTGTGCCATTACCTGTGTCACCTGTGGGTGTCTCACCTGTGTCACCTGTGAGTGTCTCACCTGTCCCACCTGTCCCACCTGTGGGTGTGTGATGTCACCTGTGGCTGTCTCACCTATGTCACCTGTGGGTGTCTCACCTGTGGGTGTCCCACCTGTCCCACCTGTGGGTGTGTGATGTCACCTGTGGCTGTCTCACCTGTCTCACCTGTGGGTGTCCCACCTGTCCCACCTGTGGGTGTGTGATGTCACCTGTGGCTGTCTCACCTATGTCACCTGTGGGTGTCTCACCTGTCTCACCTGTGGCTGTCTCACCTGTGTCACCTGTCCCACCTGTGGCTGTCTCACCTGTCTCACCTGTCCCACCTGTGGGTGTGTGATGTCACTTGTGGCTGTCTCACCTGTCTCACCTGTGGGTGTCCCACCTGTCCCACCTGTGGGTGTGTGATGTCACCTGTGGGTGTCTCACCTGTCTCACCTGTGGGTGTCTCACCTGTCCCACCTGTGGGTGTGTGATGTCACCTGTGGCTGTCTCACCTGTCCCACCTGTCCCACCTGTGGGTGTGTGATGTCACCTGTGGCTGTCTCACCTGTCTCACCTGTCCCACCTGTGGGTGTGTGATGTCACCTGTGGCTGTCTCACCTGTCCCACCTGTGGGTGTCTCACCTGTCCCACCTGTGGGAGTGTGATGTCACCTGTGGGTGTGTGATGTCACCTGTGGCTGTCTCACCTGTCTCACCTGTCCCACCTGTGGGTGTGTGATGTCACCTGTGGCTGTCTCACCTGTCTCACCTGTGGGTGTCTCATCTGTCCCACCTGTGGGTGTGTGATGTCACCTGTGGGTGTGTGATGTCACCTGTGGCTGTCTCACCTGTCTCACCTGTCCCCTCCCCCCAGCCTGCCGTCCCGCCCGCCGCCCTCCCCCTCCAGCCACTCTCTGGGCGGGGCTCACCTGTCCCACCTGTCTCACCTGTCCCACCTGTCCCACCTGGCCCGGGGCTGCTCCGCCCGCAGCACCTTCCACGGGGGCGGGGCCGGGGGGGGCCGCCGGGCGGGGGGAGGGGCGGGCGGGGGGGGAGGGGCCGCCCCTCCCCCCGCCTCGCCCCCCCCCTCCGGCCCCGCCCCCGCCGCCGCCGCCCCGCCCCGGCCCCGCCCCACGGCCACGCTGCTCAGCAAGATCACCTCCAAGCTGACGCGCAGGTGAGCGCACCTGGGCACAGGTGACACACCTGGGGACACACCTGGGGAGAGGTTACACACCTGGGGACACACCTGGGGGGTCACACACACCTGGGGGGTTCAGATCACCTCCAAGCTGACGCGCAGGTGAGCGCACCTGGGCAGCTGACACACCTGGGGACACACCTGGGGAGAGGTAACACACCTGGGGACACACCTGGGGGGTCACACACACCTGGGGGGTTCAGATCACCTCCAAGCTGGTGCGCAGGTGAGCGCACCTGGGCAGCTGACACACCTGGGGACACACCTGGGGGGTCAGACACACCTGGGGGGTCAGACACACCTGGGGGGTCAGACACACCTGGGGGGTCACACACACCTGGGGGGTCAGACACACCTGGGGGTCACACACACCTGGGGGTCACACACACCTGGGGGTCACACACACACCTGGGCAGGTAACACACCTGGGTACAGGTAACACACCTGGGGGGTCAGACACACCTGGGGGGTTCAGATCACCTCCAAGCTGACGCGCAGGTGAGCGCACCTGGGCAGCTGACACACCTGGGGGTCACACACACACCTGGGCAGCTGACACACCTGGGTACAGGTAACACACCTGGGGGGTCACACACACACCTGGGCAGGTAACACACCTGGGGGTCACACACACACCTGGGCAGGTAACACACCTGGGGGGTCAGACACACCTGGGGGTCACACACACACCTGGGCAGGTAACACACCTGGGGGTCACACACACACCTGGGCAGGTAACACACCTGGGGGGTCAGACACACCTGGGGGTCACACACACACCTGGGCAGGTAACACACCTGGGGGTCACACACACACCTGGGCAGGTAACACACCTGGGGGGTCAGACACACCTGGGGGTCACACACACACCTGGGCAGGTGACACACCTGGGGGGTCAGACACACCTGGGGGGTCAGACACACCTGGGTACAGGTAACACACCTGGGGGGTCAGACACACCTGGGGGGTTACACACCTGGGCAGGTAACACACCTGGGGACACACCTGGGGGGTCACACACACCTGGGGGGTTCAGATCACCTCCAAGCTGGTGCGCAGGTGAGCGCACCTGGGCAGGTAACACACCTGAGGACACACCTGGAGGTCACACACACACCTGGGCAGGTAACACAGCTGGGGACAGGTAACACACCTGGGGGGTCACACACACCTGGGGGGTCAGACACACCTGGGGGGTCAGACACACCTGGGGGGTCAGACACACACCTGGGGGTCACACACACCCGGGGGGTCACACACACCCGGGGGGTCACACACACCTGGGGGTCACACACACCTGGGGGTCACACACACACCTGGGGGGGGGGTCACACACACACCTGGGGGGTCACACACACACCTGGGGGGTCACACACACCCGGGGGGTCACACACACCTGGGGGTCACACACACCTGGGGGTCACACACACTTTTGGGGGGAGTCACACACACACCTGGGGGGTCACCTGTCCATATCTCACCTGTGTCTCACCTGTCCCACCCGCCAGGGTGTCCCTGGACCCCTCCCGCCGCCAGAGCTCCAATCGCTGCGTCTCGGCCACGCCCGGCCCCGGCGCTGCCAAGATCCGTGAGTGGCACCTGGGCACACCTGGGGGCACCCAAAACTCACCTGGGCACAGCTGGCACACCTGGGGGCACCCAAAATACACCTGGGCACACCTGGGGGCACCCAAAATACACCTGGGCACCCCCAAAACTCACCTGGGCACACCTGGGGGCACCCAAAGTACACCTGGGCACACCTGGGGGCACCCAAAACTCACCTGGGCACAGCTGGGGGCACCCAAAACTCACCTGGGCACACCTGGGGGCACCCAAAATACACCGGGGCACACCTTGGGGGACATCTGGGCACACCTGGGGGCACCTGGGCACACCTGGGGATTTTCGGGATGGGATTTTTGGGGTTGGGATGGGATTTTTGGGACATCCGAGGGATTTTTGGGACGGGATTTTGGGGAATCCGAGGGATTTTTTTGGGGCCAAAGGAGAGATTTTTGGGATGGGATTTTTTGGGACATCTGAGGGATTTTTGGGATGGGATTTTTGGGGTTGGGATGGGATTTTTTGGGACATCTGAGGGATTTTCGGGATGGGATTTTGGGGCCATCCAAAGGATTTTTGGGATGGGATTTTTGGGATTATTGGGATGGGATGTTTTTGGGGTTGGGATGGGATTTTCGGGATGGGATTTTGGGGCCATCCGAGGGGTTTTCGAGATGGGATTTTGTTGGGGTTGGGATGGGATTTTTTGGGACATCCGAGGGGTTTTTCGGGATGGGATTTTTGGGGATTGGGACGGAATTTTGGGGCCATCCGAGGGGTTTTTTGGGGGGCCAGGGTCGCAGACGAACCTGCGGGAATCGGGGGACCTGCGCTCACAAGGTGGGTGCTGCCCCTCCCCCCCTCCCCTCCCCCCCCGGGACCCCCCCGGGACCCCCCGGGACCCCCCGGGACCCCCGGCCTCACCTGTCCCCCCGCAGTCGCCATCTACCTGGGGATCAAGCGGAAGCCGCCCCCCGGCTGCGCCGAGGGGGGGGGGCTGTGACCGCCCCTCCCCCACCCCCGGCAGCCGCCCCTCCCCCAGCCTGGGGGGGGGGGGCGGGGCAACGGCCCCGGGAAAGCCCGGAACCGGATTGGGACCCGCGGAACCGGATCGGGACCCGCAGAATGGGATCGGGACCCCCGGAACTGGATCGGGATCCCCGGAATGGGATCAGGACCCCCCCGGGAAACCCCAGAACCGGATCGGGAATCCCGGAACTGGATCGGGACCCCTGGAATGGGATCGGGACCCCCAGAACAGGATCGGGACCCCCGGAATGGGATTGGGACCCCCAAAAGGGGACTGGGACCCCACCCGGGACCCCCGGACCTGGATTGGGACTCCTGGAATTGGATCAGGACCCCCAAAACGAGACTGGGACTCCCCCGGGAAACCCTGGAACTGGATTGGGACCCCCGGAATGGATCGGGACCCCCGGGACTGGATCGGGACCCCCAAAACGAGACCGGGACCCCCAAAATGGGACTTGAACCCCCCCTGGGACCCCCGGAACCGGATCGGGACCCCCGGGACTGGATCGGGACCCCCCCGGGAAACCCTGGAACCGGATCGAGAATCCCGGAATGGGATCGGGACCCCCAAAACGAGACTGGGACCCCCCCGGGAAACCCCGGAACTGGATTGGGAACCCCAGGACTGGATCAGGACCCCCAGAATTGGATTGGGACCCCCAAAATGAGACCGGGACCTCCCCCTGGGAAACCCCGGAACTGGATTGGGACCCCTGGAATAGGATCGGGACCCCCCAGAACCCCCAGAACGAGACCGGGACCACCCGGATGAGACCGGGACCCCCCTGGGACCCCCAGAACCAGACTGGGACCCCCCAGAACCGGACTGGGACCCCCAGAACCGAACTGGGACCCCCAGAACCGAACTGGGACCCCCCAGAACCAGACTGGGACCCCCAGAACTGGACTGGGACCCCCCTGGGACCCCCAAAATGAGACCCGGGGCCCCCAAAACCGCATTGGGACCCCTCCGGGACCCCCGGAACTGGATTGGGACCCCCAGAATTGGTTTGGGACCCCCGGGACCCCCAAAACGAGACCCGGGACCCCCAAAACCGCATCGGGACCCCCCCGGGACCCCCAAAAGCTGCCCGGGGGTCCCCCCAGGAGCCCCCCAAGGATTCGGCAGCCCCGGGACCCCCCCCCCAAGATTCGGGGCCCAGCGGCGCTGGGACCCCCCTGTCCCCGTTGGGGGGGGGATTTTGGGGGTCCGGTGCCAAGATTTTGGGGACCCCCACCCCAAAGCGCAGCCCCTCCCCCCCCGTGTACAGTCTGTAAATAGGCCCCGCCCCCCGGCCCCTCCCCCCAGGACCCCTCCCCCGTTTTTAAGTTATTCCTGCCCCGAGCTGTGCCCCGACCCCCCCGACCCCCCCAAATAAACCTCGGGACCCCCAAAAACCCCCCCAGTGTCACTGTCTGGGGGGGTCCAAATTTGGGGGGGATTTGGGGGAGATTTGGGGAATTTGGGAGGGGGATTTGAGGAATTGGGGGGGGGGGATTTGGGGTCCACATTTTCGGGGGGGGATTTGGGGAGGGGGATTTGGGGAGGGGGATTTGGGGTTCATATTTTGGGGGGATTTGGGGAATTTGAGGAGGGGGATTTGGGGAACTTGGGGTCCATATTTTGGGGGGGATTTGGGGGATTTGGGGGGGGTTTGGGAAATTTGGGGAGGGGGATTTGGGGAATTTGGGGTGGGGGGATTTGGGGTGGGGGGATTTGGGGAGGATTTGGGGGAATTTGGAGGGGGGTTTGGGGTGGGGGGGTTTGGGGAAATTTGGGGGGAATTTGGGGAATTTGGGGGGGGTTTGGGGGGAATTTGGGGACGGGTCAGAACGAGACCCCTCCCCGATGTCGCTCAAGGGGCGTGGCCACCACCACCACCATATATGGTAATTAGTGGGCGTGGCCAACCAGGTTCCCATTTTATGTAAATCAAGGGGCGTGGCCACCCTCAGGTTCCTTATATGGCGATTTGTGGGCGTGGCCAACGCGGAGCGGCGCGCGGTGGGCGTGGCCACGCCTTCCTTATAAGGCGGTCGGGGGGCGTGGCCAACGCCTCCCGCCCCCTGGATGGACCAATCAGCGCGAGGCCACGCCCCCTCGCAGCGGGACAAGATGGCGGCGCTGAGGGCGCTGCGGTGGCGGCGCCTCCCGGGGCTCGAACCGAGGCGGCTCCGGAGCACGGCGGTGAGCGCGGGAAACTGGGGAAAAAACGGGGAAAACGGGGGAAAACGGGGGAAAACGGGGGAAAACGGGAGAAAACGGGAGAAAACGGGATAAAACGGGAGAAAACGGGATAAAACGGGATAAAAACGGGAGAAAACGGGAGAAAACGGGATAAAAACGGGATAGAAACGGGATAAAACGGGAGAAAACGGGATAGAAACGGGATAGAAACGGGAGAAAACGGGATAGAAACGGGAGAAAACGGGATAAAACTGGGGGAAAACGGGATGAAAACGGGATAGAAACGGGATAAAACTGGGATAAAACGGGATAGAAACGGGAGAAAACGGGAGAAAACGGGATAGAAACGGGAGAAAACGGGGGAAAACGGGGGAAAACTGGGATAAAACGGGATAAAAACGGGATAAAACTGGGTTAAAACGGGATAAAAACGGGATAAAACGGGATAAAACGGGATAAAAACGGGAGAAAATGGGGGAAAACTGGGATAAAACGGGATAAAAACGGGAGAAAATGGGGGAAAACTGGGATAAAACGGGATAAAAACGGGAGAAAACGGGGGAAAACTGGGATAAAACGGGATAAAACGGGAAAAAACGGGGGAAAACGGGAGAAAACTGGGGAAAAACGGGAGAAAACGGGATAAAACTGGGTTAAAACGGGATAAAAACGGGAGAAAAGGGGAGAAAACGGGATAAGACTGGGATAAAACGGGATAAAAACGGGAGAAAATGGGAGAAAACGGGGGAAAACTGGGATAAAACAGGATAGAAACGGGAGAAAACGGGAGAAAACTGGGGAAAAACGGGGGAATACGGGGGGAAACAGGGGGAAATGGGGAAAAACGGGGAAAAATGGGGAAAAACTGGGATAAAACGGGGGAAAACGGGGGGGAAATGGGTAAAAATGGGGGAATACGGGGGGAAACGGGGGGGAAATGGGAGAAAACGGGATAAAAATGGGAGAAAATGGGAGAAAAGTGGGATAAAACGGGGTAAACCGGGATAAACCAGGAGAAAACGGGAGAAAAAAGGGGTTAAATGGGATAAAATGGGATAAAACTGGGATAAACTGGGATAAACCAGGAAAAAATGGGATTAAACCGGGATAAAACGGGATAAACTGGGACAAAAAGGGGAAAAACAGGGAAAAAACGGGACAAAAGAGGATAAAACTGGGATAAAACGGGGTAAACTGGGAGAAAAGGGGAGAAAACGGGGCAAAACGGGGGAAAAAAGGGGGGAAATGGGGAAAAAAACGGGACAAAACAGAATAAAACAGGATAAACTGAGGCAAAAAGGGTCAAAGAGGGGAAAAAAGGGAAAAAAAGGGGCAAAAAGGGACAAACGGGGACAAACCGGGACAAAAGGGGGAAAAAAGGGACAAAAATGGGAAAAAACTGGGAAAAACCAGGATAAACTGGGACAAAAAGGGGAAAAAAGGCGGGAAAATGGGGAAAGAAGGGGAAAAAAGGGACAAAAAGGGAGAAAAAAGGGACAAAAAGGGAGAAAAAAGGGACAAAATGGGCCAAAATGGGGAAAAAAAGGACAAAAAGGGACAAAAAGGGGGGAAAGGGGGAAAGAAGGGGAAAAAAGGGACAAAAAGGGACAAATGGGGACAGAAAGGGACAAAAAGGGGAAAAAGGGACAAAAAGGGAGAAAAAAGGGACAAAATGGGCCAAAATGGGGAAAAAAAGGACAAAAAGGGGGGAAAGGGAGGGGATAATGAGGGGACCACTGTGTGACCCCTGCGTGACCCCTGTGTGACCCCGTGACCCCCGTGTGACCCTGTGACCCCTGCATGACCCCGTGACCCCTGTGTGACCCCGTGACCCCCGTGTGACCCCCTGACCCCTGTGTGACCCCATGACCCCTGCGTGACCCCGTGACCCCCGCGTGACCCCGTGACCCCTGTGTGACCCCAGGAGCCCCCCGAGGAGCGGCCGCAGTTCCCGGGCGCCTCGGTGTCCCCACGACCCCTGTGTGACCCCCTGACCCCTGTGTGACCCCCTGACCCCTGTGTGACCCCGTGACCCCTGTGTGACCCCGTGTGACCCCTGTGTGACCCCAGGAGCCCCCCGAGGAGCGGCCTCAGTTCCCGGGCGCCTCGGTGTCCCCGTGGCCCCTGTGTGACCCCGTGACCCCCGCGTGACCCTGTGACCCCCGTGTGTCCCCATGACCCCTGTGCGACCCTGTGACCCCTGTGTGACCCCTGTGCGACCCTGTGACCCCTGTGTGACCCCGTGACCCCTGTGTGACCCCGTGACCCCTGTGTGACCCCTGCATGACCCCGTGACCCCTGTGTGACCCCAGGAGCCGCCCGAGGAGCGGCCGCAGTTCCCGGGCGCCTCGGTGTCCCCATGACCCCTGTGTGACCCCTGTGTGACCCCATGACCCCTGCGTGACCCCGTGACCCCTGTGTGACCCCTGCATGACCCCGTGACCCCCGCGTGACCCCAGGAGCCCCCCGAGGAGCGGCCGCAGTTCCCGGGCGCCTCGGCCGCGTTCTCGGAGCGCCTGGAGTTCATCCAGCCCCAGGTGCTGGCCGGGATCCCCGTGTACCGCGTCATGGACCGGCAGGGACACGTGCTGCGGGACACGGAGGATCCCCAGGTAACACGCGTGACACGGGACACACACACGTGTAACACACACACGGCCCGTGTACCGCGTCATGGACCGGCAGGGACACGTGCTGCGGGACACGGAGGATCCCCAGGTAACACGCGTGACACGGGACACGCACACGTGTAACACACACACACACAGCCCGTGTACCGCGTCATGGACCGGCAGGGACACGTGCTGCGGGACACGGAGGATCCCCAGGTAACACGCGTGACACGGGACACGCACACGTGTAACACACACACACACACGGCCCGTGTACCGCGTCATGGACCGGCAGGGACACGTGCTGCGGGACACGGAGGATCCCCAGGTAACACGCGTGACACGGGACACGCACACGTGTAACACACACGCGGCCCGTGTACCGCGTCATGGACCGGCAGGGACACGTGCTGCGGGACACGGAGGATCCCCAGGTAACACGTGTGACACGGGACACGCACACGTGTAACACACACACGGCCCGTGTACCGCGTCATGGACCGGCAGGGACACGTGCTGCGGGACACGGAGGATCCCCAGGTAACACGCGTGACACGGGACACATGGAACACACACACCTGAGACAGGGAACACAACTGAGACGTGTAACATGGTAAAGGTAACACACCTGGCACAGGGAACACGGGACAGGAACACACCTGGCACAGGTAACATACCTAAGACATGTAACATGGCACAGGTCACATGGCACAGTTGACACACCTGGCACAGGGAACACACACCTGGCACAGGTGACGTGGCACGGGTGCCACACCTGCCCAGGTGCTCACAGGTGCCCAGGTGCCCTCACCTGTGCCCACCTGTCCCACCTGTCCCACCTGTGCCCACCTGTCCCACCTGTCCCACCTGTCCCACCTGTGCCACCTGTGCCACCTGTGCCCACCTGTCCCACCTGTGCCCACCTGTGCCCACCTGTTCCACCTGTCCCACCTGTGCCCACCTGTTCCACCTGTTCCACCTGTGCCACCTGTGCCCCTTGCAGCTGCCCGGGGAGGAGGTGCCACACCTGCCCAGGTGCTCACAGGTGCCCAGGTGCCCTCACCTGTGCCCACCTGAGGGCTCACCTGTACCCACCTGTCCCACCTGTGCCACCTGTGCCACCTGTACCACCTGTCCCACCTGTGCCCACCTGAGGGCTCACCTGTGCCCACCTGTCCCACCTGTGCCCACCTGTGCCCACCTGTCCCACCTGTGCCCACCTGTCCCACCTGTGCCCACCTGCCCGCAGCTGCCCCGGGAGGAGGTGCTGAAGCTCTACCGGACCATGACCCTGCTCAACACCATGGACCGGATCCTCTACGAGTCCCAGCGCCAGGTACGGCCGGGCACGACGGGCACACCTGGGCACACCTGGGCACACCTGGGCGCTCACCTGGCACACCTGGGTGACCTCCTGTGCCCACCTCTGCCCATCTGTGCCCGCCTTCCCTGCCTTTGCCACCTGTGCCCACCTGTGCCCACCTGTGTCCACCTGAGGGCTCACCTGTACTCACCTGTGCCCACCTGTGCCCACCTGTCCCCCCACCTGTGCCCACCTGTGTCCTCACCTGTGCCCACCTTTCCCACCTGTGCCCACCTTTCCCACCTGTGCCCACCTGTGTCCTCACCTGTGCCCACCATTCCCACCTTTCCCTACCTGTACCCTCACCTGTGCCCACCTGTGCTCACCTGAGGGCTCACCTGGGCTCACCTGTACTCACCTGTGCCCACCTGTACTCACCTGTGCCCACCTGAGGGCTCACCTGTGCCCACCTGTCCCACCTGTGCCCTCACCTGTGCCCACCTTTCCCACCTTTCCCTACCTGTGCCCACCTTTCCCTACCTGTACCCTCACCTGTGCCCACCTGAGGGCTCACCTGTGCCCACCTGAGGGCTCACCTGTGCCCACCTGTGTCCTCACCTGTGCCCACCTTGCCCACCTGTGCCCACCTGTGCCCTCACCTGTGCCCACCATTCCCACCTTTCCCTACCTGTGCCCACCTTTCCCTACCTGTACCCTCACCTGTGCCCACCTGAGGGCTCACCTGTGCCCACCTGTGTCCTCACCTGTGCTCACCTGAGGGCTCACCTGTGCCCACCTGTGTCCTCACCTGTGCCCACCTGTGGGCTCACCTGTGCCCACCTGTGCCCACCTGTGCCCACCTGTGCCCACCTGTGCCCACCTGTGGGCTCACCTGTGCCCACCTGTGCTCACCTGTGCCCACCTGTGCCCACCTGTGCCCACCTGTACTCACCTGTGCCCACCTTGCCCACCTGTGCCCACCTGTGTCCTCACCTGTGCCCACCTGAGGGCTCACCTGTGCCCACCTTTCCCACCTTTCCCCACCTGTGCCCACCTTTCCCTACCTCTGCCCTCACCTGTGCCCACCTGTGCCCACCTGTGCCCACCTGTGCCCACCTGTGCTCACCTGTGCCCACCTGTGCCCACCTGTGCCCGCCAGGGCCGGATCTCGTTCTACATGACCAACTACGGCGAGGAGGGCACGCACGTGGGCAGCGCCGCCGCCCTCGACGCCAACGACCTCGTCTTCGGCCAGTACCGCGAGGCAGGTGAGACCGGCTGGGCCAGGTGTGCCAGGTGGGCACAGGTGTGCCAGGTGTGCCAGGTGGGCACAGGTGTCCAGGTGTGTGCCAGGTGGGCACGGGTGTGTGCCAGGTGTGTGCCAGGTGGGCCCAGGTGTGACATGAGTGTGACACAGGGATGACTGAGGTGTGCCCAGCTGTACCCAGGTGGGCACAGGTGTGTGCCAGGTGAGCCAGGTGTGACAGGTGTGTGCCCAGGTGTGACAGGTGTGTGCCCAGGTGTGTGCCCAGGTGTGACAGGTGTGTGACAGGTGTGTGACAGGTGTGCCCAGGTGTGATACATGTGTGCCAGGTGTGTGCCCAGCTGTACCCAGGTGTACCCAGGTGTGCCCCAGCCATCCCCAGCCGTACCCAGGTGTATCCCAGCCGTACCCAGCTGTACCCAGGTGTACCCAGGTGTGCCCCAGCCATCCCCAGCCGTACCCAGGTGTATCCCAGCCGTACCCAGGTGTACCCAGGTGTGCCCAGCCATCCCCAGCCGTACCCAGGTGTATCCCAGCCGTACCCAGGTGTACCCAGGTGTGCCCAGCCATCCCCAGCCGTACCCAGGTGTGCCCAGGTGTACCCCAGGTGTACCCAGGTGTACCCAGGTGTACCCAGCCATACCCAGCCGTACCCAGGTGTACCCAGCTGTACCCCAGGTGTACCCCAGGTGTATCCCAGCCGTACCCAGCTGTACCCCAGGTGTACCCAGCCATACCCAGCCGTACCCAGCTGTACCCCAGGTGTACCCAGGTGTACCCAGCCATCCCCAGCCGTACCCAGCTGTACCCAGGTGTACCCAGGTGTACCCAGGTGTGCCCCAGCCATCCCCAGCCGTACCCAGCTGTACCCAGGTGTACCCAGGTGTACCCAGCCATCCCCAGCCGTACCCAGCTGTACCCAGGTGTGCCCAGGTGTGCCCCAGCCATACCCAGGTGTACCCCAGGTGTACCCAGCCATACCCAGCCGTACCCAGCTGTACCCCAGGTGTACCCAGCCATCCCCAGCCGTACCCAGGTGCGCCCCCCGTGCCCAGGTGTGCTGCTGTACCGCGGGTACCCGCTGGAGCTGTTCATGGCGCAGTGCTACGGCAACGCCCGCGACCCGGGCAAGGGCCGGCAGATGCCCGTGCACTACGGCTGCGCCCAGCGCCACTTCGTCACCATCTCCTCGCCGCTGGCCACGCAGATCCCGCAAGGTGAGCGCACCTGGGCACCGCCCCCGGAGCTGGCACCGCCCCGTGGCACTGCCCACCACACCTGGCACTGCCCCCGGCACTGCCCACCACACCTGGCACCGCCCCCGGCACCGCCCCTGGCACCGCCCCGTGGCACTGCCCGCCACACCTGGCACTGCCCCCGGCACTGCCCACCACACCTGGCACCGCCCCCGGCACCGCCCCTGGCACCGCCCCGTGGCACTGCCCGCCACACCTGGCACCGCCCCGGCACCGCCCAACACACCTGGCACCGCCCCGTGGCACTGCCCACCACACCTGGCCCCGCCCACCACACCTGGCACCGCCCCCGGCACTGCCCGCCACACCTGGCACCGCCCATGGCCCCGCCCACCACACCTGGCACCGCCCCCGGCACTGCCCGCCACACCTAGCACTGCCCCCGGCACTGCCCGCCACACCTGGCCCCACCCACCACACCTGGCACCGCCCCGTGGCACTGCCCGCCACACCTGACACTGCCCCTGGCACCGCCCCCGGAACTGGCACCGCCCCCGGCCCCGCCCAACACACCTGGCGGCGCTCCTGGCCCCGCCCACCACACCTGGCCACGCCCACCACACCTGGCGGCGCTCCGGCCACGCCCACCACACCTGGCCACGCCCACCACACCTGGCCCCGCCCCCGGCCCCGCCCACCGCCCCTGGCCCCGCCCCTGTCCCCGGGCCCCTTTTTACCCCCAATTCCCCTTTTCCCCCAAATTTCCCCCTTTCCTCCCCAAATTCTCCCATTTTTCTCCCCAAACCCCTTTTCCCAATCCCCCATTTTTCCCCACAACATCCCATTTTCCCCCCAAAAACCCCATTTTTTCCCTTTAAAATCCCTTTTTTTCCCCCAAAACTCCCAATTTTTTGCCCAAAATCCCATTTTTTCTCCCCAAACCCATTTCCCCCCCAAAAACCCCATTTTTTCTCCCCAAACTCCCCCATTTCCTCCCCAAAAAACCCATTTTTACCCCAAACCCCCCATTTCCCCCCCATAAACCCCATTTCCCCCCCATAAACCCCATTTTCCCCCCCCAAACTCCCGATTTTTTTCCAAAATCCCATTTTTTCTCCCCAAACCCATTTTCCCCCCAAAACCCCTTTTCCCAATTTCTCATTTCCCCCCCTAAACCCCCCCATTTCCCCCCTATAAACCCCCATCCCCCCCCATAACCCCCATCCCCCCAAACTCCCGATTTTTTGCCCAAAATCCCATTTTTTCTCCCCAAACCCATTTTCCCCCCAAACCCCCCCATTTTTTCCCCAAACCCCCCCATTTCCCCCCCATAAACCCCATTTCCCCCCCATAAACCCCATTTTCCCCCCAAAACTCCATTTTTTCCTATAAAAATCCCATTTCCCCCCGCCAAACTCCCGATTTTTTTCCCAAAACCCCATTTTTTCTCCCCAAACCCCCCCATTTCCTCCCCAAAAACCCCATTTTTTCCCCCAACCCCCCATCCCCCCCATAACCCCCACCCCCCAAACTCCGGATTTAACCAAAATCCCCGTTTCTCGCCCCGAGCCGCAGCGGTGGGCGCGGCGTACGCCATCAAGCGCGCGGACGCCAGCCGGGCGGTGGTCTGCTACTTCGGGGAGGGGGCGGCCAGCGAGGGCGACGCGCACGCCGGCTTCAACTTCGCCGCCACGCTGGAGTGCCCCATCGTCTTCTTCTGCCGCAACAACGGCTACGCCATCTCCACGCCCACGGCCGAGCAGTACCGCGGCGACGGCATCGGTATGGGGGGGATTTGGGGATTTTGGGGGGATTTTGGGGGGTTTGGGGGGATTTTGGGGGATTTTAGGGGGATTTCCGGGCAGTACCGCGGCGACAGCATCGGTATTTTGGGGGGATTTTGGGATTTTGGGGGGTTTAGGGGGGATTCCGGGCAGTACCGCGGCGACGGCATCGGTATTCCAGGATTTTGGGGGGTTTTGGGGGAATTTGGGGGATTTTGGGGGGATTTTGGGGGGGTTTGGGGGATTTTGGGGGGATTTTGGGGGTTTTGGGGGGAATTCTGGGCAGTACCGCGGCGACGGCATCGGTATTCGGGGGGATTTGGGGGATTTGGGTGGATTTTGGGGGGATTTGGGGGATTTGGGGGATTTGGGGGATTTGGGGGGTTTGGGGGATAATTCCGGGCAGTACCGCAGCGACGGCATCGGTATTCGGGGGGATTTTTGGATTTTGGGGGATTTTGGGGGGATTTTGGGGATTTTGGGGGGATTTGGGGGGATTTTGGGGGATTTCTGGGCAGTACCGCGGCGACGGCATCGGTATTTGGGGATTTGGGGGGATTTTGGGGGGTTTGGGGGGATTTGGGGGATTTGGGGGATTTCTGGGCAGTACCGCGGCGACGGCATCGGTATTTGGGGATTTCGGGGGGATTTGGGGGGATTTGGGGGGGATTTGGGGGGATTTTGGGGGGGATTTGGGGATTTTGGGGGATTTTGGGGGATTTTGGGGGAATTCTGGGGGATTTTGGGGGATTTTGGGGGAATTCCGGGCAGTACCGCGGCGACGGCATCGGTATTTGGGGGGATTTTGGGATTTTGGGGGATTTTGGGGGGATTTGGGGGATTTGGGGGGATTTTGGGGGATTTTAGGGGGATTTCCGGGCAGTACCGCGGCGACGGCATCGGTATTTGGGGGGGTTTGGGGGATTTTGGGGATTTGGGGGGATTTTGGGGGGATTTGGGGGGATTTGGGGCAGTACCGCGGCGACGGCATTGGTATTTTGGGGGATTTTGGGGGGATTTTGGGGATTTTGGGGAGAATTCTGGGCAGTACCATGGCGACAGCATCGGTATTCCAGGGGATTTTGGGGAGATTTCGGTGATTTTGGGGGGTTTTGGGGGGATTTCGGGGCGATTTGGGGGATTTTGGGGGATTTGGGGGGATTTTGGGGGAATTCCGGGCAGTACCGCAGCAACGGCATCGGTACTGGGGGGTTTGGGGGATTTTTGGGGATTTTTTGGGGATTTTTTGGGGATTTTTTTAGGGTTTTTTTGAGGTTTTTCAGGGATTTTTTTGGGATTTTTTGCGGATTTTTTTGAGGTTTTTGGGGGATTTTGGGGGGATTTTTTGGCGATTTTTTTGGCAATTTTTTTGCTATTTTTTGCGGTTTACTCTGGGATTTTTTTTTGCGATTTTTTGCGATTTTTTTGCGTATTTTTCGCGTTTCTTTCGCGGATTTTTTTCTGGATTTTTCTCGGATTTTCTGCGATTTCTTTGGCGATTTTTTTTTGCGTTTTTTTGCGTTTTTTCGCCAATTTTCCCGGGATTTTCTGCGATGATTTTCTGCGATTTTTTTTTTCAATTTTTTTGGTGATTTTTCACGGTTTTTTCACTGATTTTTTTGTGGATTTTTCTGGAATTTTCTGCGATTTTTTTTGCAATTTTTTGCGATTTTTCGCGTTTTTTTCACTGATTTTTTTGTGGATTTTTCTGGAATTTTCTGTGATTTTCTGCGATTTTTTTAGCGATTTTTCGCGTATTTTCGCCGATTTTCCCGGGATTTTCTGCGCTGATTTCCTGTGATTTTTTTTGCTATTTATTTTGCGTTTTTTCGCGTATTTTCGCCGATTTTCCTGGGATTTTCTGTGATGATTTTCTGCGATTTTCTTGGCGATTTTTTTTGCGATTTTTCGCGTTTTTTCGCGGATTTTCCCGGGATTTTCTGCGCTGATTTTCTGTGATTTTTTTTGCGATTTTTTGCGATTTTTCACGGTTTTTTCACTGATTTTTTTGTGGATTTTTCTGGAATTTTCTGTGATTTTTTTTTTGCTATTTTTTTTGCGTTTTTTCGCGTTTTTTCGCCGATTTTCCCGGGATTTTCTGCGCCGCTTTCCTGCCTTTTCCCCATCCCGGTGTTCCCCGCCCGCAGCGGCGCGCGGCCCCGGCTACGGGCTGCCCTCGGTGCGCGTGGACGGCAACGACGTCTTCGCCGTGTTCAACGCCACGCGGGAGGCGCGGCGCCGCGCCGTGGCCGAGAACCGGCCCTTCCTCATCGAGGCCATGACCTACCGGTGCGCCAAAACCCGCGCTTTTCACCCCAAAATATTCTGCTTTTTACCCCAAAAGATTCTGCTTCTCGCCCCAAAATATTCTGCTTCCCGCCCCAAAATATTCTGCTTCTCACCCCAAAATATTCTGCTTTTCACCCCAAAATATTCTGCTTTTTACCCCAAAATATTCTGCTTCTCACCCCAAAATATTCTGCTTTTCACCCCAAAAGATTCTGCTTTTCACCCCAAAATATTCTGCTTTTCACCCCAAAATATTCTGCTTTTCACCCCAAAAGATTCTGCTTTTCACCCCAAAATATTCTGCTTTTCACCCCAAAATATTCTGCTTTTCGCCCCAAAATATTCTGCTTCTCACCCCAAAATATTCTGCTTTTCACCCCAAAATATTCTGCTTCCCGCCCCAAAATATTCTGCTTTTTACCCCAAAATATTCTGCTTTTCACCCCAAAATATTCTGCTTTTCGCCCCAAAATATTCTGCTTTTTACCCCAAAATATTCTGCTTTTCACCCCAAAATATTCTGCTTTTCACCCCAAAATATTCTGCTTTTCACCCCAAAATATTCTGCTTTTCGCCCCAAAATATTCTGCTTTTTACCCCAAAATATTCTGCTTTTTGCCCCAAAATATTCTGCTTTTCACCCCAAAATATTCTGCTTTTCACCCCAAAATATTCTGCTTTTCGCCCCAAAATATTCTGCTTTTCACCCCAAAATGTTCTGCTTCTCGCCCCAAAAGATTCTGCTTTTTACCCCAAAATATTCTGCTTTTCACCCCAAAATACTCTGCTTTTCACCCCAAAATATTCTGCTTCTCGCCCCAAAAGATTCTGCTTTTCACCCCAAAATATTCTGCTTTTCACCCCAAAATCCTGCTCTGCTGCCCTGCTTTGGAATCCCCAAAATATTCCCCTTTTCTCCCCAAAAACCCCGCTTTTTTCCCTAAAAAATCTGCTTTTCCTACCAAAAACCCTACTTTTTACCCCAGATCTCGGGTTTTTACCCCAAATCTCAGGTTTTTCCCCCAACCCCGTGTTTTTTTCCCAAAATCCCGTTTTTTCGCCCCAGAATCGGGCAGCACAGCACGAGCGACGACAGCTTGGCTTTCCCCCATTTCCCATGAGTTTTCCCCCATTCCCAATGGGATTTTACCCCATTTCCCCCCGTTTTTCCCCATTTTCCCCATTTTTTTACCGTTTTTTCCCCCAACCCCATATTTTTTTCCCAAAATCGAGTTTTTTCGCCCCAGAATCGGGCACCACAGCACGATTGACGACAGCTCAGCTTTCCCTTATTTCCAATGGGTTTTTCTCCATTCCCAATGCGATTTTTCCCATTTCCAATGCGATTTTTTCCCATTTTCCCCGTTTTTTTGCCGTTTTTTCCCCAAACCCCGTATTTTTTTCCCAAAATCCCGTTTTTTCGCCCCAGAATCGGGCACCACAGCACGAGCGACGACAGCTCGGCGTACCGCTCGGTGGACGAGGTGAACTACTGGGACAAGCAGGACCACCCGATCTCGCGGCTGCGCCTCTTCCTGCAGCGCCGCGCCTGGTGGGACGAGCGGCAGGAGCAGCAGTGGCGCCAGAGCTCCCGCAAGATGGTCCCGTTTTGGGGTGAAATCCCAGGATTTTGGGGCTGGGAAATGTCAGGGGTTTTGGGGAGAAATCCCGCGGTTTTGGGGCTGGGAAATGATCGGGGTTTTGGGGAGAAATCCCGCGGTTTTGGGGCTGGGAAATGATCGGGGTTTGGGGAGAAATCCACGGATTTTGGGGCAGGGAAATGATCGGGGTTTTGGGGAGAAATCCCGCGGTTTTGGGGCTGGGAATTGTCAGGGGTTTGGGGAGAAATCCCGCGGGTTTGGGGCTGGGAAATGATCGGGGTTTTGGGGTGAAATCCCAGGGTTTTGGGGCTGGGAATTGTCGGGGTTTTGGGGAGAAATCCCGCGGGTTTGGGGCTGGGAAATGATCGGGGTTTTGGGGTGAAATCCCGCGGGTTTGGGGCTGGGAATGTCGGGGGTTTGGGGAGAAATCCCGCGGTTTTGGGGCTGGGAATTGTCAGGGGTTTGGGGCTGGGAAATGTCAGGGGTTTGGGGAGAAATCCCAGGGTTTTGGGGCTGGGAATGTCGGGGTTTTGGGGTGAAATCCCGCGGGTTTGGGGCTGGGAATGTCAGGGGTTTGGGGCTGGGAAATGATCGGGGGTTTGGGGTGAAATCCCGCGGGTTTGGGGCTGGGAATGTCGGGGTTTTGGGGAGAAATCCCGCGGTTTTGGGGCTGGGAAACGTCAGGGGTTTGGGGTTGGGAATTGTCAGGGGTTTGGGGAGAAATCCCAGGGTTTTGGGCTGGGAAATGATCGGGGTTTTGGGGAGAAATCCCGCGGTTTTGGGGCTGGGAAATGATCGGGGGTTTGGGGTGAAATCCCGCGGTTTTGGGGCTGGGAATGTCAGGGGTTTGGGGTGAAATCCCGCGGTTTTGGGGCTGGGAATGTCAGGGGTTTTGGGGAGAAATCCCGCGGTTTTGGGGCTGGGAAATGATCGGGGGTTTTGGGGTGAAATCCCGGGGTTTTGGGGTTGGGAATTGTCGGGGTTTTGGGGGGAAATCCCGCGGGTTTGGGGCTGGGAAATGTCAGGGGTTTTGGGGTGAAATCCCAGGGTTTTGGGGCTGGGAATGTCGGGGTTTTGGGGTGAAATCCCGCGGGTTTGGGGCTGGGAAATGATCGGGGTTTTGGGGAGAAATCCCGCAGTTTTGGGGCTGGGAAATGATCGGGGGTTTGGGGAGAAATCCCGCGGGTTTGGGGCTGGGAAATGATCGGGGTTTTGGGGTGAAATCCCGCGGGTTTGGGGCTGGGAATGTCGGGGGTTTGGGGCTGGGAAATGATCGGGGTTTTGGGGTGAAATCCCGCGGGTTTGGGGCTGGGAATTGTCGGGGTTTTGGGGAGAAATCCCGCGGGTTTGGGGCTGGGAATTGTCGGGGGTTTTGGGGTGAAATCCCAGGGTTTTGGGGCTGGGAAATGATCGGGGGTTTGGGGTGAAATCCCGCGGTTTTGGGGCTGGGAAATGATCGGGGTTTTGGGGAGAAATCCCGCGGTTTTGGGGCTGGGAAATGATCAGGGTTTTGGAGGTTGGGAATTGTCGGGGTTTTGGGGTGAAATCCCAGGGTTTTGGGGCTGGGAAATGATTGGGGTTTGGGGGGAAATCCCAGGGTTTTGGGGCTGGGAAATGATCGGGGTTTTGGGGGGAAATCCCAGGGTTTTGGGGCTGGGAAATGATCGGGGTTTTGGGGTGAAATCCCAGGGTTTTGGGGATGGAAAAAACCGAGATTTTTTTGGGAAAATCAGCGGATTTTGGGGTGGGAAAAAAATTGAGATTCCGCGGAGTTTGGGGGAAAATCCGTGGAGTTTGGGGTGGGAAAAAAAATCGAGATTTTGGGGGAAAATCCACGGGGTTTGGGGCGAGGTTTTGGGTGGGAAATTTATGGGAAGTTTGTGGGAATTCGGTCGGAAAATCGGGAATTCGGGTTCGAAAATCAGGAAATTGGGTTAAAAAAGTGGAAATTCGGGCTGAAAATGCGGGAATTTGCGCTGGAAAGTGGAGAATTGGCGCTGGAAAATGGGGAAATTGGGTTAAAAAATCGGGAATTCGGGCTGAAAATGCGGGACTTCGGGTTGGAAAATGGGGAATTCGGGCTGGAAAATTGGGAAATTGGGTTAAAAAAGTGGGAATTGGTGCTGGAAAATCGGGAATTTGTGCTGGAAAATGGGGAATTCAGGCTGAAAAAGCGGGAAATTGGGTTAAAAAAATCGGGAAATCGCCCCGGAAAATCGGGAATTCCGCCTGGGAAATCGGGAATTCCGCCCTGGAAATCGGGAATTCGGACAGAAAATGGGGAAATTGGGTTAAAAAATGGGGAATTCTGCCCGGGAAATCGGGAATTCTGCCTGGGAAATCGGGAATTTGGCCCAAAAATGGGGAATTCTGCCCGGAAAACAGGGAATTCTGCCCGGGAAATCGGGAATTCTGCCTGAAAACTGGGAATTCTGCCCAGGAAATCGGGAATTCGGCCCAAAAATTGGGAATTCTGCCTGGAAAATGGGGAAATTGGGTTAAAAAATGGGGAATTCCGCCCGAAAACCGGGAATTCCGCCCGGGAAATCGGGAATTCCGCCCGGAAAATCGGGAATTGTGCTGGAAAATCGAGAATTGTGGCGGAAAATCGGGAATTCTGCCCGGAAAACAGGGAATTCTGCCCGGGAAATCGGGAATTCCGCCCGAAAACCGGGAATTCCGCCCGGGAAATCGGGAATTCCGCCCGGGAAATGGGGAATTGTGCTGGAAAATCGAGAATTGTGGCGGAAAATGGGGAATTGTGCTGGAAAATGGGGAATTGTGGCGGAAAATGGGGAATTGTGCTGGAAAATGGGGAATTGTGCTGGAAAATGGGGAATTGTGCTGGAAAATGGGGAATTGTGGTGGAAAATGGGGAATTGTGCTGGAAAATGGGGAATTGTGCTGGAAAATGGGGAATTGTGGTGGAAAATGGGGAATTGTGGTGGAAAATGGGGAATTGTGCTGGAAAATGGGGAATTGTGGCGGAAAATGGGGAATTGTGGTGGAAAATCGGGAATTGTGGTGGAAAATGGGGAATTCCGCCCGGAAAATGGGGAATTGTGCCGGAAAATGGGGAATTGTGCTGGAAAATGGGGAATTGTGCTGGAAAATGGGGAATTGTGCTGGAAAATGGGGAATTGTGCTGGAAAATGGGGAATTCCGCCCGGAAAATGGGGAATTGTGCTGGAAAATGGGGAATTGTGGTGGAAAATGGGGAATTGTGCTGGAAAATGGGGAATTGTGGTGGAAAATGGGGAATTGTGGTGGAAAATGGGGAATTGTGCTGGAAAATGGGGAATTGTGCCGGAAAATGGGGAATTGTGCTGGAAAATGGGGAATTGTGCTGGAAAATGGGGAATTGTGCTGGAAAATGGGGAATTGTGCTGGAAAATGGGGAATTGTGCTGGGAAATGGGGAATTGTGCTGGAAAATGGGGAATTGTGCTGGGAAATGGGGAATTGTGCTGGAAAATGGGGAATTGTGGTGGAAAATGGGGAATTGTGCTGGAAAATGGGGAATTGTGCTGGAAAATGGGGAATTGTGCTGGGAAATGGGGAATTGTGCTGGAAAATGGGGAATTGTGCTGGAAAACCGGGAATTGTGCGCAGGTGCTGGAGGCGTTCGAGCAGGCGGAGCGGGAGCCGAAGCCGCCGCCGCGTTTCCTCTTCTCCGACGTTTACCGGGAGATGCCCCCGCGGCTGCGGCGGCAGCGGGACGAGCTGGAGCGGCACCTGCAGACCTACGGGGAGCACTACCCGCTGCAGCACTTCCAGAAGTGATGGGAATTCCCAAAAAATCCGGGAATTCCCAAAAAAATCCGGGAATCCCAGCAGTGTCCTGAATCCGCCCCAAATTCACCCAAAATTCACCCAAAATCCGCCCCAAATCCCTCCTGCAGACCTACGGGGAGCACTACCCGCTGCAGCACTTCCAGAAGTGACGGGAATTCCCAAAAAATCCGGGAATTCCCCAAAAAATCCGGGATTCCTGGCAGCGTCCCGAACCCGCCCCAAATCCGCCCAAAATTCACCCAAAATTCACCCAAAATTCACCCAAAATCCCTCCTGCAGACCTACGGGGAGCACTACCTGCTGCAGCACTTCCAGAAGTGACGGGAATTCCCAAAAAAATCCGGGAATTCCCCAAAAAATCCGGGATTCCCGGCAGCGTCCTGAACCCGCCCCAAATCCGCCCAAAATTCACCCAAAATTCACGCAAAATCCCTCCTGCAGACCTACGGGGAGCACTACCCGCTGCAGCACTTCCAGAAGTGACCAGAATTCCCAAAAAAATCCGGGAATTCCCCAAAAAATCCGGGATTCCCAGCAGCGTCCCGAATCCGCCCCGAACCCGCCCCAAATTCACCCAAAATCCGCCCCAAATCCCTCCTGGAGACCCCCGGGGAGCACTACCCGCTGCAGCACTTCCAGAAGTGACCAGAATTCCCAAAAATCCGGGAATTCCCCAAAAAATCCGGGAATTCCCCAAAAAATCCGGGATTCCTGGCAGCGTCCTGAATCCGCCCCAAATCCGCCCAAAATTCACCCAAAATTCACCCAAAATCCCTCCTGCAGACCCCCGGGGAGCACTACCTGCTGCAGCACTTCCAGAAGTGACGGGAATTCCCAAAAAATCCGGGAATTCCCAAAAAAAATCCGGGAATTCCCCAAAAATCCAGGAATCCCAGCAGTGTCCCGAACCTGCCCCAAATCCTCCCAAAATTCACCCAAAATCCCTCCTGGAGACCCCCGGGGGCTTTTCCCACCCCACAATTCCAGGAATTCCTGGAATTCCCTAAAAACCCCCCCGCAGAATTCCCGAAAATCCCCCCAATAAACGGAATTTCAGAGTCGGAGCCTCGGGATTTCTTTTGGGAACAAATCCTGGGATTTTGGGGAAGGAATTCCCAAAAACCCCAAATTTGTGGGAAAATTGATTTGTTCCATTAAATGCCCCCAAAGTTTTTTTCCTGGAATTCTCGATTTTCCAGGAATTTTCCTCCTGGGGGGCGGGGCCAGGGGATCCCAAAAAATCCGGGAATCTCCCAGAAATCCGGGAATCTCCCAAAAATTCGGGGAATCCCAAAAAATCCGGGGTTCTCCGGGAATTTTCGGTTCCAGGGAATTTTCCGTTCTTTGGGAATTTCATCCATTCTCTGGGAATTTTCCATTCTTTGGGAATTTCCTCCGTGATCCCCAGGAATGGGGAGAGACCCCCGGGATTGGGGAGAATTTTTAGGGAATTTCCGCATTTTTGGGGGTATTTCCCCATTTTTGCGAAAATTTCCCCGTTTTTGGAGGAATTTCCCCATTTTTTGGGAAAATTTCCCCATTTTTGGGGGGAATTTCCCGCTGTGCCCCTCCCCCCCCGGCTCAGCTGCCGCCCCTCCCCCACCCCCACCGGGCAGGGACCCGGGAAATTCCAAAAATTTGGGTGGAATTCCCAGGAAATTGAGGATTTTCCCGCTATTTTCCTTATTTTAGGAAGGTGGGGAAGCCATGGCCACCTTAATTAAATTCCCACTCCCTAATTAACCTCCCTATTTCCTAATTAGCCTGGCCCCACTCCTGAAATCTTGGGATAAAGGGCAGGAATTGGAGAATTCCCCAATAATTTGGGTGGAATTCCCAGGAAATTGGGGATTTTCCTGGGATTTTTAAAATTCCGGCACAGTCCCGTCACAGCGCCCCCCCCACCCCCAAATTCCGCCTTTTTACCCCCAAAACCAGGCGGGAAATCCGGGAATTCCCAAAATATCCGATATCCAAACATCAAAAAAACCTTTACCCAAAAAAAAAAAAAAAAACAAACCAAAAAATGAGGAAACCACCCCAAAAAACCCCAAATCTTGGGGAATTTGGACTCGGGGATTTTGGGGCGAAAAGCTGGGATTTGAGGAACCCCGAAGGAACCCGGAATTTCTGCGGGATTTTCTCTTTATTCCGACAGCCCGGCGCCGCCCCGAAATTCCCGATTTTCTCGCCCGTTCCCAAAATTCCAATTTTTTTCCCCCAAATCCCCCTTTTCCCCCCAAGCCCGCGCGTAGAAAAGCGGGGAAGCGCAGCCCGCCCCCGAGCGTACAAAAAAAGGAGGAACCGGCCGCGATCCCGCCCGCATTCTCCCGGGATTCCCGGATTTTGGGGAATTCCCGGATTTCCGGGAACTCAGGCGCGCTCGCCGCGGATCCGCCGCGCCAGCTGGATGTCCTTGGGCATGATGGTGACGCGCTTGGCGTGGATGGCGCACAGGTTGGTGTCCTCGAAGAGCCCCACCAGGTACGCCTCGCTGGCCTCCTGAACACGTGGGACACGCGTGAAACATGCGTGTGACACGTGTGAGACATGTGTGAGATACACGCAGGGTCACCTGTCCCTGTGTCCCACCCCTGTGTCCTCGAAGAGCCCCACCAGGTACGCCTCGCTGGCCTCCTGAACACGTGGGACACGCGTGAAACACGTGTGAGACACGCGTGTGACACACACAGGGTCACCTGTCCCTGTGTCCCACCCCTGTGTCCTCAGAGAGCCCCACCAGGTACGCCTCGCTGGCCTCCTGAACATGTGGGACACGCGTGAAACATGCGTGGGACATGTGTGAGACACGCGTGTGACACACACAGGGTCACCTGTCCCTGTGTCCCACCCCTGTGTCCTCGGAGAACCCCACCAGGTACGCCTCGCTGGCCTCCTGAACACGTGGGACACGCGTGGGACACGGGTGTGACGTGTGTGACACAGGTGTGTGCCCAGGTGTGCACCCAGGTGTACCCTGGTGTGCCCAGGTGTGTCTCACACCTGCCCAGGTGTGCCCAGGTGTCCCCAGGTGTGTGCCCAGCTGTACCCAGCTGTACCCAGGTGTGCCCCTCACCTGCCCAGGTGTGCCCAGGTGTCCCCAGGTGTGCCCCTCACCTGCCCAGGTGTGTCTCTCACCTGCCCAGGTGTGCCCAGCTGTACCCAGGTGTGCCCCTCACCTGCCCAGGTGTGTCTCTCACCTGCCCAGGTGTGCCCAGCTGTACCCAGGTGTGCCCCTCACCTGCCCAGGTGTGTCTCTCACCTGCCCAGGTGTGCCCAGCTGTACCCAGGTGTGTCTCTCACCTGCCCAGGTGTGTCTCTCACCTGCCCAGGTGTGCCCAGGTGTGCCCAGGTGTGTTACCAGCTGTACCCAGGTGTGTACCCAGGTGTACCCAGGTGTGTTCCCAGCTGTACCCAGGTGTACCCAGGTGTACCCAGGTGTGTTCCCAGCTGTACCCAGGTGTGCCCAGGTGTACCCAGGTGTGTGCCCAGCTGTACCCAGGTGTGCCCAGGTGTGCCCCTCACCTGCAGGGCGCCGATGGCGGCGCTCTGGAAGCGCAGGTCGGTTTTGGGTTGGTACCCAGGTGTGCCCAGGTGTGTCTCTCACCTGCCCAGCTGTACCCAGGTGTGCCCCTCACCTGCCCAGGTGTGCCCCTCACCTGCAGGGCGCCGATGGCGGCACTCTGGAAGCGCAGGTCGGTTTTGGGTCGGTACCCAGGTGCACCCAGGTGTGTCTCTCACCTGCCCAGGTGTTCCCAGCTGTACCCAGGTGTACCCAGGTGTGTTCCCAGCTGTACCCAGGTGCACCCAGGTGTGTCTCTCACCTGCCCAGGTGTTCCCAGCTGTACCCAGGTGTACCCAGGTGTGTTCCCAGCTGTACCCAGGTGTGCCCAGGTGTGCCCCTCACCTGCCCAGGTGTGCCCAGGTGTGCCCCTCACCTGCAGCGCGCCGATGGCGGCGCTCTGGAAGCGCAGGTCGGTTTTGGGTCGGTACCCAGGTGTGCCCAGGTGTGTCTCTCACCTGCCCAGGTGTGCCCAGGTGTGCCCCTCACCTGCCCAGGTGTGCCCAGGTGTGCCCCTCACCTGCAGCGCGCCGATGGCGGCGCTCTGGAAGCGCAGGTCGGTTTTGAAGTCCTGCGCGATCTCCCGCACCAGCCGCTGGAACGGAAGCTTCCGGATCAGCAGCTCCGTGGATTTCTGGTAGCGCCGGATCTCCCGCAGCGCCACCGTGCCGGGGCTGGGGGGGCACAGGTGAGCCGGGCACACCTGGGGGCGCCCGGTGCCCACCTGGGGCTGCTCCTGTCCCCGGTGCCCACCTGGGGCTGCTCCTGTCCCCGGTGCCCACCTGGGCACCTGGAACCCCCCTGGGCACCTGGAACCCCCCTGGGCACCTGGAACCCACCTGGAACCCACCTGGGCACCTGGAACCCCCCTGGGCACCTGGAACCCCCCTGGGCCCTCACCTGTCCATAGCACCCACCTGGGCCCTCACCTGTCCCAGTCTCCCCAGTCTCTCCCAGTATCCCCAGTACCCTCCCAGTCCCCCCCAGTGTCCCCAGTCCCTCCCAGTGCCCCCCCAATGCCCTCCCAGTATCCCCAGTTACCATCTCAGTGTCCCCAGTTTCCCTCCCAGTTTGCCCAGTTACCCTCCCAGTATCCCCAGTCCCTCCCAGTGTCCCCAGTTACCCCCCCGTCCCTCCCAGTGTCCCCAGTACCCTCCCAGTTTGTCCAGTACCCTCCCAGTCCCTCCCAGTATCCCCAGTACCCCCCTAGTCCCTCCCAGTATCCCCAGTTACCCTCCCAGTATCCCCAGTCCCTCCCAATATCCCCAGTTACCCCCCCAGTCCCTCCCAGTTTGCCCAGTTACCCCCCCAGTCCCTCCCAGTTTGCCCAGTTTGCCCAGTTACCCTCCCAATTTGCCCAGTTTGCCCAGTTACCCTCCCAGTTTGCCCAGTTACCCCCCCAGTACCCTCCCAGTTTGCCCAGTTACCCTCCCAGTTTGCCCAGTTTGCCCAGTTACCGGTAGCGGTGCGGTTTCTTGACGCCGCCCGTGGACGGCGCGCTCTTCCGGGCCGCCTTGGTGGCCAGCTGCTTGCGCGGCGCTTTGCCGCCGGTGGATTTCCGAGCCGTCTGCTTGGTGCGGGCCATCCCGGGCCGTCACAGCCTGGCAAGGGCGGGGAGAGAAAAACGGGCCGGAAAACGGGAAAAACGGGCAAAAAACCCAAAAATAAACACCGGGAGAGGGCCGCGCGCGGCCCACGCGCCTACAACTCCCAGCAGCGCCCCGCGCGCCGCCTCACATGACCGCCCGCCGCGCCGAAGCCTGATTGGCTGACCGCGGCGCCCGCGCTGCCGGCGAACTACGGCACCCAGAAGCCTCCGCGAGGCCCTCGCTGATTCGCCGGCGCGGCGGCGCTCGCGCGCCGCCCCTTTGAGTGACGCGCCTCGCAGCCAATCACACCCCGGCCTCCTGACCAATCAGCGCGCGGCACCGCACGGAAGGCGGGACTGAGGAGCGGCGTCTCCTCAGGCGACCCCGGCCCCCCCCCCCATACACCCCCACCCCCCTCACCCCGCGCACCGGAGCCCCCCCGGTCCTCCCCCCCTTCACCAGCCCCGCGGGACCGACGCGGCGCCGCCGGTACCTGCGAGCGGCGCTGGCGGCGGCGCTGGAGCCGTGCGGGTCCCGCGGCGCAGGTTCGCTCTCCCCTTCCCGCCTTTCCCGGCAGAAAATGGCGGGTCCCGGCTGAGGGCGGTTCCCGTCGTGCCCCGCGCGCGGCGGGCGGGAACGGGGGGGCGGGGCCGGCTGAGGTGAGGCCGCGCCGCCATCTTGGCCGCCGCCATCTTGGGCGCCTCGAGGGGATTTCGCCTAAAAATCGCCGAAATTCACCGAATCCCGGAATTCCCGGAATTCCCAAGCGCGGGCTGCTGGCTCTGGCGGTCTGTGGCGGGGGACGGCGTTTGGGGGCGCTGCCCTCGTTACTCCCCGCTGTGAAAACGAACGAGAAACCCCCAAAAAACCCAAAAAACCCCAAAAAAACCCAAAAAACCCCCCAAAAAACCCAAAAAAACCCGCACAAAAGCCACCAAACCCGGCTCGGGTTTCAGCCCTTTATTCCCAAAAGGAGCGCGGCCACGATTTCATGCGCGGGTGCTTTAGGGTTAAGTAAAAGAATTAAGGTTTGAAGAGCTCTGAGGGCATTGATCCTAGAAATGTCCCGAAATGACCCAAAATCCCCCTGAAATAACCCAAAAATGTCCTGAAATAACCCAAAATCCCCTGAAACAACCCAAAAATGTCCTGAAATAACCCAAAATCCCCCGAAATAACCCCAAATCCCCCTGAAACAACCCAAAAATGTCCTGAAATGACCCAAAATCCCCCTGAAATAACCCAAAAATGTCCTGAAATGACCCAAAATCCCCTGAAATAACCCAAAAATGTCCTGAAATGATCCAAAATCCCCCTGAAATAACCCAAAAATGTCCCGAAATGACCCAAAATCCCCCTGAAATAACCCCAAAATCCCCCGAAATGACCCAAAATCCCCCTGAAATAACCCAAAAATGTCCTGAAATGATCCAAAATCCCCCTGAAATAACCCAAAAATGTCCCGAAATGACCCAAAATCCCCCTGAAATAACCCCAAAATCCCCCTGAAATAACCCAAAATCCCCCTGAAATAACCCAAAATCCCCCTGAAATAACCCAAAAATGTCCTGAAATGATCCAAAATCCCCTGAAATAACCCAAAAATGTCCTGAAATGACCCAAAATCCCCCTGAAACAACCCAAAAATGCCCTAAACCAACCCAAAATCACCTGAAATAACCCAAAATCCAGCTGGATTTGCCATTTTTTATTCCCAAAATTCCACAATTCCATGCTGACAATTTTTAGATTACCAAAAAAATGGAATTTTGAAGAGCCTGGAAGGAGGCACAGCCCTCCTCCCCCCAATTTCCCCAAAAATCACTCAAAACCAACAAACAGCCCCAAATTGGGCTCAAAATTCCAAAGTTTTATTCCCGAAAGGCCACGGAGACCCAAAACCGGGGGAAATAAAGAAAAAATCCCAAATTTCAGCACTTTTAAGGAGTTTTCCCCCATTTTTCACCCTGCCAGGAGCGCTCGGAGGGAGGAAAATCCCAAAAAAAGGCGATTTGGGCCCAAAACGGCGGCGAGGGGAAGGATTTGGGGTAAAAGGGGAATTTTGGGAAAGAAAAATAAAAAAGATTTTGGGGTGGGACGTGAAGGATTTGGGGCAGAATGAAAAATTGGAATGTTTAGGGTGGGTTGGAGGGGTTTTGGGGTGAAATTTGGGGATTTTGGGTGGGATTTGGGAATTTTGGGGTGAAATTTGGGGATTCTGGGTGGGCTCTGAGGGGTTTTGGGGTGAAAATTGGGGATTTTGGGTGGGATTTGGGAATTTTGGGGTGAAATTTGGGGATTTTGGGGTGAAATTTGGGGATTTTGGGTGGGATTTGAAGTGAAATTTTGGGATTTTGGGTGGGTTCTGGGTTCAGGATGGATTTTGGGTGGGATCTGGGAATTTTGGGGTGAAATTCGGGGATTTTGGGGTAAGACATGGGGATTTTGGGTGGGATCTGGGAATTTTGGGGTGAAATGTGGGGAGTTTGGGTGGGATCTGGGAATTTTGGGGTGAAATGTGGGGAGTTTGGGTGGGATCTGGGAATTTTGGGGTGAAATGTGGGGATTTTGGGTGGGATCTGGGAATTTTGGGGTGAGACGTGGGGATTTTGGGTGGGATCTGGGAATTCTGGGGTGAGACATAGGGATCTTGGGGTGAAATTTGTGAATTTTGGGGTGAGATGTGGGGATTTTGGGGTGAGATGTGGGGATTTTGGGTGGGATTTTGGAATTTTGGGGTGAGACGCAGGGATTTTGGGGTGAGACGCGGGGATTTTGGGTGGGATCTGGGAATTTTGGGGTGAGACGTGGGGATTTTGGGTGGGATCTGGGAATTCTGGGGTGAGATGTGGGAATTTTGGGGTGAGACGCGGGGATTTTGGGTGGGATTTAGGAATTTTGGGGTGAGACGTGGGAATTTTGGGGTGAGACGCGGGGATTTTGGGGTGAGACGTGGGAATTTTGGGTGGGATTTAGGAATTTTGGGGTGAGACATGGGAATTTTGGGGTGAGACGCGGGGATTTTGGGGTGAGACGTGGGAATTTTGGGGTGAGACGTGGGAATTTTGGGGTGAGACGCGGGGATTTTGGGGTGAGACGCGGGGATTTTGGGGTGAGACGCGGGGATTTTGGGGTGAGACGCGGGGATTTTGGGGTCGGCCCCCCGTCCCTCCCGCGGGCTCGGGGCGGCGCCGCTGCCGGCGGCGTTTCGGCGATTCCCGTCATGGAGCGGGGGGGCGGGCGGCCGACACGTCCCGCGAGCGTCGGGAGCCGGCGACGCTCCCGATATATCGCGATAGCCGGGGATATTTGCTGATCTATCGTGATATCTGGTGATATTTGCTGATATATCGCGATAGCCGGGGATATTTGCTGATATATCGCGATAGCCGGGGATATTTGCTGATATATCGCGATAGCCGGGGATATTTGCTGATCTATCATGATATCTGGTGATATTTGCTGATATATCGCGATAGCCGGGGATATTTGCTGATATATCGCGATAGCCGGGGATATTTGCTGATCTATCATGATATCTGGTGATATTTGCTGATCTATCGTGATATCTGGTGATATTTGCTGATATATCGCGATAGCCGGGGATATTTGCTGATATATCGTGATATCTGGTGATATTTGCTGATATATCGCGATAGCCGGGGATATTTGCTGATATATCATGATATCTGGTGATATTTGCTGATATATCGCGATATTCGGTGATATCTCTCAATAAATCGCGATATTCGGTGATATCTCCCCATGTATCGCGATATCTGGCGGTATCTCCTGATATTTCCTGGTATATCCCAATATTTATCAATTGCTGCCGATATCTATCAATATCCGCCGATATATTGCGATATCCCATCGATACCACCTGATATCCATCGATATCTCTCGATATATGGCGATATCCATTGCTGTGTCCTGATATCTACCAATACCTGCCGATACATCGCGATATCCCATCAATACCACCCGATATCCATTGATACTACCCGATATATCGCAATAGCCATCGATACCACCCAATATCCATCGATACCGCCCAATATATCACGATATCCATAGAAACCACCCAATATATCGCGATATCCATTGCTGTTTACCAATATCCATCAATACCTGCCGATATATCGCAATAGCCATCGATACCACCCAATATCCATAGAAACCACCCAATATATCGCGATACCCGTTGCTGTTTACCAATATCCATCAATACCTGCCGATATATCGCAAAATCCATCAATACCACCCAATATATCACAATATTCCATTGATACCACCTGATATGTGGCAATACCCATTGCTGCCTACCAATATCTGCCAATATATCGCGATATCTGCCAATATCACCCGATATATCACGATATCCATCGATACCGCCCGCTATATTGCGATATATCGTGTGGTGTCGAGCGCTATCGTGATATATTGGCTGGTATCAATAGGATATCGCGATATATCGAGCGCTATCGATGGGATATCGCGATATATCGATGGCCTATCGCGATATATCGATGGCATATCGTGATATATCGATGGCATATCGCGATATATCGATGGGATATCGCGATATATCGATGGGGTATCGTGATATATCAATGGCATATCGCGATATATCGATGGGATATCGCGATATATCGATGGCATATCACGATATATCAAGTGCTATCGATGGCCTATCGCGATATATCGATGGCATATCGCGATATATCAATGGCATATCGCGATATATCGATGGCCTATCGCGATATATCGATGGCCTATCGCGATATATCAAGTGCTATCGATGGCATATCACAATATATCGATGGCCTATCGCGATATATCGATGGCCTATCGCGATATATCGATGGGATATCGCGATATATCGATGGCATATCGCGATATATCAAGCGCTATCGATGGCATATCACGACATATCGATGGCCTATCGCGATATATCGATGGGATATCGCGATATATCGATGGCATATCGCGATATCCCGGGGCGCCCTAGCGCGGCCTAGGCCAGGCGGGACTCGATGGCGGCCACGATGCGGAGCAGCTTCGGCTCGGTGTCCACGAAGCCATCGCCGGCCTGGGGGAACCCCAAATTGGGACGGGGGCACCCCGAAATGGGGAGGGGGCACCCCGAAATGGGGAGGGGAAACCCCGGTAATGGGGAGGGGGCACCCTGAAATTGGGAGGGGGGACCCCAAAATGGGGAGGGGGGCATCCCGAAATTGGGGATGGGGGACACCCTGAAATTGGGGAGGGGGAACCCTGAAATTGGGGATGGGACACCCTGAAATGTGGATGGGACACCCTGAAATGGGGAGGGGGCACCCTGAAATTGGGGAGGGGGCGCCCTGAAATGGGGAGGGGGCACCCCAAATTGGGGAGGGGGCACCCTGAAATTGGGATGGGGGCACCCTGAAATTGGGACAGGGGCACCCCAAATTGGGGAGGGGGGCATCCCGAAATTGGGGATGGAGGACACCCTGAAATTGGGGAGGGGGCACCCCGGTAATGGGGAGGGGGAACCCCGAAATGGGGATGGGACACCCGGAAATGGGGAGGGGGCACCCCGAAATTGGGGATGGGGGACACCCTGAAATTGGGGAGGGGGCAACCCGAAAATGGGCACAGGGACACCCCGAAATGGGGAGGGGACATCCCGAAATTGGGGAGGGGGAACCCCGAAAATGGGGATGGGGGCATGCCGAAATTGGGGAGGGGGCGCGCCGAAATGGGCACAGGGACACCCCGAAATGGGGGTGGGGAGGGGGGACACCCCGAAATGGGGAGGGGGCACACCCCGAAATGGGGGTGGGGAGGGGGGACACCCCGAAATGGGGGTGGGGAGGGGGGACACCCCGAAATGGGGAGGGGGGACACCCAGAAATGGGGAGGGGGGACACCCCGAAATGGGGGTGGGGAGGGGGGACACCCCGAAATGGGGAGGGGGGACACCCCGAAATGGGGGTGGGGAGGGGGGACACCCCGAAATGGGGAGGGGGGACACCCCGAAATGGGGAGGGGGGACACCCAGAAATGGGGAGGGGGGACACCCCGAAATGGGGAGGGGGGACACCCCGAAATGGGGAGGGGGGACACCCCGAAATGGGGGTGGGGAGGGGCACCCACCTTTTTGGAGTGCACCAGGCGTCCCCCCACGGTCACCTCAAACCATCCCGTCACTTCCGGGGTGCCCTGGCCGCGCTGGGGGGGGGGACAGCTGAGAGACCCCCCCCCAAAAATCCTGGGGGACCCCAAAACCTCCCCCCGAAATCCTCTGGATCCCACCCCAAAATCGTCCCCCCGCCCCCGCCAAAATCCTGGGAATTCACCCCAAAATCCCCCCCCAAACCCTGTGGATTCACCCCAAAATCTGGGGAATTCACCCCCAAAACCTGGGAATTCCACCCCCAAAATCCTGGGAATTCACCCCCAAAACCTGGGAATTCACCCCAAAATCATGTGGGGGTTTTGTTCCCCCATCCTCAGCCAAAATCCTGTGGATTCACCCCAAATTCTGGGAATCCCACCCCCAAATCCTGTAAATTCACCCC
This sequence comes from Lonchura striata, assembly GCF_046129695.1. Classification (NCBI taxonomy): domain Eukaryota; kingdom Metazoa; phylum Chordata; class Aves; order Passeriformes; family Estrildidae; genus Lonchura; species Lonchura striata. The sequence goes on from NC_134633.1 coordinate 5,593,927, forward strand.
AAAATCCCAAGACCCCCCCCCCAAAATCCTGTGAATTCACCTCAAAATCCCATAATCCCATGAATTCACCCCAAAACCACCCCCAAAATCCTGTGAATTCACCCCAAAATCCCGAGACCCCCCCAAAATCCCATCAATTCACCCCAAACCCTGTAGATCCCCCCAAACCCTGTAGACCCCCCCCCCAAAATCCCGGGAATTCACCCCAAAATCCCGGGAATTCACCCCAAAACCCCAAGACGCCCCAAAATCCCGGGAATTTGCCCCAAAATCCCGGGAATTCACCCCAAAACCCCAAGACCCCCCAAAATCCCGGGAATTCACCCCAAAATCCCGGGAATTCGCCCCAAAATCCTGGGAATTCACCCCAAAACCCCCCAAAATCCCGGGAATTCACCCCAAAATCCCGGGAATTCGCCCCAAAATCCCGGGAATTCACCCCAAAACCCCCCAAAATCCCGGGAATTCACCCCAAAATCCCGGGAATTCGCCCCAAAATCCCGGGAATTCACCCCAAAACCCCAAGACGCCCCAAAATCCTGGGAATTCACCCCAAAATCCCGGGAATTCGCCCCAAAATCCCGGGAATTCACCCCAAAACCCCCCAAAATCCCGGGAATTCACCCCGAAATCCCGGGAATTCGCCCCAAACGGGGTCCCTCACCCACCACGTCCAGCGCTCCCGGGAAGCGCCGCTCCAGTTCCCGGCGCAGCTGCTCAAACTGGGACGGGGAGAGGCTCTGGTGGGGCCGGGGGTTTGGGGACCCCCCCCACATTTTGGGGTCCCCACCCCGGATTTTGGGGAGGGGGCAGGAAGGGGTGGGGGAGGGGCTCACCTTGGGTTTGTAGCCTCAGGCTCCGCTGGGGGGAGGGGAGGGGTGAAAATGGGGACCCCCCCAAAATTTGGGACACCCACCCAAAATTGAGGACCCCCAGCCGGGATTTGGGGACCCCCACCCAAAATTGGGGACCCCCATCCAGAATTGGGGACCCCCATCCAGAATTGAGGACACCCCCCAGAACTGGGGACACCCACCCAAAATTAGGGACCCCTCCTGGAATTGGGGACCCTTACCCAAAATTTGGGACACCCCCAGAATCTGGGACCCCTCTCGAGACTGGGAACCCCCACCCAGAATTGGGGTCACCCCCAGAATTGGGGTCACCCCCGGAATTGGGGACCCCCACCCAAAACTGGGGACCCATCTCGGGATTGGGGACACCCCCCCAAAACTCAGGACCCTTACCCAAAATTGGGGCCCTCACCCAAAATTAGGAACTCCCACCCGGGATTTGGGGACCCCCACCCAAAATTGGGACCCCCCCCAAAATTGGGGACACCCACCCAGAATTGGGGACTTCCAGCCGGGATTTGGGGACCCCCACCCAAAGTTGGAACCCTCACCCAAAACTGGGGACCCCCACCCAAAATTGGAACTCTCACCCAAAACTGGGGACCCCCACCCAAAATTGAGAACTCCCACCCGGGACTTGGGGACCCCCACCCAAAACTGGGGACCCCCATCCAAAATTGGAACTCTCACCCAAAACTGGGGACCCCCACCCAAAATTGAGAACTCCCACCCGGGATTTGGGGACCCCCACCCAAAATTGGGGACCCCCACCCAAAATTGAGGACTCCCAGCCGGGACTTGGGGACCCCCACCCAAAATTGAGGACTCCCAGCCGGGATTTGGGGACCCCCACCCAAAATTGGGGAACCCTCCCTCGAACTGGAGCCTCTCCCGGGCTCAGAGACCCCCCCCCGGATTTGGGGACCCCCCCCCCGGATTTGGGGACCCCCCCCGGATTTAGGGACCCCCCCCGGATTTGGGACGACCTCCCGGATTTGGGGACCCCCCGGATTTGGGGACCCTCCCCCCCCGGATTTGGGGACCCCCCCCCCGGATTTAGGGACCCTCCCCAGATTTGGGGACCCCCCCCATTTGGGGTCTCCCCAGTTTGGCCCCGGTACCAGTAAAGGACATGGACTGGGAGCGGCGCCATGGCGGCAACTGCGCATGCGCGGGGGGCGGGGCCACAGGGGAAACGCGTGACGTCAGAGAAACCAGTGAAACCAGTGAAACCAGTATGGGACCACCAGTGAAACCAGTAAAACCAGTAAAACCAGTGAAACCAGTATGGGACCACCAGTGAAACCAGTAAAACCAGTAAAACCAGTGAAACCAGTATGGGACCACCAGTGAAACCAGTGCAGGGCCACCAGTGAAACCAGTAAAACCAATAAAATCAGTACGGGACCACCAGTGAAACCAGTAAAACCAGTGAAACCAATAAAATCAGTTCGGGACCACCAGTAAAACCAGTACGGGACCACCAGTGAAACCAGTGCAGGGCCACCAGTAAAACCAGTTCGGGACCACCAGTAAAACCAGTATGGGGTCACCAACGAAACCAGTACAGGGCCACCAGTCCCTCCCCCAGTATAACCAGTATAACCCCCAGTATAACCCCCTCAGTCCCGCTCCCAGCACCCCCCAGTCCCTCCCAGTTCCCTCCAGTCCCTCCCCCACCACTCCCAGTCCCTCCCCCAGTCCCTCCCCCAGTGCTCCCAGTTCCCTCCAGTCCCTCCCCCACCACTCCCAGTCCCTCCCCCAGTGCTCCCAGTCCCTCCCCCAGTATAACCAGTATAACCCCCAGTATAACCAGTATAACCCCCTCAGTCCCGCTCCCAGCACCCCCAGCGCTCCCAGTTCCCTCCCCCACCACTCCCAGTCCCTCCCCCAGTGCTCCCAGTCCCTCCCCCACCACTCCCAGTCCCTCCCAGTTCCCTCCAGTCCCTCCCCCAGTGCTCCCAGTCCCTCCCCCACCACTCCCAGTCCCTCCCAGTTCCCTCCAGTCCCTCCCCCACCACTCCCAGTCCCTCCCCCAGTGCTCCCAGTCCCTCCCAGTTCCCTCCAGTCCCTCCCCCACCACTCCCAGTCCCTCCCCCAGTGCTCCCAGTCCCTCCCAGTTCCCTCCCCTCCCCCAGCGCTCGATGGATCCCGGGGATCCGCTGGATCCGCCCGATCCCGGGGGGCGGGGGGGGCGCGGCTGCTGAGCCGGGGGGTCCCGGGGGCTCGGGGGGTTCCCGGGGGGGTCCCGGGGGGATCCCGGGGGGGGGTCCCGGGGGCTCGGGGGTTCCCGGGGGGGTCCCGGGGGGATCCCGGGGGGGGGTCCCGGGGGCTCGGGGGGTCCCGGGGGGGTCCCGGGGGGATCCCGGGGGGGGGTCCCGGGGGCTCGGGGGGTCCCGGGGGGGTCCCGGGGGGGGTCCCGGCGCCCCCCGGGCCGGAGCCATGGGCGAATGGACCATCCTGGAGCGGCTGCTGGAGGCGGCGGTGCAGCAGCACTCCACCATGATCGGCAGGTCAGCGACCCCCGGAGCCCCAGATCCCACCCGGGACCCCCCAGATCCCACCCGGGACCCCCCAAATCCCACCCGGGACCCCCAGATCCCACCCGGGACCCCCAGATCCCACCCGGATCCCGAAATTCCCACCCGGGACCCCCAAATCCCCCCCCGGATCCCGAAAATCCCACCCGGGACCCCCCAGATCCCACCCGGGACCCCCAAATCCCACCCGAGACCCCCAAATCCCACCCGAGACCCCCAAATCCCGCCCCGGATCCCGAAATTCCACCCCAAATCCCACCCGGGACCCCCAAATCCCGCCCCGGATCCCGAAATTCCACCCCAAATCCCACCCGGGACCCGCAAATCCCGCCCCGGATCCCGAAATTCCACACCAAATCCCACCCGGGAGCCCAGATCCCGCCCCGGATCCCAAAAATCCCACCCGAGACCCCGAAATTCCACCCGGATCCCGCCCCGGGACCCCCAAATCCCCCCCGGGAGCCCAAATCCCACCCCGGATCCCGAAATCCTGCCCCGGGACCCCCAAATCCCGCCCCGGATCCCAAAAATCCCACCCGAGACCCCGAAATTCCACCCCAAATCCCCCCCGGGACCCCCAAATCTCCCCCGGGACCCCCAACTCCCCCCCGGGACCCCCAAATCCGCCCCGGGACCCCCAACTCCCCCCCGGGACCCAAGCCCCCTCCCAGCCCCCCCGCTGCCCCTCCCCCCGCTGCCCCTCCCCCCGGGTGCGCCGGTGACACGGGGACAGCCCCTCCCCCACGCGTGCCACCCCCGCAGGGCACCCGCGGCAGAGCCGGGGGGACCCGGGGATTGGGGAGCCCCGGGGGGGATTTGGGAGCCCCAGGTGGGATTTGGGGAGCCCCGGGGGGGATTTGGGAGCTCCGGGGGGGATTTGGGAGCTCCAGGTGAGATTTGGGGAACCCCAGGTGAGCTTTGGGGAGCCCCAGGTGAGCCCAGGGGAGATTTGGGAGCCCCAGGTGAGATTTGGGGAGCCCCAGGGGAGATTTGGGGAGCCCCAGGGGAGATTTGGGGAGCCCCAGGTGAGATTTGGGAGCCCCAGGTGAGCCTCAGGTGAGCTTTGGGGAGCCCCAGGTGAGCCCAGGTGAGATTTGGGAGCCCCAGGTGAGCCCAGGTGAGATTTGGGAGCCCCAGGTGAGATTTGGGGAGCCCCAGGTGAGCCCAGGTGAGATTTGGGGACCCCCAGGTGAGATTTGGGAGCCCCAGGTGAGATTTGGGGAGCCCCAGGGGAGCCCAGGTGAGATTTGGGGAGCCCCAGGTGAGCCCAGGTGAGATTTGGGAGCCCCAGGTGAGATTTGGGGAGCCCCAGGTGAGCCCAGGTGAGATTTGGGGAGCCCCAGGTGAGCCCAGGTGAGATTTGGGAGCCCCAGGGGAGATTTGGGAGCCCCAGGTGAGCCAGGCCCGGGGGCTGGGGGGGTCCAGGGCCAGGTGAGACCCCCAGCCCCAGGTGCCACCCCCGGTGTCACCTCCAGCCCCCCCAAAGTGTCACCACCCGTCCTGTCCCCGTGCCCAGGATCCTGCTGGCCACAGTGGTCACTCCTCAGGATCCTGCTGACGGTGGTGGTCACTCCCTGTCCCTGTGGTCACTCCCTGTCCCCATGCCCACCCCCAGGATCCTGCTGACTGTGGTGGTCACTGCCATGTCCCTGTGGTCATTTCCCTGTTCCTGCTGACCCTGTGGTCATTTTGCTGTCCCCGTGTCCACTCCCCAGGATCCTGCTGACGGTGGTGGTCACTCCCTTGTCCCTGTGGTCACTCCCTGACCCTGGTGGTCACTCCCTTGTCCCTGTGGTCACTCCCTGACCCTGGTGGTCACTCCCTTGTCCCTGTGGTCACTCCCTGTCCCTGTGGTCACTCCCTGTCCCCATGCCCACCCCCAGGATCCTGCTGACGGTGGTGGTCACTCCCCGTCCCTGTGGTCACTCCCTTGTCCCTGTGGTCACTCCCTGTCCCCGTGCCCACCCTCCAGGATCCTGCTGACGGTGGTGGTCACTCCCTGTCCCTGGTGGTCACTCCCTGTCCCTGTGGTCACTTTGCTGACCCTGGTGGTCACTCCCTGACCCTGGTGGTCACTCCCTGTCCCTGTGGTCATTTTGCTGTCCCTGGTGGTCACTCCCTGTCCCCGTGTCCACTCCCCAGGATCCTGCTGACGGTGGTGGTCACTCCCTGATGGTGGTGGTCACTCCCTGACCCTGTGGTCACTCCCTGTCCCCGTGTCCACCCCCAGGATCCTGCTGACGGTGGTGGTCATCTTCCGCATCCTCATCGTGGCCATCGTGGGCGAGACGGTCTACGAGGACGAGCAGACCATGTTCATGTGCAACACGCTGCAGCCGGGCTGCAACCAGGCGTGCTACGACAGCGCCTTCCCCATCTCGCACATCCGCTACTGGGTCTTCCAGATCATCCTGGTGTGCACGCCCAGCCTCTGCTTCATCACCTACTCCGTGCACCAGGCGGCCAAGCAGCGCGAGCGCCGCTGCTCCTGCCTGGCGCCGCTGCTGGAGCCGCGCCCGGAGCCGCCGGCGCCGCGCCCGGCCCGCAGCGCCAAGGCCAAGCGCCAGGAGGGCATCTCCAGGTTCTACGTCATCCAGGTGGGTTCCGGACATCCTCTGAGCCCATCACGTGTCGTTCTGTGTGCGGGTGGGGTTCTGGACATCCTCTGAGCACATCATGTGTCCTTCTGTGTCCACATGGGGTTCTGGACATCCTCTGAGCCCATCACGTGTCCTTCTCATGTCCACGTGGGGTTCTGGACATCCTCTGAGCCCATCACGTGTCCTTCTCATGTCCACGTGGGGTTCTGGACATCCTCTGAGCCCATCACGTGTCCTTCTCATGTCCACATGGGGTTCCGGACATCCTCTGAGCCCATCACGTGTCCTTCTCATGTCCACATGGGGTTCTGGACATCCTCTGAGCCCATCACGTGTCCTTCTCATGTCCGGGTGGAATTCCGGACATCCTCTGAGCCCATCACGTGTCCTTCTCATGTCCACGTGGGGTTCCGGACATCCTCTGAGCCCATCACGTGTCGTTCTCATGTCCACGTGGGGTTCCGGACATCCTCTGAGCCCATCACGTGTTCTTCTCATGTCCACGTGGGCTTCGGGACATCCTCTGAGCCCATCACGTGTCCTTCTCATGTCCGGGTGGGGTTCCGGACATCCTCTGAGCCCATCACGTGTCCTTCTCATGTCCGGGTGGGGTTCCGGACATCCTCTGAGCCCATCACGTGTCATTCTGTGTCCGGGTGGGGTTCTGGACATCCTCTGAGCCCATCACGTGTCGTTCTCATGTCCGGATGGGGTTCGGGACATCCTCTGAGCCCATCACGTGTCCTTCTCATGTCCACGTGGGGTTCCGGACATCCTCTGAGCCCATCACGTGTCCTTCTGTGTCCACATGGGGTTCCGGACATCCTCTGAGCACATCACGTGTCCTTCTGTGTCCACGTGGGGTTCCGGACATCCTCTGAGCCCATCACGTGTCGTTCTCATGTCCACGTGGGGTTCCGGACATCCTCTGAGCCCATCACGTGTTCTTCTCATGTCCACGTGGGGTTCTGGACATCCTCTGAGCACATCACGTGTCCTTCTCATGTCCGGGTGGGGTTCCGGACATCCTCTGAGCCCATCACGTGTCCTTCTCATGTCCGGGTGGGGTTCCGGACATCCTCTGAGCCCATCACGTGTCCTTCTCATGTCCACATGGGGTTCTGGGACATCCTCTGAGCCCATCACGTGTCCTTCTGTGTCTGGGTGGGGTTCCAGACATCCTCTGAGCCCATCACGTGTCCTTCTCATGTCCAGGTGGGGTTCCGGACATCCTCTGAGCACATCACGTGTCCTTCTCATGTCCGGGTGGGGTTCAGGAGGGTTTTGGGACATCCTCTGAACCCTCACCTGTCCCTCCTGCCCAGGTGGTTTTTAGGAAGATCTCAGGACATCCCAGGAGGATCTCAAACCTTTCCCTGACCCTCACCTGTCCCTCCTGCCCAGGTGGTGTTCAGGAGGATCTCAGACCGGTTCCTAACCCTCACCTGTCCCTCATGCCCAGGTGGTGTTCCGGAGGATGTCAGGACATCCCAGGAGGACCTCAAACCTTTCCCTGATCCTCACCTGTCCTCTCCTTGCCCAGGTGGTTTTTAGGAGGATCCCAGGACATCCCAGGAGGATCTCACACCAGTCCCTGACCCTCACCTGTCCTCTCCTGCCCAGGTGGTGTTCCGGAACGCTCTGGAGATCTCAGACCTATCCCCAACCCTCACCTGTCCCTCCTGCCCAGGTGGTGTTCAGGAGGATCTCAGGACATCCCAGGAAGATCCCAGGACATCCCAGGAGGATCTCACACCTGTCCCCAACCCTCACCTGTCCTCTCCTTGCCCAGGTGGTTTTTAGGAGGATCCCAGGACATCCCAGGAGGATCTCACACCTGTCCCTGACCCTCACCTGTCCCTCCTGCCCAGGTGGTGTTCCGGAACGCTCTGGAGATCTCACACCTGTCCCTCCTGCCCAGGTGGTGTTCCGGAACGCTCTGGAGATCGGCTTCCTGGGCGGGCAGTACTTCCTCTACGGCTTCAACGTGCCGGCCATCTTCGAGTGCGACCGCTACCCGTGCGTCAAGGAGGTGGAGTGCTACGTGTCGCGGCCCACCGAGAAGAGCGTCTTCCTGGTCTTCATGTTCGCCGTCTCGGGCGTCTGCGTGCTGCTCAACCTGGCCGAGCTCAACCACCTGGGCTGGCGCAAGGTGCGCGCCGCCGTGCGCGGCGCCCGCGCGCGCCGCAAGAGCCTGGGCGAGGCGCGGCGCAGGGAGGCGGCGGCGCCCGCGCTGGGCCGGACGCAGTCCAGCGAGTCAGCCTACGTGTGAGGGGACTGGGATTGGGATGGGATTGGATTGGGATTGGGATGGAACCAAAACTGGGATTGGGATGGGATTGGGATGGAACCAAAATTGGGATTGGGATGGAACAGGATCGGAGCCCGCACTGGGCAGGACGCAGTCCAGCGAGTCGGCCTACGTCTGAGGGGACTGGGATGGGATTGGGATTGGGATGGGATTGGGATGGAACCAAAATTGGGATTGGGATGGAACCGAAATCGGGATTGGGATGGAACGGGATCGGAGCCCGCGCTGGGCAGGACACAGTCCAGCGAGTCGGCCTATGTCTGAGGGGACTGGGATGGGATTGGGATTGGGATGGAACCAAAATTGGGATTGGGATGGAACCAAAATCGGGATTGGGATGGGATTGGGATGCGATCGGAGCCCGCACTGGGCAGGACGCAGTCCAGCGAGTCGGCCTACGTGTGAGGGGACTGGGATGGGATTGGGATTGGGATGGGATTGGGATGGAACCAAAACTGGGATTGGGATGGCATTGGGATGGGATTGGGATGCAATCAGAGCCCGCGCTGGGCCGGACGCAGTCCAGCGAGTCGGCCTACGTGTGAGGGGACTGGGATTGGGATGGGATTGGATTGGGATGGAACCAAAACTGGGATTGGGATGGGATTGGGATGGAACCAAAATCGGGACTGGGATGGAACGGGATCGGAGCCCGCGCCGGGCAGGACGCAGTCCAGTGAGTCGGCCTACGTCTGAGGGGATTGGGATGGGATTGGGATTGGGATGGAACCAAAATTGGGATTGGGATGGGATTGGCATGGGATCGGGATGGAACCAAAATTGGGATTGGGATGGGATTGGGATTGGATCAGGATCGGGGTTGGGATGGGATCAGGACTGGGATGGAACAGGATCGGAGCCCGCGCTGGGCAGGACGCAGTCCAGCGAGTCGGCGTACGTGTGAGGGGACTGGGATTGGGATTGGGATTGGGATGGGATTGGGATGGAACCAAAACTGGGATTGGGATGGGATTGGGATGGGATCGGGATTGGGATGGAACGGGACCGGAGCCCGCGCTGGGCAGGATGCAGTCCAGCGAGTCGGCCTACGTGTGAGGGGACTGGGATGGGATTGGGATTGGGATGGGATTGGGATTTGGAGCCAAAATCGCCGGGTTTGGAACCAAAATTGTCAGGATCTGAAGCCAAAACTGGATTTGGAGCTGAAATTGCCAGATTTGGAACCAAAATCACCAAGAATTGGAACCAAAATTTTTGGGATTTGGAGCCAATATCGCCAGGTTTGAAAATTGCCGGATTTGGAGCCAAAATTGTCGGGATTTGGAACCAAAATTATTGGGTTTGGAACCAAAATCGTCGGGATTTGGAGCCAAAATCGTCAGGATTTGGAACTAAAATCGCTGGAATTAGAACCAAAATCACCGGGTTTGGAGCCAAAATTATCGGGATTTGGAACTAAAATCGCTGGATTTGGAACCAAAATCGCCGGATTTGGAACTAAAATCGCCGGGTTTGGACTGAAAAGGAGCAGGAATTGCTCCAAACTTTCGGGATTTCAGCCCAATTTGGAGGGGATCAGCCCCAAAATCTTGGGATTTCAGCCCAAATTCCCGAGGTTTGGCGGCGGAACTGCCCCAAAAAAGCCAAAATTCCTCCCAAAATTCCGCGACTTCACGCCCGAACGCCACCGGGGAGGAGCCGGACCCGAAATCCCGAAATTTGGCCCCAAATTCCCCCGGAGCCGCCGCGATCCGGAGCCGCCGCTTCCGCGCCGCCGGAATTCCCGAATTTCTCCCCAAAATCTCCAAATTTGGGGGTTCACCCCAAAAGTTGCTGCTGATTCCTCTCTTTTATTCCCCTGCCTTGGATTTTGGCCCCCCCAGGTGCAAACGGGACTGGGAGGATTTTTTTGGGGGGGCAGCCGTGTTTATTTTGGGGTGTTTGTATTTATTTTAGCAAAATTTGGATTTATTTTAGTGAGATTTGTATTTATTTCAATGAAAACTGTATTTATTTTGGGGTGTTTGTATTTATTTTAGCAAAATTTGGATTTATTTTAGTGAGATTTGTATTTATTTCAATGAAAACTGTATTTATTTTGGGTGATTTGTATTTATTTTAACAAAATTTGGATTTATTTTAGTGAAATTTGTACTTAATTTAGTGAGATTTGTATTTAATTTAGTGGGATTTGTATTTATTTCAGTGAAATTTGTATTTAGTGAAATTTACATTTAATTTAGTGAGATTCGTATTTATTTCAATGAAATTTGTATTTATTTTGGGGTGTTTCTATTTATTTTAGTGAGATTTGTATTTATTTTAGTGATAATTTATTTATAGTATTTATTTATTTATTTGTATTTATTTTAGGAAGGTTTTGTTTATTTTAGAGATTTGTATTCAACTTGTTTTGGGGTGTATTTATTAAAAGGGGAGGTTTGTGATTGTTTTGGGGTGTTTATATTTATTTGAGAGAGATTTGCATTTAATTTAGGAATGTTTTTATTTGTTTTTATTTATTTTGGGGTGTATTTATTAAAAGGGGGATTTGTATTAATTTGGTCTGTTGGGGTTTATTTAAAGGAAATTTGGATTTATTTTAGTGAAAAAAATGGGGTCAAACCCCCCAAGATGGGCTCAGACCCCCCAAAATCAGCTCAACCCCCCCAAAATGGGCTCAGATCCCCCAAAATGAGCTCAGACCCCCCAAAATTGACTCAGACCCCCAAAAATGGAGTCAAGACACCCCAAAATGGGCTCAGAACCCCCAAATTGAGCTCAGAAGCCCCAAAATCATCTCAGACCCCCCAAAATGGGCTCAGAACTCCCAAAATCAGCTCAGACCCCCAAAATGGGCTCAGAACCCCCAAAAAAGGGTCAGAACCCCCAAAATGGGCTCAGACCCCCCCAAAATGAGATCAAACCCCCCCAGAATGGGCTCAGACCCCCCAAAATAAGATCAAACCCCCCAAAATGAGATCAAACCCCCCCAAAATGGGCTCAGACCCCCCCAAAATGAGATCAAACCCCCCAAAATGAGATCAAACCCCCCCAAAATGGGCTCAGACCCCCCCAAAATAAGATCAAACCCCCCAAAATGAGATCAAACCCCCCCAGAATGGGCTCAGACCCCCCAAAATAAGATCAAACCCCCCAAAATGAGATCAAACCCCCCAAAATGGGCTCAGACCCCCCAAAATGGGCTCAGACCCCCCCAAAATGAGATCAAACCCCCCAAAATGGGCTCAGACCCCCCAAAATGGGCCCAGACCCCCCAAAATGGGCTCAGACCCCCCAAAATGAGATCAACCCCCCCAAAATGAGACCAAACCCCCCCAAATCGGCTCCGACCCCCCGAAATCCCCTCCGTTGCCCCCTCCCCAGCCCAGAACTTCCCAAAAACGAGCCCCGGGCGCGGCGGCTCCACGCAGTTTATTTTGGGGTCCCCGCTCAGAGCCTGGAACAGAGAGGGGCAGGGCTCGGGGGGGTCCCCAGATCCGGGGTCCCCCCGCGCCCCCAGACTCACGTGATGGCGCGGAAGCTTCGCTTCTCCACCAGCTTCACCCGGAACCGGCGCCGGAACCTGCGGGCAGCGGGCAGCGGGCAGCGGGCAGCGGGCAGCGGGCAGCGGGCGCGCCCCGATTCGGGGTTCAGCCACTGATTGGGGTTCACCCGAACTTGGGGGTTCACCTGAACTTGGGGGTTCACCTGAACTTGGGGGTTCACCTGAACTTCGGGGTTCACCCACTGAATGGGGGTTCACCTGAACTTGGGGGTTCACCTGAACTTGGGGGTTCACCCACTGAATGGGGGTTCACCTGAACTTTGGGGTTCACCTGAACTTGGGGGTTCACCCACTGAATGGGGGTTCACCTGAACTTGGGGGTTCACCTGAACTTTGGGGTTCGCCCACTAAATGGGGGTTCCACCTGAATTTCGGGGTTCCACCTGAACTTTGGGGTTCACCTGAACTTCGGGGTTCACCCACTGAATGGGGGTTCACCTGAACTTGGGGGTTCACCTGAACTTCGGGGTTCACCCACTGAATGGGGGTTCACCCGAACTTGGGGGTTCGCCTGAACTTGGGGGTTCACCTGAACTTTGGGGGGTTTCACCTGAACTTTGGGGTTCACCTGAACTTTGGGGTTCGCCCACTATTTGGGGGTTCCACCTGAACTTGGGGGTTCACCTGAACTTTGGGGTTCACCTGAACTTTGGGGGGTTTCACCTGAACTTTGGGGTTCACCCACTATTTGGGGGTTCACCTGAATTTCGGGGTTCACCCACTATTTGGGGGTTCCACCTGAATTTTGGGGGTCTTCACCTGAATTTTGGGGGTTTCACCTGAATTTTGGGGGCCTTCACCTGAACTTCGGGGGGTTTCACCTGAACTTTGGGGGGTTTCACCTGAACCTTGGGGTTTTCACCCAAATTTTGGGGGTTTTCACCTGAATTTTGGGGGGTTTCACCTGAATTTTGCGGGTTCACCCACAATTTGGGGGTTCCACCTGAACTTCGGGGGGTTTCACCTGAACTTTGGGGGGTCTTCACCTGAATTTTGGGGGTCTTCACCTGAATTTTGGGGGTTTTCACCTGAACTTTGGGGGTTTTCACCTGAATTTTGGGGGGTTTCACCTGAATTTTGGGGGTTTTCACCTGAATTTTGGGGGTCTTCACCTAAATTTTGGGGGTTTTTAGGTGAATTTTGGGGGTTTCACCTGAATTTCGGGGGATTTCACCTGAATTTCAGGGTTTTACCCACAATTTGGGGGTTTCACCTGAATTTCGGGGGTTTTCACCTAAATTTTGGGGGGTTTCACCTGAATTTTGGGAGGTTTCACCTGAATTTTAGGGATTTTCACCTGAATTTTGGGGGTTTTCACCTGAATTTTGGGGCTTTTTAGGTGAATTTTGGGGTTTATCACGTGAATTTTGGGGTTTATCACGTGAATTTTGGGGTTTTCCCCCTGAATTTTGGGGTTTTACCCTGAATTTTGGGGGTTCTCCTTGAATTTTGGGTTTTTTTCCCGTGAATTTTGGGGATTTTTCCTGTGAATTTCGGGGTTATTCCCGTGAATTTTAGGGGTTTTCCCTGAATTTTGGGGTTTTTCCCCTGAATTCTGGGGTTTTCCCAGGAATTTTAGGGTTTTTCTCTGAATTTTGGGGGTTTTCCCCTGCATTTTAGGGGGGTTTCCCTGAATTTTGGCATTTCCCCCCCAAATTTTGGGGTTTTCCTCCTGAATTTTGGGGTTTCCTACTAACTTTGGGTTTTTTCCCCCCAAATTCAAGATTTCCCCTCAAATTTTGTTTTTCCCCCTGAATTTTGGGTTTCCCCCTGAATTTTGGGGTTTCCCCGGGAATTTTGGGGATTTCCCCCTGAATTTTGGCATTTCTCCCCCAAATTTTGGGGTTCTCCTCCTGAATTTTGGGGTTTCCTGCTAACTTTGGGTTTTTCCCCCCAAACTTTGGGTTTTTTCCCCCCAAATTCGAGATTTCCCCCCAAATTTTGGGTTTTTTCCCCTGAATTTTGGGTTTCCCCCCTGAATTTTGGGTTTCCCCCCCGAATTTTGGGTTTTTTCCCCCAAATTTTGGGTTTTCCCCCCACTCACTTGGCCCTCTCGCGGGGCTCGATCATGTTCCTCCTCTGGAGGCTCTTGAAGCGATCCCGGAGGACGCTGCCCTCGGGCTGCAAATTTGGGACGTTCCCAAAAATCCTTTTTAGGCTTTTCCCACTTTTTGGGACCTCAGGAACCTCCCCCCAAAATCCCACCCCCCCAAAAAAAAAACCCAAAACGATTTTGGGGTCTCAGCAGCCTCAGCCTCCCCCGGGGTCTCGTCCACGCGACAAAACCCCGGGACCCCAAATCCTTCACATTCCCAAATCTGGGAATTCTCACAGCGCAAGGATGGGTCTCATCACGGGCGGCTGCGACCCCAAAAATCCCTAAAAATTCCCCCAAAAATTACCCCAAAAATCCCTCAAAAAAGCCGCCCAGAATCCCCGAAAAAATCCTCCCAAAAATTCCCCCAAAAAAACAAAAATTCCCCCAAAAATCCCTCAAACCCTCCCTCAGAATTCCCGAAAAAATCGTCCCAAAAATCCCCCAAAAACCAAATAAAAATCCCCCTAAAAATTCCCCAAAAATCCTCCAAAAATCCCCACAAAAATCCCCCTAAAAAATCCCAAAAAAATCCCCGCAAAAAACCCCCCAAAAATCCTCAAAAATCCCCCCAAAATCCTCCAAAAAACCCAAAAAATTCCCCTAAAAATCCTCAAAATAGCTCCCCAAAATCCCCCCCAAAAAACCAAAAATCCCCCTAAAAATCCCCAAAAGGCCAAAAATCCCCCTAAAAATGCCTCAAAAAAACCATAAAAAAATCCTCCCAGAATCCCCCCAAAAATCCCCGAAAAGCCCAAAAAAATCCCCCCAAAAACCACAAAAATCCCCCTTAAAATCCCAAAAAAATCCCCCCCAAAAAACCAAAAAATCCCCCTAAAAATTCCTCAAAAAAAATCCCCCAGAATCCCCTCAAAAATCCCCAAAACTCAAAAATCCCCCCAAAATCCCCCCAAAACTCCCCGAGAAGTGGATTTCCGCAGCGCGCACCCGGAGGCGCCGCAGGGACTCGGCGAGTTCCTCGCTCAGCTGCACCTCGGGCCCGGCGTCCTCGTACCTGCAGAGCCCCAAAATCGGCACCTTCGGCCTCAAAATGGGGGGGATCATCCCAAAACCATCCCAAAATCCTCTCCCCAAAATCCTCTCCCCAAATCCTCTCCCCAAAATCCCCATTCCTCCCTCCCCAAATCCCATTTTCCTCCCCCAAAATCCCCATTTTTTCCCACCCCAAATCCCATTTCCCCCCCAAATTCCCATTTTTTCCCACCCCAATCCCCATTTCCCTCCCCACACTCCCATATTCTCATCCAAATCCTCCTCTCCCCCCAAATCCCATTTTTCCCTCCCCACACCCCAAAATCCCCATTTTTCTCCCCTCAGTCCCCAAAATCCCCATTTTTCCCCCCCCAAATCCTCATTTTTTCCCCCAAAATCCCCGTTTTTTCCCCCCAAATCCCCATTTTTCCCTCCCCAACCCCCAAAATCCCAGTTTTTTCCCCACAAAATCCCCATTATTTCCCCCCAAATCCCCATTTCTTTTCCCTCAAATCCCCATTCCCCCCCCACACCCCAAAATCCCCGTTTTCCCCCCAAATCCCTGTTTTTCCCCCCAAATCCCCATTTTTTCCCCCCAAATCCCCGTTTTTTCCCCCAAAATCCCCGTTTTTCCCCCCAAAATCCCCATTTTTCCCCCCAAAATCCCCATTTTTCCCCCCAAATCCCCATTTTTCCCCCCAAATTTCCATTTTTCCCCCCAAATCCCCATTTTTCCCCCCAAATCCCCATTTTTCCCCCCAAATCCCCATTTTCCCCCCCAGATCCCCATTTTTTCCCCCAGATCCCTGTTTTTCCCCAAAATCCCCATTTTTCCCCCCAAATCCCCGTTTTCCCCCCCCCCCAGATCCCCATTTTTCCCCAAAATCCCCGTTTTTCCCCCCAAATCCCCATTTTTCCCCCCAAATCCCCGTTTCCCCCCCCCCCCAGATCCCCATTTTTCCCCCCAAAATCCCCATATTTCCCCCCAAATCCCCGTTTTTCCCCAAAATCCCCGTTTTTTCCCCCAAAATCCCCGTTTTTCCCCACCGGAGCGGTCCCAGCCGTTTGGGGGCCGTTTCCCGCAGGCGCCGCTGCCGCTCCCGCAGCCGCCGGCGCCGCTGCAGCTCCGCGTCCCGCAGGCGCAGCGCCCGGCGCAGCGCGCGCAGCCGGAACAGCCCCTGGCGCCGCTGCAGCGCCAGCCGGGCACGGGCACGGGCACCGGCCTGGGAAAATCCCAAAAATCCATCATTGATCCCATAAATCCATCATTGATCCATCCCTGATCCCATAAATCCATCATTGATCCCATAAATCCATCATTGATCCATCCCTGATCCCATAAATCAATCATTGATCCCATAAATCCATCAAGGATCCCATAAATCCATCAAGAATCTCATAAATGCATCATTGATCCCACAAACCCAGCCCTGATCCCATAAATCCATCCCCAGTCCCGTCCCTGAGGCGCAGCCGGAACAGCCCCTGGCGCCGCTGCAGCGCCAGCCGGGCACGGGCACGGGCACCGGCCTGGGAAAAACCCAAAATTCCATCATTGATCCATCATTGATCCATCATTGATCCCAAAAATCCCTCATTGATCCATCCCTGATCCCATAAATCCATCATTGATCCCATAAATCCATCCCCAGTCCCGTCCCGCAGGCGCAGCCGGAACAGCCCCTGGCGCCGCTGCAGCGCCAGCCGGGCACGGGCACGGGCACCGGCCTGGCAGAGATCCCAAAAATCCATCATTGATCCATCATTGATCCATCATTGATCCCATAAATCCATTATTGATCCCATAAATCCATCATTGATCCATCATTGATCCCAAAAATCCATCAGGGGTCCCATAAATCCATCCCTGATCCCATAAATCAATCATTGATCCCATAAATCCATCAGGGGTCCTATAAATCTATCCCTGATCCCACAAACCCATCCACGATCCCATAAATGCATTGTTGATCCCATAGATTCATCATGGAAGCCATAAATCCATCATTGATCCCATAAATCCACCAGAGATCCCATAAATCCATCCCTGATCCCATAAATGCATCAGGGATCCCACAAACCCAGCCCTGATCCCATAAATCCTTCAGGAATCCCATAAATCCATCCCTGATCCCATAAATCCATCATTGATCCCATAAATCCATCCCTGATCCCATAAATCTATCCCTGATCCCATAAATCCATCCCTGATCCCATAAATCCATCCCTGATCCCATAAATCCATCCCTGATCCCATAAATCTATCCCTGATCCCATAAATGCATCAGGGATCCCATAAATGCGTCAGGGATCCCATAAATCATCCCTGATCCCATAAATCAATCATTGATCCCATAAATCCATCCCTGATCCCATAAATCAATCATTGATCCCATAAATCCATCCCTGATCCCGACCCCAATCCCTTCAATCCCGCCCCCAATCCCAATTTTTCACCTTCTCCCTCTGCTCCTTCTCCCGGCGCCGCTGTTTTTCCGTTTTCCGGCCGGGCTGTTCCCGTTTTCGGGGCGGGTTCTGCTCCTCCTCCCGATCTTCATCCCGCTCCTCCTCCTCCTCCTCCTCCTCCAGCAGCCCCTGCAGCTGCTCCCGCAGCACGGCCTCCTGCGGGACCCCAATTCCGAGCTCAGACCCCAAATTCCGAGCTCAGACCCCAATTCCGAGCTCAGACCCCAAATTACAGAGCTCAGACCCCAAATTCCGAGCTCAGACCCCAATTCCGAGCTCAGATCCCAAATTCCGAGCTCAGACCCCAAATTCCGAGCTCAGACCCCAAATTCCAAGCTCAGACCCCAAATTCCGAGCTCAGACCCCAAATTCCGAGCTCAGATCCCAAATTCCAAGCTCAGATCCCAAATTCCGAGCTCAGAACCCAAATCCGGGGCTCAGACCCCAAATTCCGAGCTCAGACCCCAAATTCCGAGCTCAGACCCCAAATTCCGAGCTCAGACCCCAAATTCCAGAGCTCAGACCCCAAATTCCGAGCTCAGACCCCAAATTCCGAGCTCAGACCCCAAATTCCAAGCTCAGATCCCAAATCCGGGGCTCAGACCCCAAATTCCAGAGCTCAGACCCCAAATCCGGGGCTCAGACCCCAAATTCCGAGCTCAGACCCCAAATTCCGAGCTCAGACCCCAAATTCCGAGCTCAGACCCCAAATTCCAAGCTCAGATCCCAAATCCGGGGCTCAGACCCCAAATTCCAGAGCTCAGACCCCAAATCCGGGGCTCAGACCCCAAATTCCAGAGCTCAGACCCCAAATTCCAGAGCTCAGACCCCAAATCCGGGGCTCAGACCCCAAATTCCGAGCTCAGATCCCAAGTTCCGAGCTCAGATCCCAAATTCCAGAGCTCAGACCCCAAATTCCAGAGCTCAGATCCCAAATCCGGGGCTCAGACCCCAAATTCCAGAGCTCAGACCCCAAATCCGGGGCTCAGACCCCAAATTCCAGAGCTCAGACCCCAATTCCGAGCTCAGACCCCAAATTTGGGATTCCAGACCCCAAATCCCAGGCCCAGACCCCAAAATTGGGATCCCAGTCCCCAAATCCCAGGCCCAGACCCCAAATTTGGGATTCCAGACCCCAAATCCCAGGCCCAGACCCCAAATTTGGGATTCCAGACCCCAAATCCCAGGCCCAGACCCCAAATTTGGGATCTCAGACCCCAAATCCCAGGCCCAGACCCCAAATTGGGATTCCAGACCCCAAATCCCAAGCCCAGACCCCAAAATTGGGATTCCAGAGCCCAAATCCCAGGCCCAGACCCCAAATTTGGGATTCCAGACCCCAAATCCCAGGCCCAGACCCCAAATTTGGGATTCCAGACCCCAAATCCCAAGCCCAGAGCCCAAAATTGGGATTCCAGACCCCAAATCCCAAGCCCAGAGCCCAAAATTGGGATTCCAGACCCCAAATCCCAGGCGCACACCCCAAATTTGGGATCCCAGTCCCCAAATCCCAGGCTCAGACTCCAAAATTGGGATTCCAGACCCCAAATCCCAGGCGCACACCCCAAATTTGGGATCCCAGTCCCCAAATCCCAGGCTCAGACTCCAAAATTGGGATCCCAGTCCCCAAATCCCAGGCGCAGAGCCCAAATTTGGGATTCCAGACCCCAAATCCCAGGCCCACACCCCAAATTTGGGATTCCAGACCCCAAATCCCAGGCCCAGACCCCAAATTTGGGATTCCAGAGCCCAAATCCCAGGCCCACACCCCAAATTTGGGGCCCCACCTGCGAGGGCGGCTCCTCGGTGACCTTCAGCCTCCTCTCCACCTTCTCCTCCTCCCTCCTCCTCCTCGTCTCCACCTCCAGCGCCCGCAGCAGCAGCTCCTGCCAAAGGGGAACCGTCACCCCAAAAAACACCAAAAACACCCCAAAACTACACCAAAAACACCCCAAAACTACGTCAAAAACCACCCCAAAATCTACAACAAAACTACTCCAAAAACCACCCCAAAAACTACAGCAAAACTACACCAAACGTACCTAAAAACCACCCCAAAAGCACCCCAAAAACTGCCCAAAAAACTCCCCAAAACCTACAACAAAACTACCCAAAAACCACCCCAGAAACTGCACCAAAATTATCCCAAAAGTCCTTGAAAACTACACCAAAACCATCTTAAAATCACCCAAAAGCCACCCCAAAACTACCTCGAAAACGACACCAAAACTACCCCAAAATCCCCCAAAAATCACCCCAAAACCTACAGGAAAATGACCACAAAATCACCCAAAAACCACCCCAAAACGACCCCAAAATCACCCAAAATTACCCCAAAAGCACTCCAAAAAACCTCCCCAAGCCCCCCAAAATCCCTCATAGACCCCAAAGTCCCCACAAAACCCCCCCCTGAACCCCCAAAACCCCTCATAGTCCCCCAAAAACCCCTCACAGACCCCCAAAAACCCATCATGACCCCCAAAAACCCATCATGACCCCCAAAAACCCCTCACAGACCCCCAAAAATCCCTCATAGCCCCCCAAAATCCCTCACAGACCCCAAAAAATCCCTCACAGACCCCCAAAAGTCCCTCACAGAGCCCCCAAAATCCCTCATAGGCCCCCAAAAATCCCTCACAGAGCCCCCAAAATCCCTCATAGCCCCAAAAAATCCCTCACAGCCCCCCAAAAACCCCTCACAGACCCCCAAAAACCCATCATGACCCCCAAAAACCCATCATGACCCCCAAAAATCCCTCACAGACCCCCAAAATCCCTCATAGGCCCCCAAAAATCCCTCACAACCCCCATAACTCCCCCAAAAACCCCTCCTGACCCCCCAAAACCCCTCCAGACCCCTCAGAACCCCTCATGCCCCCCAAATCGCTCCAGAGCCCCCCAAAACCCCTCCTGACCCCCCAAAAACCCCTCACAGACCCCCAAAAATCCCTCAAAGCCCCCAAAAACCCCTCACAGCCCCCCATAACTCCCCCAAAACCCCTCACAGCCCCCCAAAAACCCCTCACAGCCCCCCATAACTCCCCCAAAACCCCTCACAGCCCCCCAAAAACCCCTCACAGCCCCCCATAACTCCCCCCAAAGCCCCTCCTAGCCCCCCAAAACCCCTCCAGCCCCCCCAAAACCCCTCACAGCCCCCCCAAGCCCCCCAAACCTGGTGGTCCTGGAAGGGGGGGTTGTAGGAGCCCCCCTGGCCGATGACCTCCACGGGGGGGAGGGGCGAGGGCTTGGCCTGGAGCCGGGGGGGGCGCTGGGAACGGGGGGACACCCCAAAATCAGAGCCCGGCCCGGGGGGCAGAGGGGACCGGGGCTCCCAGCGGGATTTGGGGGGTCCCAGGGGGATTTGGGGGGAGGCAGAGGGGATTTGGGGGGTCCCAGCGGGATTTGGGGGGTCCCAGGGGGATTTGGGGGGGGTTCAGAGGGGGTTTGGGGGGGTCCCAGCGGGATTTGGGGGGGTTAAGAGGGGATTTGGGGGGGTCCCAGCGGGATTTGGGGGGTCCCAGGGGGATTTTGGGGGGGGTCAGAGGAGATTTGGGGGCTCCCAGGGGGATTTTGGGGGAATCCCAGGGGGATTTGGGGGGGGTTCAGAGGGGGTTTGGGGGGTCCCAGCAGGATTTGGGGGAATCCCAGGGGGATTTTGGGGGGGGTCAGAGGAGATTTGGGGGCTCCCAGGGGGATTTTGGGGGAATCCCAGGGGGATTTTGGGGGGGGTCAGAGGAGATTTAGGGGGTCCCAGGGGGATTTTGGGGGAATCCCAGGGGGATTTTGGGGGGGGGCAGAGGGGATTTGGAGGATCCCAGAAAGATTTTGGGGGTCCCAGGGGGATTTGTGGGGGGTTCACAGGGGGTTTGGGGGTCCCAGGGGGATTTTGGGGGGGTCAGAGGGGATTTGGGGGGTCCCAGGGGTGTTTTTGGGGCCCCAGAGGTGTTTTTGGGGTCCCAGAGGTGGTTTTGGGGTGTTTTGGGGTATTCTTGGGGTCCCAAGTGTATTTTTGCGGTCCCAGGGTTGGTATTGGGGTCCCAGGGCCGTTTTGGAATGTTTTTGGGAGTCCCAGGGCCGTTCTGGGTTATTTTTGGGGTGTTTGGGGCTATTTTTGGGGTCCCAGGGCCGTTTTGGGGTGTTTTGGGGGTCCCAGGGCCATTCTGGGTTATTTTTGGGGTGTTTGGGGCTATTTTTGGGGTCCCAGGGGTGTTTTGGGGGTCCCAGGGCCATTCTGGGGTGTTTTTGGGATGTTTTGGGCTATTTTTGGGGTCCCAGAGGTGTTTTGGGGTGTTTTTGGGGTCCCAGGGCCGTTCTGGGTTATTTTGGGGTGTTTTGGGCTATTTTTGGTGTCCCAGGGCCGTTCTGGGGTGTTTTGGGGTGTTTTTGGGGTCCCAGGGCCGTTCTGGGGTGTTTTTGGCGTGTTTTGGGGTGTTTTTGGGGTCCCAGGGCCGTTCTGGGGTGTTTTTGGGGTGTTTTGGGGTGTTTTTGGGGTCCCAGGGCCGTTCTGGGGTGTTTTTGGGGTGTTTTTGGGGTCCCAGGGCCGTTCTGGGGTGTTTTTGGCGTGTTTTGGGGTCCCACCTGCACCCTGAGCCTCTTGGTCTGCTGCAGGTACCAGGGGTCCTGCCCGGCCAGGGGCGCGTCCAGCGGGTCTGGGGGGGCACGGGGAGCTCAGCGAGGGGTCCCCAAAACCCCCCCAGCCCCAATTCCGACCCCCAACCCCAAATCACCCCCAAAAAAATCACCCTCAGGACCCCCAACTCCCCCAAATTTTAACAAAACCGCTAAAAATTATCCCCAGAACCCCAAAAATCCCCCCCAAGTTTTAACAACTCCCCAAAAATTGCACCCCCAACCCCAAATCCCCCCAAATTTTAACAAGCCCCCCTAAAATCCCACCCAAACCCCCCAAATTTCCCCAAGCCCCCCAAAATTCCACCCAAACCCCCCCAAGTTTTACCAAGATTCCCCAAACCCCCCCAAATTTTAACAATCCCCCCAAAAATCCCACCCAAATCCCCCAAATTGTAACAAACCTTCCCAAAACTACCGAAAATCCCCCCCAACCCCCACAAATTGCCAAGCCCCCCCAAATTTCCCCCCAAACCCCCCAAATTTTACCTAACCCCCCCAAACCCCCCAAATTTCCCCAAGCCCCCCCAAATTTCCCCAAAATCCCCCTAAACCCCCCAAATTTCCCCAAAATTCCCCCAGATTTCCCAAAAAGCCCCCCCAACCCCCCCGAATTTCTTCAAAAAGCCCCCCCAAACCCCCCAAATTTCCCCAAAAGCTCCCCAAAATCCCACCCAAACCCCCCCAAATTTTACCAAACCCCCCCAGAATCCCACCCAATCCCCCCAAAATTTCCCCAAAATATCCCCTAAACCCCCCAAATTTCCCCAAAATCCCCCTAAACGCCCCAAATTTCCCCCAAATGCCCCCCAAACTTCCCCGAAATCCCACCCAAACCCCCCCAAATTTTACCAAACCCCCCAAAATCCCACCCAAACCCCCCCAAATTTTCCCAAGCCCCCACAAATCCCCCCCAAATTTCCCCAAAATCCCCCCCAAACTTCCCTGAAATCCCACCCAAACCCCCCCAAATTTTACCAAGCCCCCACAAATCCCCCCCAATCCCCCCAAATTTCCCCAAAATCCCCCCCAAACCCCTCAAACTTCCCCGAAATCCCACCCAAACCCCCCCAAATTTTCCCAAACCCCCCAAAATCCCACCCAATCCCCCCAAATTTCCCCAGACCCCCCCAGCCCCCCCGAGCCCCTCTCACTGTGCTCCCCCCAGATGTCGTAGAAGGGGCGCTGGGGGTCGGAGCGGCCGAGCTCGGGCGGTTTTTGGGGGGTCCCGCCGCCCCCCCGGGCCAGCCGGGCCCGCAGGCGCCGCTCCGCCCGCGGGAACTCCCCAATTTCCGCTTTTTTCTCCCAAAACTGCCGCCGGCGCCGCTCCTTCCGCCCGTTGGGGGTCTGGTAGGCACAGATGCTGCGGGACCCCCAAAATCAGCCCAAAATCAGCCCCAAATACCCCAAAAATGAGTCCAAATTCACCCAAAAATTACTCCCAAATCCCCCCAAAAATTAACCCAAATCCACCCAAAAATGAGCCCCAAATCTCCCCAAAATAGGACCCCAAAAATGGGAACCCAAAAATGGGAACCCAGAACTTGGGGAAGTGGAATCCTGAGAGGATTCCAGGGGATCCCAGGGGAATTTTGGGGATGCCACGGGGATTTTGGGAGGTCCCTGAGAGGATTTTTGGGGGATCCTGGAGGAGTTTGGGGGTCCCTGAGGGGAATTTGGGGACAAATTACCCAAAATCCCGATTTTTGAGCTCCAGTTTTTGTGGGGACTCACTTTTTGGGGGGCGGCACCTTGGAGAGTGGCTGCAGCACCAGGTCCACGTGCAGGGGCTTCTGGGGGGGCTTCTTGGGGGGCTTCTTCTTCTTCAGGGGCTGGCCTGGGGGGTCAGGGGCACCCCAAAACCCTCAGGGGGGATCCCCCAAAAATGAGCCCCAAATCCTCCCAGAAATTACCCCAAATCCTCCCAAAAATAATCACAAAATCCTCCCAAAATTACCCCCAAATCTTCCCAAAAATGATCCCCAAATCCCCCAAATCCTCCCAAAAATGATCCTCAAATCCTCCCAAAAATGATCCCAAATCCTCCCAAAAATAACCCCAAATCCTCCCAAAAATAACCCCAAATCACCCCAAAAATGATCCCAAAATCCTCCCAAAAATGATCCCAAATCCTCCCAAAACCCGGGGGGGTCAGGGGCACCTCGGGGAGGGGGATTTTGGGGTGAAATCCTCACTTTTGGGGGCGCTGCCGGTGTCCAGGAAGAAAAGGTCCTCGTTGGGCTGCTCGGAGATCAGGCCCCTGCAAGGGACCCCAAAAATCCAGAGATTTACCCCAAAATTGGGGCGTCGCCCCCAAAATTGGGGAGTCAACCCTAAACCTGGAGAACCACCCCAAAAACTGAAGATTACCCTAAAATTTGAGATCCTGCTAAAATGAGAGATTCAATCAAAAATTACAAATCACCCTAAAATTAAAGATCCCTCCCTAAACCCCCTCTGGGACCCCCTAAAAACCCCTCAGACCCCCCCAAAACCACACTGACACCCCCAAATCCCCTCAGGACCCTCAAAATCTCACTGAGATCCCCCCAAATCCCCTCAGGACCCTCAAAATCCCCTCAAGACCCACCAAAATCCCACTGAGACCCCCCCAAACCCCTCAGGATTCCCCAAAACCCCTCAGGATTCCCCAAAGCCCCTCAGGACCCACCAAAACCCCTCAGGACCCCTCAGAACCCCCCAAAATCCCACTGAGATCCCCCCAAAGCCCCTCAGGACCCACCAAAACCCCTCAGGACCCCCCAAAACCCCTCAGGACCCCTCAGAACCCCCCAAAATCCCACTGAGACCCCCCCAAATCCCCTCAGAACCCCCAAAATCCCACTGAGACCCCCCCAAATCCCCTCAGGACCCCCCTCAGGACCCCTCAGAACCCTCCAAAATCCCACTGAGATCCCCCCAAAACCCCTCAGGACCCCCCAAAGCCCCTCAAGACCCACCAAAATCCCACTGAGACCCCCCCCAAACCCCTCAGGACCCCCCAAAACCCCTCAGGACCCCCCAAAACCCCTCAGGACCTCCTCAAAGCCCTTCAGGACCCCCCAAAGCCCCTCAGGACCCCTCAGAACCCCCCAAAATCCCACTGAGACCCCCCCAAAACCCCTTTAGAACCCCCCAGATCCCTTCAGGACCCCCCAGATCCCCTCAGGACTCCCCAAAATCCTTTCAGGACCCCCCAGATCCCCTCAGGACTCCCCAAAACCCCTCAGGACCCCCCAGATCCCCTCAGGACCCCCCAGATCCCCTCAGGACCCCCCAGATCCGCTCAGGACGCCCCAGCTCCCCTCAGGACGCCCCGCTCACCCCGCCGCCCGCTCCTGCAGCCCCACATCCTCCAGGAAATCGCCGATTTCGCGGCCCAGCCGCGCCTCGGGGCCGCTCCAGCGCTTCCAGCCCTTCTTGCGGTTGCGGGGCCCGCGGCAGCGGCGCCGGGAGGCGGCGGCGGGGCCGGCGCGGCCCGCGGGGTTGAAGGCGAGGAACTCCTCGGCCGCCGCCATTTCGTGAGGGAGCGGCGGGAAGGAACCGGAAACGCCCTGAAGCAACTTCCGGCCGCCGCGGCGGCAAAAAGGGCGGGAAGAGCTGGGGGCCGCCATCTTAAGGAAGGGAGTGACGCGGTGGCGCCGCCATGTTTGGGAAGGGCGCGGGGGTGGAGATTTGCGCAAAAAGCGGGTTTGAAACGCGTTAAAAACACGCCCAGGATTCCTGAACCTCCCAGACTTGCCACGAGTCCTCTCGGGTGTGCCCCAAGCCCCGCAAAACCATCCCCGAGCGCCGCGGGGAGGAAGGGCCGTGGGCAACGTGGTCGCCATCTTTAGGAAGGGCGGGAATCTTTCCGTGGCCGTCTTGGGAAGGACTGGAAAAGCCTGGCGCCCTCACGGGAAACACCGGAAGTTCTCCTGTCGCCATCTTTGAAATGGGCGGAAAAGTTGCGTCGCCGTTTGGGCAAGGGCCTGACGCCATCTTGGGGAGGTCAAGGCCCATCAGCAGCTGAGGGGGGATGACCCCAAATCCCCCCAAAAATGAGCCCAAAATACCCCCAAAAAAGAGTCCAAAATCCCCTCAAAATCAGCACAAAATTCCCCTAAAAATAATCACAGAGTCTCCCCAAAATGATCCCCAAACCCCCCAAAAATGAGCCCCGAAACCCCCCCAAGACCGAGCCCAAATCCCCCCACAATGAGCACAAAATCCCCCAAAAATGATCCCCAAATCCCCCCAAATGAGCCCAAAATCCCCTCAAAAATAATCCCCGAATCACCCCAAAATGAGCACAAAATCCCCCCAAAATGAGCACAAAATCCCCCCAAAATGAGCCCAAAATTCCTCCAAAAATAATCCCCGAATCTCCCCAAAATGATCCCCAAATCCACAGAAATAAGCCCCAACCCCCCCAAGAACGAGCCCAAAATGAGCCCCAAATTCCCCCAAATGAGCCCAAAATCCCCCAAAAATTACCCCAAATCCCCCAAAAATGAACCCCAAATCCCCCAAAAATGTTCCCTCACCCCAAAATTCAGGAGAGCTCCTCCAGCCCTGCTCTGCCTTTATTGGGGTCCCTGATTTTTGGCTATTTCTGGGTGGAATTTTGGCTATTTCTGGGTGGGTTTTTGGCTATTTCTGGGTGGATTTTTGGGCAGGTTTTTGGCTATTTCTGGGTGGGATTTTGGCATTTTCGGGCTCACTCCGCGGAGCCCTCGTGCCTCCTCTTGGAGGGTGGCACCAGGCGCGGCGGCATCCGCGAATCCGATTTTTGGCTGTTTCTGGGTGGATTTTTGGTTATTTCTGGGTGGATTTTGGTTGGGTTTTTGGCTATTTCTGGGCAGATTTTTGGGCTATTTCTGGGTGGATTTTTGGCTATTTCTGGGTAGATTTTGAGCAGGGTTTTGGCTATTTCTGGGTGGATTTTTGGCTGTTTCTGGGCGGATTTTTGGCTATTTCTGGGTGGATTTTGGTCGGGTTTTGGCTATTTCTGGGCGGGTTTTCGGGGTTTTCAATGGGATTTTTCGGGCTCACTCCGCTGAGCCCTTGTGCCTCCTCTTGGAGGGCGGCACCAGGCGTGGCAGCATCCGCGAATCCGATTTTTGGCTATTTCTGGGTGGATTTTGGTCGGGTTTTTGGCTATTTCTGGGCGGATTTTTGGGCTGTTTCTGGGTGGATTTTTGGCTATTTCTGGGTGAATTTTGGTTGGGCTTTTGGCTATTTCTGGGTGAATTTTGGTCGGGTTTTTGGCTATTTCTGGGCGGATTTTGGTCGGGTTTTTGGCTATTTCTGGGCGGATTTTTGGGCTGTTTCTGGGTGGATTTTTGGCTATTTCTGGGTGAATTTTTGGGCTGTTTCTGGGTGGATTTTTGGCTATTTCTGGGCGGGTTTTCGGGGTTTTCAATGGGATTTTTCGGGCTCACTCCGCCGAGCCCTTGTGCCTCCTCTTGGAGGGCGGCACCAGGCGCGGCGGCAGGTCGGCGGGCAGCCCCCGTCCCTCCAGCTTGGCCCCGATCAGGTGCCCGGCCAGCGCGAACTCCTCGTGGTCCAGCATGCCGTCCCTGTCGACGTCGCTGAGCTGCCAGATGCGCCCCAGCACGGAGCTGGGCAGCTTGCTGGCCACCATCCAGCCCTTGGCGCGCCGCCCGCTCAGCTTGCCGCCGCTGGGCGCCAGCCCGTAGAAGATCTCGTCGTACTTGGCCTTGTCCTTCATCACCACCCACTCCTCGTCGTCGTCCTCCTCGTCGTCCTCGTCGTCGTCGTCCTCGCGGCCGAAGGGCCCCAGGGCCCCGTCGAAGGCGCCGCCGCGCACGCCGGGCTGGGCGGGCGCCGCGCGGGCCAGCAGCGGGCTCAGCGCCGGCAGGTCCCGGCCCAGCAGCTCCTCCAGCCCCGCCAGCAGCCGCCGCTTCGGCCGCGGCAGCCGCGACGGCTCCCGCGACAGCAGCTGCTCCTGGGGGGACACGTGGCGGGACACGGGGCGTGAAAAATCTCCAGATCACGCCAAACCCACAAATTCCCCCGGATCTGTCTGGATTCCCACCAGATCGCCTTGGATTCCCCGGGATGGGATCACCCAGAGATCCCGGGAGCGGTCTGAGAGATCCCCAGATACCCCCAGAACCCCCTGGATCCCCCCAGATACCCCTGGATCTCCTCAGATCCCCCCCAGATCTGCCTGGATCCACCCAGATCCCCTCAGATACCCCCCAGATCCCCCCAAATTCCCTTCAGATCCCCCCCAAATACCCCCAAATCCCCTCAGATCCCCCCAAATCCCCTCAGATTCCACTCAGAGCCCCCCAAATCCCATCAGATCCCCCCGGATCCCTCGGGATTCCCCCCAAATTCCTTTCAGATCCCCCTCAGATGACCCCATATCCCTCCAAATCCTCCCAAACTCCTTTCAGATCCCGCCCGGATCCCCCCAAATCCTCCCAAACTCCCTTCAGATCCCCCTCAGATCCCCCCAAATCCCGTCAGATCCCCCCAAATCCCCCCAAATCCCCCCAAATCCCCTCAGATCCCCCCAAATCCCCCCAAATCCACTCAAATGCCCCCAAATCCCCTCAGATCCCCCCAAATCCCCTCAGATCCCCCCAAATCCCCCCAAATCCCCTCAAATCCCCTCAGATCCCCCCAAATCCCCTCAGATTCCACCCAGATCCCCCCGGATCCCCGGGATCCCCGGCCGGCTCACCTGGATGTGGGCGCAGTCGTGCAGCTCTCCGGCCGGGATGCGCAGCTCGCTCTGGATCCGGGCCAGCAGCGCCGGCAGCCGCTGCTCCAGACGCCGCCGGCGCCCGCCCGGCAGCGCCGGCAGCTCCCGCCGCAGCCGCCGCAGCAGCAGCGCCTGCACCTGCACCGGGAGAGGCACCGGGATCCAACGGGAGCCACCGGGATCCAATGGGATCCAACGGGAGAGGCACCGGGATCCAATGGGAGCCACCGGGATCCAACGGGATCCAACGGGAGCCACCGGGAGCCACCGGGAGAGGCACTGGGATCCAACGGGAGCCACCGGGAGCCACCGGGAGAGGCACCGGGATCCAACGGGAGAGACACCGGGAGCCACCGGGAGCCACTGGGAGCCACTGGGAGCCACCGGGATCCACCGGGAGCCACCGGGAGCCACCGGGAGAGGCACCGGGATCCAACGGGAGAGACACCGGGAGCCACCGGGATCCACTGGGAGCCACTGGGAGCCACCGGGATCCACCGGGAGCCACCGGGAGCCACCGGGAGAGGCACCGGGATCCACCGGGAGCCACCGGGAGCCACTGGGAGCCACCGGGATCCACCGGGATCCACCGGGAGCCACCAGGAGAGGCACCGGGAGCCACCGGGAAAGGCACTGGGATCCAACGGGAGCCACCGGGATCCACCGGGATCCACCGGGAGAGGCACCGGGATCCACCGGGATCCAATGGGAGAGGCACCGGGATCTACCGGGATCCAACGGGATCCAACGGGAGAGGCACCGGGATGCGCCGGGATCCAACAGGATCCAACGGGATGCGCCGGGACGAGCCAGGATCCACCGGGATCCACCGGGATTACCCAACCCCCAGGGATCCCCCAAAGCACCCCCAGGTCCTGCCCCGAGAGCTCCAAGGGGTCTCCAGGAGATCCCAGATCTCCAGAGGCTCTTGGGGGGGTCGAAAGGGGTTTGGGATCAGCCGGGATCCACCGGGATCCACCGGGATCGCCCAACCCACAGGGATCCCCAGATCCCCTCAAACCCCCCCAGATCCCCCCAAACTTTCCTCAAACACCCCCAAACTGCCCTGAAACCCCCCAAAACTTCCCCAAATTCCCCCCAACCCCTCACCTGCACGGCCCTGGCCCGTTTCACCAGGTCGTTGACCTTGCGCGTGGCGGCGTTGGGAGACCCCAAACACCTCCCAAACACCCCCAGATCTCCTCAAACTCCCCTCAAACCTCTCTGGATCCCCCAAATTACCCCAAAGCCCCCCAAAACTTCCCCCAGACCCCTCACCTGCACGGCCCTGGCCCTCTTCACCAGGTCGTTGACCTTGCGCGTGGTGGCGTTGGGAGACAGCAGAACCTCCCAAACACCCCCAGATCTCCTCAAACCCCCCAGATCTCCTCAAACACCCCAAATTACCCCAAAACCCCCCAAATTCCCCCAACCCCTCACCTGCACGGCCCTGGCCCGTTTCACCAGGTCGTTGACCTTGCGCGTGGCGGCGTTGGGAGACCCCAAAGACCTCCCAAACACCCCCAGATCTCCTCAAACCTCCCCAGATCTCCTCAAACCCCCCCAGATCTCCTCAAACACCCCCAAACTGCCCCAAAACCCCCCAAATTCCCCCCAACCCCTCACCTGCACGGCCCGTGCCCGTTTCACCAGGTCGTTGACCTTGCGCGTGGCGGCGTTGGTAGACAGCAGAACCCCCCAAACCCCCCCAGATCTCCTCAAACACCCCCAGATCTCCTCAAACACCCCCAAACTGCCCCGAAACCCCCCAAAACTTCCCCCAGACCCCTCACCTGCACGGCCCGTGCCCGTTTCACCAGGTCGTTGACCTTGCGCGTGGCGGCGTTAGGAGACCCCAAACACCTCCCAAACCCCCCCAGATCTCCTCAAACCCCCCCAGATCTCCTCAAACCCCCCAGATCTCCTCAAACACCCCAAATTACCCCAAAACCCCCCAAATTCCCCCCAACCCCTCACCTGCACGGCCCGTGCCCGTTTCACCAGGTCGTTGACCTTGCGCGTGGCGGCGCGGCGCGGCAGCTCCTGGATCTCGCGGAACAGCTCCTGCTCCTCGAGCTGCAGCAGGCGCCGCAGCTCGTCGCGCCGCCGCGGCCGGTCCCACAGGGAGCCCACGAAGACGCGCGGCACCTCGGCGGCGCCCAGGGCGCGGCCCAGGCTCCAGAGCAGCGCCCCGTAGACGCGCAGCAGCTGCTGCGGCCCCACGGCGTCGGCCTTGTTGAGCACCACGCGCAGCTTCTCCTCGTGGCCCCGCAGCGCCGCCAGCGCCGCCGCCAGCTCCTCCGACACGTCCAGGCGGTGCGCGTCGAACAGCAGCAGCACCAGCGCCGCGCGCTCCGCGAACCAGCGCAGCACGCCCGGGAAGTCATAGCCTGGAGGAGAATATGGAGTTTGATCCCAAAATCCCGATGGAAATCCCAAATTCTGCCCTAATCCCAAATCCATGCGCTCCGCGAACCAGCACAGCGCGCCCGGGAAGTCATAGCCTGGAAGAGAATATGGGGTTGGATCCCAAAATCCCAATGGAAATCCCAAATTCCGTCATAAAACCAAAATAATCCAACCCAAGAACCAGCGCAGCGCGCCCGGGAAGTCATAGCCTGGAAAAAGAGATGGGGTCAGATCCCAAAATCCCGATGGAAATCCCAAATTCTGCCCTAATCCCAAATCCACGCGCTCCGCGAACCAGCGCAGCACGCCCGGGAAGTCATAGCCTGGAAAAAGAGATGGGGTCGGATCCCAAAATCCCGATGGAAATCCCAAATTCCGTCATAAAACCAAAATAATCCAACCCAAGAACCAGCGCAGCACGCCCGGGAAGTCATAGCCTGGAGGAGAATGTGGGGTTGGATCCCAAAATCCCGATAGAAATCCCAAATTCCGTCATAAAACCAAAATAATTCATTGGAGGAACCAGCGCAGCACGCCCGGGAAGTCATAGCCTGGAGGAGAATGTGGGGTTGGATCCCAAAATCCCGATAGAAATCCCAAATTCCGTCATAAAACCAAAATAATTCATTGGAGGAACCAGCGCAGCACGCCCGGGAAGTCATAGCCTGGAGGAGAATGTGGGGTTGGATCCCAAAATCCCGATGGAAATCCCAAATTCTGTCATGAAACCAAAATAATTCATTGGAGGAACCAGCACAGCACGCCCGGGAAGTCATAGCCTGGAAAAAGAGATGGGGTCAGATCCCAAAATCCCGATGGAAATCCCAAATTCTGTCATAAAACCAAAATAATTCATTGGAGGAACCAGCGCAGCACGCCCAGGAAGTCATAGCCTGGAGGAGAATGTGGGGTTGGATCCCAAAATCCCGATGGAAATCCGAAATTCCGTCATAAAACCAAAATAATTCATTGGAGGAACCAGCGCAGCACGCCCGGGAAGTCATAGCCTGGAGGAGAATGTGGGGTTGGATCCCAAAATCCCGATGGAAATCCCAAATTCCGTCATAAAACCAAAATAATTCAACCCAAGAACCAGCGCAGCACGCCCGGGAAGTCATAGCCTGGAAAAAGAGATGGGGTCGGATCCCAAAATCCCGATGGAAATCCCAAATTCTGTCATAAAACCAAAATAATCCAAACCAAGAACCAGTGCAGCACGCCCGGGAAGTCATAACCTAAAAAAATATGGAGTTTGATCCCAAAATCCCAATGGAAATCCTAAATTCTGATAGAAATCCTAAATTCAGCCCTAATCCCAAAATACTCCAACCCAAGAACCAGCGCAGCACCCCCGGGAAGTCGTAGCCTGGAGAAAAATGGGGAGTTTTCCCCTTTTTCCCCTTTTTTCCTTTTCTTCCCATTTCCCCGATTCTCAAAACCTCTTTTCCCACTTTTTTCCCTATTTCCCCATTTCCCCATTCCCAAATCCCCTTTTTTCCCCTTTTTTCCCCATTTCCCCATTCCCAAATCCCCTTTTTTCCCTATTTTCCCATTTCCCCATTCCCAAATCCCATTTTCCCCCTTTTTTCCCTATTTCCCCATTTCTCCCATTCCCAAATCCCCTTTTTTCCCCTTTTTTCCCCTTTTTTCCCCATTTCCCCATTCCCAAATCCCCTTTTTTCCCTATTTTCCCATTTCCCCATTCCCAAATCCCATTTTCCCCCTTTTTTCCCTATTTTCCCATTTCCCCCATTCCCAAATCCCCTTTTTTCCCTATTTTTCCATTTCCCCATTCCC
Source organism: Lonchura striata (assembly GCF_046129695.1). Lineage (NCBI taxonomy): Eukaryota > Metazoa > Chordata > Aves > Passeriformes > Estrildidae > Lonchura > Lonchura striata. Next base: position 5,626,868 of record NC_134633.1, read on the forward strand.
AAATCCCATTTTCCCCCTTTTTTCCCTATTTCCCCATTTCCCCATTCCCAAATCCCCTTTTTTCCCCTTTTTTTCCCATTTCCCCATTCCCAAATCCCCTTTTTTCCCTATTTTCCCATTTCCCCATTCCCAAATCCCACTTTCCCCCTTTTTTCCCTATTTTCCCATTTCCCCATTCCCAAATCCCCTTTTTTCCCCCTTTTTCCCTATTTTCCCATTTCCCCATTCCCAAATCCCCTTTTTTCCCCCTTTTTTCCCTATTTTCCCATTTCCCCCATTCCCAAATCCCCTTTTTTCCCTATTTTTCCATTTCCCCATTCCCAAATCCCCTTTTTCCCCTATTTTCCCATTTCCCCATTCCCAAATCCCCTTTTTTCCCTTTTTTCCCCTTTTTTTCCCTATTTTCCCCACCCCCCTTTGCCCCTCCCCCTCCCTTGGCAGCGGCCGCGGATTTTGGGGTGGGGGAGGAAGCGGGGGAGGGGCCGGGGGGTCCCGGGGGGGTTCGGCCCCGCCTGGAAAATTGGCGAAATTCCCGGGAATTCGGGACGGCCCCGCCCCCCCGCCCCATTTTGGGCACAAGTCCCAAAAACTCCCAAAAAAACCTTAAAATCCGTCCCGGGCAACCCAAAATATCCAAAAACTCCTCAAAATCCGTCCCGGGCAACCCAAAATATCCAAAATTCCCTAAAAACGCCTCGAAATCTGTACCGAGCACCCCAAAATCACCCCTAAAACATCCAAAATATCCAAAATCCCCCAAAATTCCCCAAAACCGCCTCAAAATCCGTCCCGAGCGCCCCAAAATACCCCAAAATACCCAAAATTCCACAAAATTCCCCAAATTCCCACGCGGTTTTTTTTTGTTTTTCCCGGATTTTTTCGGCTTCCGCCCAATTTTGGGACCCCTCCCCCAATTCCGGGACCCCTCCCCAATTTGGGGACCCCTCCCCAATTTTGGGGACCCCTCCCCAATTTGGGGACCCCTCCCCCAATGTTGAGGACCTCCCCCAGTTCTGGGTCCGCCTCCCAGATTTTGGGTTCCCACGCGGATTTTTTTGATTTTTTTGTTTTTTTTCCCGGATTTTTTCCACCCCTCCCCAGTTTGGGGACCCCTCCCCAATTTTGGGGACCCCTCCCCAATTTTGGGACCCCTCACCCCGGCCGATGCTGTTCTTGGTCCCCGCCAGGATGCCGGGGGTGTCGATCAGGGTGATGCTCTCCAGGACCGGATTGTTCAGCGTGGCACAAACGAACCTGGGGGGCCCAAAAAAACCCCAAAGTGACCCAAAATGACCCAAAATAACCCAAAATTAAATAATAATTTAAAAACCCCGCCCCAAAAGCTTCCCCGCCCCGCCCGGAATTCCAGAGGGGTGGCTCATCCCGGGGAGGGGAAAAGGAATGGGGGGAAAGGGGGAAAAATGGAAAAAAAGGGGGGAAATGGGGAAAAAATGAGAGAAAAATGAGAAAAAAAGGGGGAAAGGGGGAAAAAAGGGGAATAAAGGGAAAATATGAGAAAAAAAAAGGGAAAAAAGGGGGGGAAAGGTAAAAAAGGAGAAAAAATTGAGGAAAAAAGGGGGGAAGGGGGAAAAAAGGGGAATAAAGGGAAAATATGAGAAAAAAAAGGGAAAAAAGGGGGGAATGGTAAAAAAGGAGAAAAAATTGAGGAAAAAAGGGGGGGAGGGGGAAAAGGGGGGGAAGGAGAATAAAAGGGGGGAAAAAAGGAGAAAAAATGGTAAAAAATGGGAAAAATTGGGGGGGAAAAGGGGAAAATTGAGAAAAATGGGGGGAAATTGAGAAAAATGGGGGGAAATTGAGAAAAATGGGGGGAAATTGAGAAAAATGGGGGAAAGGGAAAAAATGGAGGGAAAAAGTGGGGGAAATGGGAAAAAAGGGAAAAATGGGGGAGAATGGGGGGAAAATGGGAAAATCAGGAGAACATCTGGGAAAATGGGGGGAAACCAGAGAAAACTGGGGGGAATTGGGGGAAAACAGAGAAATTTGGGGGGAATTGGGGGAAAACAGGGGAAATTGGGGGGAATTGGGGGGAAACTGAGAAAATGGGGGGGAATTGGGGGAAAACAGGGAAAACTGGGGGGAATTGGGGGAAAACAGAGAAAACTGGGGGAAATTGGGGGAAAACAGGGAAAACTGGGGGGAATTGGGGGGAAACTGAGAAAATGGGGGGAAACCAGAGAAAACTGGGGGGAATTGGAGGAAAACAGAGAAATTTGGGGGGAAATTGGGGGAAAACAGAGAAATTTGGGGGGAAATTGGGGGAAAACAGAGAAATTTGGGGGGAAATTGGGGGAAAACGAGGCGGAAACATGGGAAAAGGGGAAATTGGGAAAAGCCGTTGAGGCGGGCGGGACCTGGGGACCCCCGATCCCGGGTGGGTCCCGGGTGGGTCCCGGGTGGATCCCGGGTGGATCCCGGGTGGATCCCGGGTGGATCCCGGGTGGATCCCGGGTGGGTCCCGGGTGGGTCCCGGGTGGGTCCCGGGTGGGTCCCGGGGGGATCCCGGGTGGATCCCGGGTGGGTCCCGGGTGGGTCCTGGGGGGATCCCGGGTGGGTCCCGGGTGGGTCCCGGGTGGATCCTGGGAGGGTCCCGGGGGGATCCCGGGTGGGTCCCGGGTGGATCCCGGGGGGATCCCGGGTTGGTCCCGGGTGGGTCCCGGGTGGATCCCGGGTGGGTCCCGGGGGGATCCCGGGTGGGTCCCGGGTGGATCCCGGGTGGATCCCGGGTTGGTCCCGGGTGGGTCCCGGGTGGATCCCGGGTGGGTCCCGGGTGGGTCCCGGGTGGGTCCCGGGTGGGTCCCGGGGGGATCCCAGTTGAGCCCATGGCAGATCCCAGCATGGACAGCGGTGGATCCCAGAGGATCCCAGCATGGATCCCATCCGAGATCCCATCCCAGATCCCATCATAGATACCGGCATTGATTCCAGTGGATTCCAGTGGATCCCAGCATGGATCCCAGCACCGACCCCATCCCAGATCCCAGCACAGAATCCATCTGAGATCCCAGCACGGATCTCATCCCGGATCCCATCATGGATCTCGGGGTGGATCACAACACAGATCCCATCATTGATCCCATCGGATCCCAATGGATCCCACCCCAGATCCCACCACTGATCCCAGTGAATCCCACCCCAGATCCCATCAGATCCCACCCCAATGCCCTCACCGGTTGAGGAAGGCTCCCCCGAAGGCCTCCAGCTGCCGGAACGGCCCCGGGGATCCACCACGGCACCCATGGATCCCATTGCTGATCCCACCACTGATCCCACCCCAGATCCCACCACTGATCCCATCACTGATCCCACCCCAGATCCCAATGGATCCCGCCCCAATCCCTCACCGGTTGAGGAAGGCTCCCCCGAAGGCCTCCAGCTGCCGGAACGGCCACCGCGGGTCCACCACGGCACCCATGGATCCCACCACTGATCCCACCACTGATCCCATCACTGATCCCAGTGAATCCCACCCCAAATCCAAGTCAATCCCAATGGATCCCACCCCAATCCCCTCACCGGTTGAGGAAGGCTCCCCCGAAGGCCTCCAGCTGCCGGAACGGCCACCGCGGGTCCACCACGGCGGCGTTGCCGGGGAGCAGCGCGGGCTCGGGGCCGTGCGTGACGGCCACGAAGGCGTCGGCGGCCGGCGCGGCGCCCGGCGCGGGGCCCGGCGGCGCCTCCTCCAGCAGGTACCGCAGCACCGAGCTCTTGCCGGCGCCGCTGGGGCCCAGCAGCAGCACCCAGGGCTTGGCCTGGAAGTCGGCGTCGAGCAGCGGCGCCCGGCGCAGCCCCGCGCGCCCGCACAGCTCCTCGGCCGGCAGCAGCTTGCGCCGGTACAGAGCCGCCAGCGCCGCCGACACCGGGCACGGCTCCGGCACCGGCGCCGCCGAGGCCGGCGGGCGCTGCCGGCGCAGCCAGCTCAGCATGGCCGGGGTCTGGGGGGTCCTGGGGGGGGTTTGGGGGCCTGGGGGGGGTTTGGGGGGACCTGGGGGGTGTGGGGGGTTTGGGGTGGTTTGGGGGGTCCTGGGGGGTGTGGGGGGTTTGGGGGGGTTTGGGGGGTCCTGGGGGGTTTGGGGGGTCCTGGAGGGGGTGTGGGGGTTTGGGGGGGTTTGGGGGGTCCTGGGGGGTTTGGGGGGTCCTGGGGGGTGTGGGAGGTCCTGGGGGGGGGTTGGGGGGTTTGGGGGGTCCTGGGGGGTGTGGGGAGTCCCAGGTGGGGTTTGGGGGGGTGTGGGGGGTCCTAGGTGGGGTCTGGGGGGTCCCAGGTGGGGTTTGGGGGATCCTGGGGGGGTTTGGGGGGTCCTGGGTGGGGTGTGGGGGGTCCTGGGGGGGGTGGGGGGGCCTGGGGGGGTTTGGGGGATCCTGGGGGGGTTTGGGGGGGTGTGGGGGGTCCTGGGTGGGGTGTGGGGGGTCCTGGGGGGGGTGGGGGGGCCTGGGGGGGTTTGGGGGTCCTAGGTGGGTTTTGGGGGGTCCTGGATGGGGTTTGGGGGGTCCTGGGTGGGGTGTGGGGGGTCCTGGGGGCTGTGGGGGGTCCCGGGTGGGGTTTGGGGGGGTGTGGGGGGTCCTGGGGGGGGTGGGGGGGCCTGGGGGGGTTTGGGGGGTCCTGGGGGTGGTTTGGGGGGGTTTGGGGGGTCCTGGGTGGGGTGTGGGGGGTCCTGGGTGGGGTCTGGGGGGTCCTGGGGGGGTTTGGAGGGTCCTGGATGGGGTTTGGGGGGTCCTGGGGGGTTTGGGGGTCCTAGGTGGGGTTTGGGGGGGCCTCGGTGGGTTTTGGGGGGTCCTGGGGGGGTTTGGGGGGTCCTGGGGGGGTGTGGGGGGGCCTGGGTGGGGTTTGGGGGGTTTTGGGAGGTTTGGGGGGTCCTAGGTGAGGTTTTGGGGGGTCCTAAGTGGGTTTTTGGGGGATTTGGGGGCTCCTAGTTGAGGTTTTGGGAGGTTTGGTGGATCCTAGGAGGGGTTTTGGGAGGTTTTGGGGGGGTTAGGGGGATTTAGGAGATTTTGGGGGATCCCAGGTGGGGTTTGGGGGGTCCTAGGTGGGGTTTTGGGAGGTTTTGGTGATTTTGGGGAGATCCCAGAAGGTTTTGGGGGGATCCCAGGGGATTTTAGGGTGGTTTTTGGGGAGTTTAGGAGATTTGGGGGGGGGTTTAGGGGAGTTTCAGGGGATTTTAAGGGAAGAAGGTGGGAAAAAAACAGAAAAAAAATGGGGAAAATGGGAAAAGTTGGGGGGAAAGGGGAAAAATGGAAAAAAACTTGGGAAATTGGAAAAAAGGGAAAAACCAGGAAAAAGTGGGAAAAGGTGGGGGGGGAGGGGGGATCCCCACCCGGATCCAGCGGCTCGGGCAAGAAAAGGAAAATTTGGGGGGTTTTGGGAGGGGAAAATTCAGCAAAAAACCCCAAATTTGGGGGATTTATCCCAAAAACCCCCAGCGGAAAAGGAGAATTACGGGGGGAGGGGTCCCAAATCCCAGCGAGGAACGGAAATTTGGGGATCTCGGCTGGAAAATTGAGGGGAAAATGAAGATTTTTGGGGGTTTTGCCTCGGATGTGAGTTAAAAAAAAAAGGTTTTAAGGAGTTTTGGCCTTAAAAGGAGGGAAAAATGGGAGCTGCAGGAATTTTTTCCATCCAGCCGAGCCAGGAGCGGAGCTCGGGACGAGCTCGGGGGAATCGAGGGCGCCGCGAGCGTCGTTCCTGTCAAAACAAGCGGGGACACGGAAAATTCGGGATTTCCCCCCCAAAACCGGGAAAAAAGGGAATTTTGGGGGATTTTTCCTGTCAAAACAAGCGGGGACATGGAAAATTCGGGATTTCCCCCCCAAAACCGGGAAAAAAGGGAATTTTGGGGGATTTTTCCTGTCAAAACAAGCGGGGACACGGAAAATTCGGGATTTCCCCCCCAAAACAGGGAAAAAAAAGGGAATTTTGGGGGATTTTTCCTGTCAAAACAAGGAGGAAAAAAAACCTTCCAGTTTTTTTTTCCCACAAAACCCAGCGGGGAAATGAATTTTGTTTTTTCCCTGCGAATCCGAGGCCAACCCGGGAAGATTTTTTGGGGTTCCCGAGCAGGAAAAGGGAATTTGGGGGATTTTTCCCGGGAAAACAAAAATCCCAAACTCCCAAAGAGGCGGAACCCCCAAAATTCCCGGGATTTCCTCGCTCCTGATCCCACAAAAATCCCTTTGCCCGGGGGGGGCGTTTCGCCCATTTTCTGCCCCAAAATGCCAATTTTCCACCCCAAAATCCCCATTTTCCACCCCAAAATCCCCATTTTCCGGCCCCAAATCCCCATTTTCTCCCCAAATTCCCATTTTTCTCCCCAAAATTCCCATTTTCCGGCCCCAAATTCCCATTTTTCTCCCCCCGGGTGCGGCCGGGGTGGGGCCGCCGCCGCTCCCGGAGTTTTTTCTTTTCCCGGAGTTGATTTTTTTTTCCCGGAGTTTTTTTTCCTGGAGTTTTTCCCCTCCTGATTTTATTTCCCGAAGTTTTTTATTTTTTCCCCGGAGTTTGTTTTATTTTTCCGGATTTTTTTCCCTTTTTTTTTTTTTTTCCCGGATTTTTTCTTCCCGATGTTTTTTCCCCGTTTTTTTTTCCCGGTTTTTGTTTTCCTGGATTTGGGTCCCGACCTTTGGGCGCCGCCCGGGGCCTCTCGCGCTCCTTTTCCTCCTTTTTCTCCTTTTCCGGGGATTTCGCCCCAAAATCGCGGCCGCGCGCGCGGCTCTGAGCGGGGCCGGGGCGGCGGCGCCGCTAAACCCGCCTCATTTGCATAAATCTCCATACATTTGCATAAATCTCCACCATTTGCATCGAACGGGCGGAATGAATGAGGTCACGAACGGGGCGGGGAGAAGTTAATTAAGTCGTGAATTAATTAATTAATTAATGAGCGAAGGGGGGCCCCGGGGGGGGAGCGAGGGACGAGCCCGGAGGGGCCCAAAAAATTCCGAAATTTTCCAAAAGATTCCAGAGGGTCCCAAAAAATTCCAAAATTTTCCAAAATATTCCAGAGGGTCCCAAAAAATTCCAAAGGGTCCCAAAAGAATTCCAGAGGGTCCCAAAAAATTCCAAAATTTTCCAAAATATTCCAGAGGGTCCCAAAAAATTCCAGAGGGTCCCAAAGGATTCCAGAGGATCCCAAAGGATTAAAAAAAAAAAAAAAATCCAGAGGATCCCAAAAAATTCCAGAGGGTCCCGGGAATTCCAGAGGTTCCAAAAATTTCCAAAGGGTCCCAAAAAATCCCAAAACCCAATTCCTGCTTCCAAACCCCAAATCCAAAAATCCCCAAAAACCCCCCAAAACCCCCAAATTCCCAAAACCCCAATCCAAAACCTCTAATCCCAAACCCCAAAAATCCCAAATCCCAAAATCCCCAAATCAAAAAGCCCAAAAACCCCAAATCCCAAAAAATCTCAAAACTCCAAAAACCCCCAAGATCCCAAAACCTCAAATCCCAAAAATCCCAAACCCCCAAATCCCAAAAACTCAAAATCCCCAAATCCCAAAATCCCTGAAACCCCAAAATCCCCAAAATCCCAAATTCCAAAAACCTCAAATACCCAAAAATCCCAAATCCCCAAAATCCCCAAAATTCCCAAAATCCCCAAATCCCAAATCCCAAATCCTGGATGCCGGCGTTACCGCAAAGGATTTTTTAATTTACAGCAGAAATAGGAAAGTTCCAGAATTCCGTACAAAACGCGCTATGGACAATAAATACAGTACAAAACCCGCCGGAATTCCGGGAATTCCGGGAATTCTCCGCTCGGAAAGTCGGGAATTTGGGGGATCTCCTATTGGAAATTCAGGATTTTTGGGGATTCTCCGCTCGGAAATTTGGGAATTTGGGGATTCTCCTCTTGGAAATTTGGGATTTTTGGGGATTTTCCACTCAGAAATTTGGGGATTTTGCACTCGGGAATTCGGGATACGGAATTCTCCTCTCAGAAATTCGGGAATTCTCCACTCGGAAATTTGGGATTTTTGGGGATTTTCCACTCACGAATTCAGGATACGGAATTCTCCTCTCAGAAATTTGGGAATTCTCCTCTTGGAATTTTGGGGACTTTGGGAATTCTCCTCTTGGAATTTTTGGGAATTCTCCTCTCAGAAATTTGGGGATTTTGGCACTCGGGAATTCGGGATACGGAATTCTCCTCTCAGAATTTTGGGAATTCTCCACTCGGAAATTTGGGGATTCTCCTCTCGGAAATTTTGGGAATTCTCCTCTCAGAAATTTGGGGATTTTTGGGAATTATCCCCTCGGAAATTTGGGAATTTTAGGAATTCTCCTCTCAGAAATTTGGGGATTTGGGGAAATTGGAAAATTTTCCACTTCAAAATTCAGGAATTTAGGGAATTTTCCTCTCAGAAATTTGGGAATTTTTCACTTAGGAATTCTTTCTGAAATTTATGAATTTTGGAAATTCTCCTCTCAGAAATTTGGGAATTTTAGGGATTCTGCTCTCAGAAATTCGGGAATTTTGGGAATTTTCCACTCAGGATATTTCAGGAGTAGGGAATTCTCCTCTCAGAAATTCGGGGATTTTGGGAACTCTGGGATTTCTCCTCCCAGAAATTGGGGGATTTGGGGATTTTGGGAATTCTCCTCTCAGAAATTCAGGAATTTGGGGAGGCTCCGGAAACTCCAGAATTTGTAAAAAAATAAAATAAAGATGGCGGGCGGGGGGGGGGGGGGGGGGGGAATTTTGGGGTTTTCTTCCCTTTCTGTGGGAATTTTTGGGGCGGAATTTTTGGGATTTCGGGAACGATCCCGGGCAATTTCGCTCCCGGGGATTTGGGGGATTTGGGGGAAGGAGGCGGCTCCGGCTCCCGACCCCGGCGCTCCGAGGGATTCGGGATCTTCCCACGCCGACCCCGACCCCGATCCCGGGATTTTCCCTCTGTCCCGTCCCGATCCCGATGGATTTGGGGTTTCTCATTCCCATCCGAATCTCGATCCCAATGGATTTGGGATTTCCTGTTCCCATCCCAATGGATTTAGGGTTTTCCCATTCCCACCCTGATCCCGCTGGATTTGGGGTTTCTCATTCCCATTCCCATCCCAATCCCGCTGGATTTGGGGTTTTCCCATCCCGATGGATTTGGGGTTTTCCCATCCCGATGGATTTGGGGTTTCCATTCCTATTCCCATCCTGATGGATTTGGGGTTTCTCATTCCCACCCTGATCCCGATGGATTTGGGATTTCCTGTTCCCATCCTGATGGATTTGGGATTTTCCACCTCTCCCGTCCTGATGGATTTGGAGTTTCCCATTCTCATCCCAATGGATTTAGGGTTTTCCCATTCCCACCCTGATCCCGCTGGATTTGGGGTTTCTCATTCCCATTCCCATCCCAATCCCGATGGATTTGGGGCTCCCATTCCCAACCCAATCGCGATGAATTTGTGGTTTTCCCATCCCGCTGGATTTGGGGTTTTCCCATCCCAATCCTGATCCCAATGGATTTGGGATTTCCTGTTCCCATCCCGATGGATTTGGGGTTTCTCATTCCCACCCTGATCCCGATGGATTTGGGATTTCCTGTTCCCATCCCGATGGATTTGGGGTTTCTCATTCCCATCCCAATCCCGATGGATTTGGGGCTTCCATTCCCAATCCTGACCCCAATGGATTTGGGATTTCCTGTTCCCATCCCAATTTCAATGGATTTGGGGTTTTCCCATCCCAATCCCGATGGATTTGGGGTTTTCCCATCCCGATCCCGATGCATTTGGTGCTTCCCATTCCCATCCCGACCCCGCTGGCTCTGGGGCTCTCCCAGATCCCGGGAAAGCTCCGGAATTCCCACATTTCCCACATTTCCCACGTTTCCCACATTTCCTGCTCCTCTCTCTCCTGAATTTCCCATCCAGCATTCCCAAACTTCCCATTTTGAGGCCGATCCCACATTCCCGAATTTCCCGTTCCTCTCTCTGTGGCCAATCCGCATTCCCGCATTTCCCATCTGGGGGCCGATCCCACATTCCCGAATTTCCCATCCCGCATTCCCGAATTCCCGCTGCTCTCCCCAATCCCGGTTCCTGTTCTCGATCCTGGTCCTGCTCCGTTCCCATTCCCATTCCCGGTTTGATCCCGGTGTCCCGGTCTGATCCCGGCGTCCCGTTCCCAATCCCGGTATCCCGGTCTGATCCCGGCGTCCCGTTCCCAATCCCGGTATCCCGGTCTCGGTGTCCCAGTCCCGGTGTCCCGATCCGATCTGTGTCTCCCAATCCCGGTGTTCCGTTCCGATCCCGGTGCGTTCCCGGTGTCCTGTTCTGATCCTGGCGTCCCGGGGCTGTTCCCGATCCCGTTCCCGGTGCCCGTTCCCGGTGTCTGTTCCTGGTGCCCGTTCCCGGTGTCCCGGTGTGTTCCCGGTGCCCGTTCCCGGTGCCCGTTCCCGGTGTCCCGGTGCCCGTTCCCGGTGTCCCGGTGTCCGTTCCCGGTGTCCGTTCCTGGTGTCCATTTCCGGTGCTCGTTCCCGGTGTTGGATCCGCCGCGGGCTCTCCCGTTCCCGGCGCGTTCCCGGCGCGTTCCCGGCCTGCGTTCCCGGTCTCCCAGCCGCCGCCCCGCCGCCGTCATCTGGTGCACGTCCGGGCGGCGCCGAGGCCGCCGTTGTGGCTGGGGGGGGGCAGGAGGGGCTCGGCGCGGCGCGGTGGCCCCGCGCAGGGCGCCGCCGCTGCCGCTGCCGGTGCCGGTGCCGGTGCCGGTGCGGCGCCGCGCGGCTGCTGCAGGTTGAGGATGCTGTCGATGGCGCTCTGCAGGTGCTCGCTCAGCGAGTCGTCCCGCGGGCTCTCGCTGCTGAACGACGCCGCGTCCACCTCGGCCGCCTCGGCGCGCCGCCGCTTGCCGGCCCACGGCGGCTCGGCCGCGCCGCCCTCCTCCTCCTCCTCCTCCTCCTCCTCCTCCTCCTCCTCGTCCTCGTCCTCCTCATCCTCGTCCTCCTCCTCCTCCTCCTCCTCGCCGTCCGACGGCTCCTCGGGGGGACCTTTCCCGGGCCGGATCCTCCCGGCGGCTCCCGGCTCCCGGCGCAGCGCCGCGATCGCCGGCCGGCGCTCCGAGCGCGCCGCCGCCTCCCGCGGCTGCGGCGTCTCCCGGCTCGCCTCCCGGCTCGCCTCCCGGTGCTGCCGGTCGATCTCGCGGTCGATCTCGCGGTTGATCTCGCGGCCGATCTCCCGGTAGCTCTTCCTCAGCGGCAGCCGGCACGGCGCGGCGCCGGCCTTGGGCAGCGGCGCCGCCGGCGCTTTCTTCTCCAGGGATCCGTTGAGCTGCGCCGCCGGCGCCGCCGCGCCGGCGCTCCCGGCGCTCCCGGCGCTCCCGGGCGGGATCCCCGGCGGGTCCAGCGCCGTGTTGTGGATCACCTTGCTGAGCCCGGCCTCCTGCTTGATCTTGAGCTTGAGGCCGATGCGGCTGCGCGCCTCGTACGTCTTCATGGGCGGGCGGCTGCGCGACGGCAGCGCCTCCTCGGGCTCCCCTCCCCCGCCCCGGGGCTCCCCTCCCCCCCGGGGGTCCCCTCCCCCCCGGGGGTCCCCCAGCCAGGTGACGCTGGGCGAGCCCCCCCCGTGCTTGATCAGCAGCTTGGGGGGCGCCGGGGGGGGAGGGGCGGGCGGGGGAGGGGCGGGGGAGGGCTGGGGGAGGGGCAGCGAGGAGGAGGAGGAGGAGGAGGAGGAAGGGGGGAGGGCGTGGGAGCGGGACGAGGACGAGGAGGACGAGGAGACGTATTCGTCTGCAAGGGAAAGGAGAGGAGGGTTAATTAGAGCTCATTTGCATGTCGATGGCGGCAATTGGCTTTCGGCCCCGCCCCTTTTCCCACGGGGCTGACTGACCCTTGACTGACCCCTTTGATTGACCCTTAATTAACCTTTGATCGACCCTTAAATAACCTTTGATCAACCCTTAATTAACCTTTGATTGACCCTTAAATAACCTTTGATAGACCCTTAATTAACCTTTGATTGACCCTCAAGTAACCTTTGATTGACCCTTAAATAACCTGTGATCAACCCTTAAGTAACCTTTGATCGACCCTTAATTAACCTTTGATCGACCCTTAATTAACCTTTGATTGACCCTTAATTAATCTTTGATGGACCCTTAAGTAACCTTTGATAGACCCTTAATTAACCTTTGATTGACCCTTAAATAACCTTTGATCAACCCTTAATTAACCTTTGATCGACCCTTAAGTAACCTTTGATCGACCCTTAATTAACCTGTGATCAACCCTTAATTAACCTTTGATTGACCCTCGGTGTTTTCATGGGAGTTTGACAGGTCCCAAACCCCAGGAATTCTGTCCCAAATCACAGGAATCCCATCCCAAAACCCTGGGAATTCCACCCCAAACCCTGAGAATTCCACCCCATTCCCACTGGGATTCCTGCCCCGTTTCCCAGGATTTCCACCCCATTCCCGGGATTCCCAGCCCTGTTCCTGCCATTTTCCCGGGATTCCCTTCCTGTTTCCCAGGATTCCCTCTCCATTTCCTGGCATTCCCACCCCATTCCCGGCATTCCCACCCCATTCCCGGCATTCCCACCCCATTCCCGGTATTCCCACCCCATTCCCGGCATTCCCACCCCATTCCCGGTATTCCCACCCCATTCCCCGGTATTCCCGGCATTCCCACCCCATTCCCGGTATTCCCACCCCATTCCCGGTATTCCCACCCCATTCCCGGTATTCCCACCCCATTCCCCGGTATTCCCGGCATTCCCACCCCATTCCCGGTATTCCCACCCCATTCCCGGTATTCCCACCCCATTCCCGGTATTCCCACCCCATTTCCCGGTATTCCCACCCCGTCTCCCGGCCCTCCCGGCGTTCCCACCCCACTCCCGGGATTCCCTCTCCATTTCCTGGCATTCCCACCCCATTCCCGTTGATCCCTCCCCATCTCCCGGTATTCCCGGCATTCCCAGCCTGTTTCCTGGTATTCCCACCCCATTTCCCGGTATTCCCACCCCATTTCCCGGTATTCCCACCCCATTCCCAGTATTCCCACCCCATTCCCGGCATTCCCACCCCATTCCCGGAATTCCCACCCCATTCCCAGTATTCCTAGCATTCCCACCCCATCTCCCGCCACTCCCGGCGCTCCCTCTTGGTTTCCCGGTATTCCCACCCCATTTCCCGGCCTTCCTGGCGTTCCCACCCCGTCTCCCGGTATTCCCGGCGTTCCCACCCCATCTCCCGGCACTCCCGGTATTCCCACCCCATTCCCGGTATTCCCACCCCGTCTCCCGGCACTCCCGGCGTTCCCACCCCACTCCCGGTATTCCCTCCCCACTCCCGGGATTCCTGGCATTCCCACCCCACTCCCGGTATTCCCGGTATTCCCACCCCACTCCCGGGATTCCCGGTATTCCCACCCCACTCCCGGTATTCCTGGTATTCCCTCCCCACTCCCAGTATTCCCGGCACTCCCGGTATTCCCACCCCATTCCCGGCGTTCCCTCCCCACTCCCGGTATTCCCTCCCCACTCCCGGTATTCCCGGTATTCCCTCCCCACTCCCAGTATTCCCGGCACTCCCGGTATTCCCACCCCATTCCCGGCGTTCCCTCCCCACTCCCGGTATTCCCGGCACTCCCTCCCCACTCCCAGTATTCCCGGTGTTCCCTCCCCACTCCCGGCACTCCCGGTATTCCCACCCCACTCCCGGTATTCCCGGTATTCCCTCCCCACTCCCGGTATTCCCGGTATTCCCACCCCACTCCCGGTATTCCCGGTATTCCCTCCCCACTCCCGGTATTCCCACCCCACTCCCGGGATTCCCGGCGCTCCCTCCCCACTCCCGGTATTCCCGGGGCGCACCGGGCCGCTCGCGGGCCAGCTGCCGGTCGAGCGCCAGCGCCGTCTTCTCCTCCTGGATGAAGATGCGGTCGATCATCACCATCTCGGCCGAGGGGCTGGCGCGCTGCGGGCACGGCACGGGCTCGGCAAGGATCCGCCGGCCGGGATCCGGGATCCCGGGGATTCGGGGGATTCGGGGGGATTCGGGGGGATTCGGGGGATTTGGGGGATCCCGGGGGATTTGGGGGGATCCCGGGGGATTTGGGGGGAATTTGGGGGGATTTGGGGGGATCCCGGGGGATTTGGGGGGATTCGGGGGGAATTTGGGGGGGATTCGGGGGGATCTGGGGGGATCCTGGGGGATTCGGGGGGATCCCGGGGGATTTGGGGGGGATTTGGGGGGGATTTGGGGGGGATTTGGGGGGATCCCGGGGGATTTGGGGGGAAATTAAGGGGATTTGGGGGATCCCGGGGGAATTTGGGGGGATTCGAGGGGATCCCGGGGGGTTTGGGGGATCCCGGGGGGATTTGGGGGGAATTTGGGGGGGATTCGAGGGGATCCCGGGGGGTTTGGGGGATCCCGGGGGGATTTGGGGGGAATTTGGGGGGGATTTGGGGGGATCCCGGGGGATTTGGGGGATCCCGGGGGGTTTGGGGGGATTTGGGGGGATCCCGGGGGATTCGGGGGGATCCCGGGGGAATTTGGGGGATCCCGGGGGATTTGGGGGGATTTGGGGGATCCTGGGAGTGATCCGGGGGGACTTGGGGGATCCTGGGGGGATTTGGGGGATCCTGGGGGTGATCCCAGGGGGATCTGGGGGGATTTGGGGGGAATTTGGGGGGATTTGGGGGTGATCCCAGAGGGATTTGGGGGGAATTTAGGGGATTTTGGGTAATCCGGAGTGATCCCGAGGGATTTGGGGGATCCTGGGGGTGATCTGGGGGGGATCCCGGGGATTTGGGGGGATTTGGAGGGATCTTGGGGGATTTGGGGGGGATTTGGGGGTATTTGGGAGTATTTTGGGGGATCTGGGAGGGATTTGGGTATTTTGGGGCGCGGGGCTCACCCGCGACTCCTCGAGCAGCAGCAGCCGGTACTTGTTGAGCATGGCCCGGGTGCGGCGCAGGAGCTGCTCCGACACCGCCTCGAACTCCTCGTCCACTGCCGGGTCGGGATTTGGGGATTCGGGATTTGGGGATTCGGGATTTGGGGATTCGGGATTTGGGGATTCGGGATTTTGGGATTTGGGGATTCGGGATTTGGGGATTCGGGATTTTGGGGATTTGGGATTTGGGGATTCGGGATTTGGGGATTCGGGATTTGGGGATTCGGCATTTGGGATTTGGGGATTCGGGATTTGGGGATTCGGGATTTGGGGATT